>NC_135233.1:538179693-538485723 GCF_051348905.1 Ranitomeya variabilis
CTCACAAGAACCACCAGGGCGATCTGGATGAGCCCTATGAAAGGCACGGACCAAATCAGAAGCATGAACATCTGAAGCTGAAACCCAAGAATTATCCTCCTGACCGTAGCCCTTCCACTTAACCAGATATTGAAGTCTCCGTCTGGAAACACGGGAGTCCAAGATTTTCTCCACCACGTACTCCAATTCACCCTCAACCAGCACAGGAGCAGGAGGCTCAACAAAAGGCACAACTGGCACCTCATACCTCCGCAATAATGACCGATGGAAAACATTATGGATAGCAAAGGATGCTGGGAGGTCCAAACGAAAAGACACAGGGTTAAGAATTTCCAAAATCCTATAAGGACCGATGAACCGAGGCTTAAACTTAGGAGAAGAGACCCTCATAGGGACAAAACGGGAAGACAACCACACCAAGTCCCCAACACGAAGATGAGGACCAACACGACGATGGCGATTAGCAAAATGCTGAGTCCTCTCCTGGGACAACTTTAAATTGTCCACCACCTGACCCCAAATACGATGCAACCTGTCCACCATAGTATCCACTCCAGGACAATCCGAAGATTCCACCTGACCAGATGAAAAATGAGGATGGAACCCCGAATTGCAAAAGAAAGGGGAAACCAAAGTGGCAGAACTGGCCCGATTATTAAGGGCAAACTCTGCCAACGGCAAAAAGGTGACCCAGTCATCCTGATCAGCAGACACAAAACACCTCAAATAAGTCTCCAAGGTCTGATTAGTACGCTCCGTCTGGCCATTCGTCTGAGGATGAAATGCAGACGAAAAAGACAAATCAATGCCCATCCTGGCACAAAACGCCCGCCAGAATCTAGACACAAATTGGGATCCCCTATCAGAAACGATGTTTTCCGGGATACCATGTAGACGGACCACATCCTGAAAAAATAAAGGAACCAACTCCGATGAAGACGGCAATTTGGGCAAGGGTACCAAATGAACCATCTTAGAAAAACGGTCACACACCACCCAAATGACGGACATTTTCTGAGAAACCGGGAGATCCGAAATAAAATCCATAGAGATGTGCGTCCAAGGCCTCTTAGGAATAGGCAAGGACAACAACAATCCACTAGCCCGAGAACAACAAGGCTTGGCCCGAGCACAAACATCACAAGACTGCACAAAAGTACGCACGTCCCAAGACAGGGAAGGCCACCAGAAGGACCTAGCCACCAAATCCCTGGTACCAAAAATTCCCGGATGACCTGCCAACGCAGAAGAATGAACCTCCGAGATGACTCTACTGGTCCACTCATCCGGCACAAACAATCTACCAGGCGGACAACGATCAGGCCGATCCGCCTGAAACTCTTGTAAAGCACATCGCAGGTCAGGGGAGACAGCAGACAATATCACCCCATCCCTAAGGATACCCGTAGGTTTGGAATCACCAGGGAAATCAGGTTCAAAACTCCTAGAAAGGGCATCAGCCTTCACATTTTTAGAACCTGGCAGATACGAGACCAAAAAATTAAACCGAGAGAAAAACAACGACCAGCGCGCCTGTCTAGGATTCAGACGTCTGGCCGACTCAAGATAAATCAAATTCTTGTGATCAGTCAAGACCACCACCTGATGTCTAGCACCCTCAAGCCAATGACGCCACTCCTCGAATGCCCATTTCATCGCCAAAAGCTCCCGATTACCAACATCATAGTTTCGCTCGGCGGGCGAAAATTTTCGAGAAAAGAACGCACAAGGTCTCATCACTGAACCATCTGAACTTTTCTGTGACAAAACCGCCCCCGCTCCAATCTCGGAAGCATCAACTTCCACCTGAAAAGGAAGTGAAACATCAGGCTGGTGCAACACAGGGGCAGAAGAAAAGCGGCGCTTAAGCTCTCGAAAGGCCTCCAGAGCAGCAGGAGACCAATCGGCAACATCAGCACCTTTTTTAGTCAAATCAGTCAAAGGCTTGACCACACTAGAAAAACCAGTTATGAATCGACGATAAAAATTAGCAAAGCCCAAAAATTTCTGAAGGCTCTTAAGAGAAGTCGGCTGCATCCAGTCACAAATTGCCCGAACCTTAACAGGATCCATCTCAATAGAAGAAGGGGAAAAAATGTACCCCAGAAAAGAAATCTTCTGAACCCCAAAAACACACTTTGCACCCTTTACAAACAAAGAATTGGTCCGCAAAACCTGAAAAACCTTCCTAACCTGTTGAACATGAGACTCCCAGTCATCCGAAAAAATCAAAACATCATCCAGATACACAACCATGAATTTATCCAGATATTCACGGAAAATATTGTGCATAAAAGACTGAAAGACCGAAGGGGCATTTGACAAACCAAAAGGCATTACCAAATACTCAAAATGGCCCTCGGGCGTATTAAATGCGGTTTTCCACTCATCCCCCTGCTTAATTCGCACCAAATTATACGCACCGCGAAGATCAATCTTAGAGAACCACTTAGCTCCCTTAATGAGAGCAAATAAATCTGTCAGCAATGGCAAAGGATACTGATATTTGACTGTGATCTTATTTAAGAGTCTATAATCAATACAAGGTCTCAAAGAACCATCTCTTTTGGCTACAAAAAAGAACCCTGCTCCTAAAGGAGACGAAGAAGGACGAATATGTCCTTTTTCCAAGGACTCCCTAATATACTCTCGCATAGCAGCATGTTCAGGTACAGACAGATTGAATAAACGACCCTTAGGAAATTTACTGCCAGGAATCAAATCTATGGCGCAATCACAATCTCTGTGAGGGGGAAGAGAATTAAGAGTAGACTCCTCAAAAACATCACAATAATCAGACAAAAAAGCCGGGATCTCAGAGGGAATAGATGAAGCAATGGAAACCAAAGGTGCGCCCCCATGATTTCCCTGACATCCCCAGCTTAGTACAGACATTGTTTTCCAGTCAAGGACTGGGTTATGGGTTTGCAACCATGGCAATCCCAGCACTAATACATCATGTAGATTAAACAACACAAGGAAGCGAATCACCTCCTGATGGTCTGGAGTCATACGCATAGTCACTTGTGTCCAGTATTGTGGTTTATTACTAGCCAATGGTGTAGAATCAATACCCTTTAAAGGTATAGGAATTTCCAAAGGCTCTAGATCAAACCCACAGCGCCTGGCAAAGGACCAATCCATAAGACTCAAAGCGGCACCAGAATCCACATAAGCATCCGCGACAATAGAAGATAACAAACAAATTAAAGTCACAGACAAAATAAACTTGGACTGCAAAGTGCCAATAGCAGAGGATTTAGCAACTTTGTTTGTTCGTTTTGAGCATGCTGATATAACATGAGTTGAATTCCCACAATAAAAGCACGACTCATTTTTGCGCCTATAATTCTGTCGTTCGCTTCTGGACAGAAAACTATCACATTGCATACTCTCTGGTACCCTCTCAGAAGACACCGCCAAATGGTGCACAGGTTTGCGTTCCCGTAAACGCCGATCAATCTGAATAGCCATTGTCATGGACTCATTCAGACCCGTAGGCGTAGGAAACCCCACCATGACGTCTTTTACGGCATCAGAGAGACCTTCTCTGAAATTTGCCGCCAGAGCGCACTCATTCCACTGAGTAAGCACAGACCATTTTCAAAATTTTTGGCAATATATTTCGGCTTCATCTTGCCCCTGAGAGAGGGCTATCAAGGCCTTTTCAGCCTGTATCTCTAAATTAGGTTCCTCATAAAGCAACCCTAAGGCCAGAAAAAACGCATCCACATTGAGCAACGCAGGATCCCCTGGCGCCAATGAAAATGCCCAATTTTGAGGGTCACCCCGCAATAATGAAATCACTATTTTAACCTGCTGTGCAGGATCTCCAGCAGAGTGAGATCTCAGAGAAAGAAACAATTTACAATTGTATTTAAAACTCAGAAAACAAGATCGATCTCCGGAGAAAAACTAAAACTGGTAAAGGAATCTTAGGTTCAGACCGAGGAGCATGTATAACAAAATCTTGTATATTCTGAACTTTAGCAGCAAGATTATTCAAATTTGTAGCCAGACTCTGGAGATCCATATTTCAACAGATAAAATCTGAGCCATTCAGGGGTTAAGAGGAGAGGAAAGCAGGAGACTGCAATTAGAGCTGGAGTGCAACTTCAGAGAAAAAAAAAAAAAATTCCACACAGTTCCTTTTTCTCTCCTGCTTCAGCCCATAGATTAAACATGTAGGCCGGCCATACTGTTATGGTTCCCAATGGCAGGGGAACATCGGAAACATAGAAAAACGGACAAGCTCTCGGGTGATGGAAACTAGAGCTGACCGCGATGCTAAACCTATACACACAACTAATAGTAGCCAGGGAACGTGCCTACGTTTTCGCTAGACGTCTCGCACCAGCCGGAGGACTAACTACCCCTAATAGATGAAACACAGTCCTGGCTTGCCTCCAGAGGAAAATTCCCCACAGGAGATAGTAGCCCCCCACATATAATAACGGTGAGTTAAGGTGAAAAGACAAACGTAGTATGAAAATAGATTTAGCACAGCGAGGCCCACTAACTAGATAGCAGAAGGATACAATAGTGGACTTCGCAGTCAGCTACAAAACCCTATCAAAAACCATCCTGAAATTACCTTAAACTCATGTGCCAACTCATGGCACCGGAGTGGCAATTTCAGCCCACAAGAGCTTCCAGCTGCAGAGAATCACATAACTGCAAACTGGACAAAACATACAAAAATAGACTAAGGACAGAAATGTCCAACTTAGCTGGTCAGCAGACTGGGAGCAGGTACATGCAACAGAAAGACTCTGGTTACATTGATGGCCGGCATTGGAATGACTGAGGAACAAGGCTAAATAGGAAACTCCCACATCCTGATAGAAACAGGTGAAAAGCTCACAAGACACCAGTACCACAAGCGACCACTGGGGGAGCCAAATAACCGAATCACAACAGCCAGGCCCATAAATGGTTAATGCATTGCTGAAGTGGGATTAAAAGAAAAAAAAAGTTCTGAGTTTTTTTTTTTGTTTTTTTCTTCCTCCCCTTTATCTCTGAGTGGCTTGAAGCTTTGCTGCAGACATGAATGTTCAGACCTTGATTACTAGTGTGGATCAGCTTGCTGCACGTGTGCAGGGCATTCAGGATTTTGTTGTTAGCAGTCCTATGTCAGAGCCTAAGATACCTATTCCTGAGCTGTTCTCTGGAGATCGATTTAAATTTAGGAATTTTAGGAATAATTGTAAATTGTTTCTATCTTTGAAATCTCGTTCATCTGGAGATTCAGCTCAGCAAGTCAAAATTATTATCTCCTTCTTGCGTGGCGACCCTCAGGATTGGGCTTTCTCGTTAGCGCCAGGAGATCCTGCATTGGCGGATGTTGATGCGTTTTTTCTGGCGCTCGGATTGCTTTATGAGGAGCCTAATCTTGAAATTCAGGAAGAAAAAGCTCTACTGGCCATCTCTCAGGGCCAGGATGAAGCTGAGGTGTACTGCCAAAAATTTCGGAAATGGTCCGTGCTTACTCGATGGAATGAATTTGCTCTGGCCGCAAATTTCAGAAATGGCCTTTCTGAAGCCATTAAGAATGTGATGGTGGGTTTTACAATTCCTACAAGTCTGAATGATTCTATGGCACTGGCTATTCAGATTGATCGGCGTTTGCGGGAGCGCAAATCCGCTAAACCTCTGGCGGTGTTGTCTGAACAGACACCTGTCTCAATGCAATGCGATAGAATCCTGACTAGAACCGAACGACAAAATCATAGACGTCAGAATGGGCTGTGTTTTTACTGTGGTGATTCTACACGTTATATCAGCATGCTCTAAACGCCTAACCAAGGTTGTCAGTCCTGTCACCATTGGTAATTTGCAGCCTAAATTTATTTTGTCTGTGACTTTAATTTGTTCATTGTCTTCCTACCCTGTTATGGCATTTGTGGATTCAGGTGCTGCCCTGAGTCTTATGGACTTGTCGTTTGCCAAGCGCTGCGGTTTTGTCCTGGAGCCTTTAAAGGTTCCGATTCCTCTCAGAGGAATTGATGCTACGCCACTGGCGGAAAATAAACCGCAGTATTGGACACAAGTGACCATGTGCATGACTCCTGAACATCGGGAGGTGATTTGTTTTCTTGTTCTGCATAAAATGAATGATTTGGTCGTTTTAGGTCTGCCATGGTTACAGACCCATAATCCTGTTTTGGATTGGAAGGCTATGTCTGTCTCAAGTTGGGGTTGTCAGGGAATTCATTGCGATTCTCCGCCGGTGTCTATTGCTACTTCTACTCCTTCAGAAGTTCCTGAGTATTTGTGTGACTATCAGGATGTATTCAGTGAGTCCAGGTCCAGTGCTCTTCCTCCTCATAGGGACTGTGACTGCGCTATAGATTTGATTCCTGGCAGTAAATTTCCTAAGGGACGATTATTTAATTTGTCTGTACCCGAGCATGCCGCGATGCGTTCTTATGTCAAGGAGTCTTTGGAGAAGGGGCATATTCGTCCATCCTCTTCCCCTCTCGGTGCGGGATTCTTTTTTGTGGCCAAGAAAGACGGGTCTTTGAGACCTTGTATAGACTATCGGCTTCTGAATAAAATCACTGTTAAGTTTCAGTATCCGTTGCCGCTATTGTCAGACTTGTTTGCTCGGATTAAGGGCGCCAAGTGGTTCACCAAGATAGATCTTCGTGGTGCGTACAACCTTGTGCGCATTAGGCAGGGAGATGAATGGAAAACTGCATTCAATACGCCCGAAGGTCATTTTGAATACTTGGTGATGCCCTTTGGGCTCTCTAATGCCCCTTCAGTGTTTCAGTCCTTTATGCATGATATCTTCCGGAAGTATCTGGATAAATTTTTGATTGTGTATCTTGATGATATTCTAGTTTTCTCGGATGATTGGGATTCTCATGTAAAGCAGGTCAGGATGGTGTTTCAGGTTTTGCGTGATAACGCTTTGTTTGTGAAGGGCTCAAAGTGTCTCTTTGGAGTGCAGAAGGTTTCCTTTTTGGGTTTTATTTTCTCCCCTTCTGCCGTGGAGATGGACCCAGTCAAGGTCCGAGCTATTCATGATTGGACTCAGCCCACGTCTGTTAAGAGTCTTCAGAAGTTCTTGGGGTTCGCTAATTTCTACCGTCGCTTTATCGCTAATTTTTCTAGCGTTGTTAAACCTTTGACGGATATGACCAAGAAAGGTTCTGATGTGGCTAATTGGGCTCCTGCAGCCGTGGAGGCCTTCCAGGAGCTGAAGCGCCGGTTTACTTCGGCGCCTGTTTTGTGCCAGCCTGATGTCTCACTTCCCTTTCAGGTTGAAGTGGATGCTTCTGAGATCGGTGCTGGGGCTGTTTTGTCGCAGAGAGGCTCTGGTTGTTCTGTGATGAGACCATGTGCCTTTTCATCTAGGAAGTTTTCGCCTGCTGAGCGGAACTATGATGTTGGTAATCGGGAGTTGTTGGCCATGAAGTGGGCATTTGAGGAGTGGCGTCATTGGCTCGAGGGTGCTAAGCATCGTGTGGTGGTCTTGACTGATCACAAAAATCTGATGTATCTCGAGTCTGCTAAGCGCCTGAATCCTAGACAGGCTCGTTGGTCATTGTTTTTCTCTCGTTTTGACTTTGTGGTCTCATACCTGCCTGGTTCGAAGAATGTTAAGGCTGATGCTCTCTCTAGGAGCTTTGTGCCTGACTCTCCTGGAGTCTCGGAGCCAGCTGGTATTGTTAAAGAGTGAGTGATCGTGTCGGCCATATCTCCGGATTTGCGACGTGTGTTGCAGAGATTTCAGGCTGGTAGACCTGACTCGTGTCCACCCGACAGACTGTTTGTTCCTGATAAATGGACCAGCAGAGTCATTCCCGAGGTTCATTCCTCGGTGTTGGCAGGGCATCCGGGAATTTTTGGTACCCGAGATTTGGTGGCTAGGTCCTTTTGGTGGCCTTCCTTGTCACGGGATGTGCGGTCATTTGTGCAGTCCTGTGGGACTTGTGCTCGGGCTAAGCCTTGTTGTTCTCGTGCTAGCGGGTTGCTTTTGCCCTTGCCCGTCCCGAAGAGGCCTTGGACACACATTTCCATGGATTTCATTTCTGATCTTCCGGTGTCTCGGGGAATGTCTGTCATCTGGGTGGTGTGTGATCGTTTTTCCAAGATGGTCCATTTGGTACCCTTGCCTAAGTTGCCTTCCTCTTCCGATCTGGTTCCTTTGTTTTTTCAAAATGTGGTTCGTTTACATGGCATTCCGGAGAATATCGTGTCCGACAGAGGATCCCAGTTTGTGTCCAGATTGTGGCGATCTTTTTGTGCTAAGATGGGCATTGATTTGTCGTTTTCATCTGCCTTCCATCCTCAGACTAATGGTCAAACGGAGCGAACTAATCAGACACTGGAGGCTTATTTGAGATGTTTTGTTTCTGCGGACCAGGATGATTGGGTGACCTTCTTGCCATTGGCGGAGTTTTCCCTTAATAATCGGGCTAGTTCCGCTACTTTGGTTTCGCCATTCTTCTGCAACTCTGGTTTTCATCCTCGTTTCTCCTCGGGTCAAGTTGAGTCTTCTGACTGTCCTGGGGTGGATTCCGTGGTGGATAGGTTGCAGCGGATTTGGAATCATGTGGTGGACAACTTGAAGTTGTCACAGGAGAAGGCTCAGCGTTTTGCCAACCGCCGCCGCGGTGTGGGCCCCCGACTTCGTGTTGGGGATTTGGTTTGGTTGTCTTCTCGGTATGTCCCTCTGAAGGTTTCCTCTCCTAAGTTTAAGCCTTGCTTTATTGGTCCTTAAAAAATTTTGGAAGTTCTTAACCCAGTTTCTTTTCGTTTGGATCTTCCGGTGTCGTTTGCCATTCACAACGTGTTCCATAGGTCTTTGTTACGGCGGTACATTGTGCCTGTGGTTCCTGCTGTTGAGCCTCCTGCTCCGGTGTTGGTTGAGGGTGAGTTGGAGTACGTGGTGGAGAAGATCTTGGATTCTCATCTCTCTAGACGGAGGCTCCAGTATTTGGTCAAATGGAAGGGCTATGGTCAGGAGGATAATTCCTGGGTGGCCGCCTCTGATGTTCATGCGGCCGATTTGGTTCGTGCCTTCCACGCTGCTCATCCTGATCGCCCTGGTGGTCTTGGTGAGGGTTCGGTGACCCCTCCTTAAAGGGGGGGTACTGTTGTGAACTATACTTTTTGGCTCCCTCTTGTGGTCACTAGTGATTTGGCACTTGGATTGTCTTTTACCAGGTTGGTGCTCACCTGCTTCGTTAGGCCTGGGGTGTTGCTATTTAAACTTCCTGAATTCTCAGTCCAGTGCCTGGCATCGTTGTAATCAGTTCACTTCTGTTTTCTCCTGTCTTCAGGTCCTGGTTCTTTGCAAGATAAGCTAAGTTCTGCTTTCGTACTCTTGATCATTTGCATTGTTCATATTTTTTTGTCCAGCTTGTACTATATGTGATTCCTGTTTTTGCTGGAAGCTCTAGGGGGGCTGATATTCTCCCCCCACACCGTCAGTCGGTTTGGGGGTTCTTGGATATTCAGCGTGGATATTTTGCAGGGTTTTTTGCTGACCATATAAGTCTTCTTACTATATTCTGCTATTAGTCAGTGGGCCTCTCTTTGCTAAATCTAGTTCATTCTTACGTTTGTCTTTTCTTCTTACCTCACCGTTATTATTTGTTGGGGGCTTGTATTACTTTGGGGGCTTTTCTCTGGAGGCAAGAGAGGTCTTATTTTCCCTGATAGGGGTAGTTAGTTCTCCGGCTGGCGCGAGACGTCTAGGACCAACGTAGGCACGTTCCCCGGCTGCTGTTAGTGTTTGCGCTAGGATCAGGTATATGGTCAGCCTAGTTACCACTTCCCTATGAGCTAGTATTTATGTTTTGCAGACTTTGCTGTAATCTTTGAGGTCCCCTGCCATTGGGATCATAACAGTATGCCAAGTGTTATGGTTCCCAATGGCAGGGGAACATCGGAAACATAGAAAAACGGACAAGCTCTCGGGTGATGGAAACTAGAGCTGACCGCGATGCTAAACCTATACACACAACTAATAGTAGCCAGGGAACGTGCCTACGTTTTCGCTAGACGTCTCGCACCAGCCGGAGGACTAACTACCCCTAATAGATGAAACACAGTCCTGGCTTGCCTCCAGAGGAAAATTCCCCACAGGAGATAGTAGCCCCCCACATATAATAACGGTGAGTTAAGGTGAAAAGACAAACGTAGTATGAAAACAGATTTAGCACAGCGAGGCCCACTAACTAGATAGCAGAAGGATACAATAGTGGACTTCGCAGTCAGCTACAAAACCCTATCAAAAACCATCCTGAATTTACCTTAAACTCATGTGCCAACTCATGGCACCGGAGTGGCAATTTCAGCCCACAAGAGCTTCCAGCTGCAGAGAATCACATAACTGCAAACTGGACAAAACATACAAAAATAGACTAAGGACAGAAATGTCCAACTTAGCTGGTCAGCAGACTGGGAGCAGGTACATGCAACAGAAAGACTCTGGTTACATTGATGGCCGGCATTGGAATGAACAAGGAACAAGGCTAAATAGGAAACTCCCACATCCTGATAGAAACAGGTGAAAAGCTCACAAGACACCAGTACCACAAGCGACCACTGGGGGAGCCAAATAACCGAATCACAACAGTACCCCCCCTTAAGGAGGGGGCACCGAACCCTCACAAGAACCACCAGGGCGATCTGGATGAGCCCTATGAAAGGCACGGACCAAATCAGAAGCATGAACATCTGAAGCTGAAACCCAAGAATTATCCTCCTGACCGTAGCCCTTCCACTTAACCAGATATTGAAGTCTCCGTCTGGAAACACGGGAGTCCAAGATTTTCTCCACCACGTACTCCAATTCACCCTCAACCAGCACAGGAGCAGGAGGCTCAACAAAAGGCACAACTGGCACCTCATACCTCCGCAATAATGACCGATGGAAAACATTATGGATAGCAAAGGATGCTGGGAGGTCCAAACGAAAAGACACAGGGTTAAGAATTTCCAAAATCCTATAAGGACCGATGAACCGAGGCTTAAACTTAGGAGAAGAGACCCTCATAGGGACAAAACGGGAAGACAACCACACCAAGTCCCCAACACGAAGATGAGGACCAACACGACGATGGCGATTAGCAAAATGCTGAGTCCTCTCCTGGGACAACTTTAAATTGTCCACCACCTGACCCCAAATACGATGCAACCTGTCCACCATAGTATCCACTCCAGGACAATCCGAAGATTCCACCTGACCAGATGAAAAATGAGGATGGAACCCCGAATTGCAAAAGAAAGGGGAAACCAAAGTGGCAGAACTGGCCCGATTATTAAGGGCAAACTCTGCCAACGGCAAAAAGGTGACCCAGTCATCCTGATCAGCAGACACAAAACACCTCAAATAAGTCTCCAAGGTCTGATTAGTACGCTCCGTCTGGCCATTCGTCTGAGGATGAAATGCAGACGAAAAAGACAAATCAATGCCCATCCTGGCACAAAACGCCCGCCAGAATCTAGACACAAATTGGGATCCCCTATCAGAAACGATGTTTTCCGGGATACCATGTAGACGGACCACATCCTGAAAAAATAAAGGAACCAACTCCGATGAAGACGGCAATTTGGGCAAGGGTACCAAATGAACCATCTTAGAAAAACGGTCACACACCACCCAAATGACGGACATTTTCTGAGAAACCGGGAGATCCGAAATAAAATCCATAGAGATGTGCGTCCAAGGCCTCTTAGGAATAGGCAAGGACAACAACAATCCACTAGCCCGAGAACAACAAGGCTTGGCCCGAGCACAAACATCACAAGACTGCACAAAAGTACGCACGTCCCAAGACAGGGAAGGCCACCAGAAGGACCTAGCCACCAAATCCCTGGTACCAAAAATTCCCGGATGACCTGCCAACGCAGAAGAATGAACCTCCGAGATGACTCTACTGGTCCACTCATCCGGCACAAACAATCTACCAGGCGGACAACGATCAGGCCGATCCGCCTGAAACTCTTGTAAAGCACATCGCAGGTCAGGGGAGACAGCAGACAATATCACCCCATCCCTAAGGATACCCGTAGGTTTGGAATCACCAGGGAAATCAGGTTCAAAACTCCTAGAAAGGGCATCAGCCTTCACATTTTTAGAACCTGGCAGATACGAGACCAAAAAATTAAACCGAGAGAAAAACAACGACCAGCGCGCCTGTCTAGGATTCAGACGTCTGGCCGACTCAAGATAAATCAAATTCTTGTGATCAGTCAAGACCACCACCTGATGTCTAGCACCCTCAAGCCAATGACGCCACTCCTCGAATGCCCATTTCATCGCCAAAAGCTCCCGATTACCAACATCATAGTTTCGCTCGGCGGGCGAAAATTTTCGAGAAAAGAACGCACAAGGTCTCATCACTGAACCATCTGAACTTTTCTGTGACAAAACCGCCCCCGCTCCAATCTCGGAAGCATCAACTTCCACCTGAAAAGGAAGTGAAACATCAGGCTGGCGCAACACAGGGGCAGAAGAAAAGCGGCGCTTAAGCTCTCGAAAGGCCTCCAGAGCAGCAGGAGACCAATCGGCAACATCAGCACCTTTTTTAGTCAAATCAGTCAAAGGCTTGACCACACTAGAAAAACCAGTTATGAATCGACGATAAAAATTAGCAAAGCCCAAAAATTTCTGAAGGCTCTTAAGAGAAGTCGGCTGCATCCAGTCACAAATTGCCCGAACCTTAACAGGATCCATCTCAATAGAAGAAGGGGAAAAAATGTACCCCAGAAAAGAAATCTTCTGAACCCCAAAAACACACTTTGCACCCTTTACAAACAAAGAATTGGTCCGCAAAACCTGAAAAACCTTCCTAACCTGTTGAACATGAGACTCCCAGTCATCCGAAAAAATCAAAACATCATCCAGATACACAACCATGAATTTATCCAGATATTCACGGAAAATATTGTGCATAAAAGACTGAAAGACCGAAGGGGCATTTGACAAACCAAAAGGCATTACCAAATACTCAAAATGGCCCTCGGGCGTATTAAATGCGGTTTTCCACTCATCCCCCTGCTTAATTCGCACCAAATTATACGCACCGCGAAGATCAATCTTAGAGAACCACTTAGCTCCCTTAATGAGAGCAAATAAATCTGTCAGCAATGGCAAAGGATACTGATATTTGACTGTGATCTTATTTAAGAGTCTATAATCAATACAAGGTCTCAAAGAACCATCTCTTTTGGCTACAAAAAAGAACCCTGCTCCTAAAGGAGACGAAGAAGGACGAATATGTCCTTTTTCCAAGGACTCCCTAATATACTCTCGCATAGCAGCATGTTCAGGTACAGACAGATTGAATAAACGACCCTTAGGAAATTTACTGCCAGGAATCAAATCTATGGCGCAATCACAATCTCTGTGAGGGGGAAGAGAATTAAGAGTAGACTCCTCAAAAACATCACAATAATCAGACAAAAAAGCCGGGATCTCAGAGGGAATAGATGAAGCAATGGAAACCAAAGGTGCGCCCCCATGATTTCCCTGACATCCCCAGCTTAGTACAGACATTGTTTTCCAGTCAAGGACTGGGTTATGGGTTTGCAACCATGGCAATCCCAGCACTAATACATCATGTAGATTAAACAACACAAGGAAGCGAATCACCTCCTGATGGTCTGGAGTCATACGCATAGTCACTTGTGTCCAGTATTGTGGTTTATTACTAGCCAATGGTGTAGAATCAATACCCTTTAAAGGTATAGGAATTTCCAAAGGCTCTAGATCAAACCCACAGCGCCTGGCAAAGGACCAATCCATAAGACTCAAAGCGGCACCAGAATCCACATAAGCATCCGCGACAATAGAAGATAACAAACAAATTAAAGTCACAGACAAAATAAACTTGGACTGCAAAGTGCCAATAGCAGAGGATTTAGCAACTTTGTTTGTTCGTTTTGAGCATGCTGATATAACATGAGTTGAATTCCCACAATAAAAGCACGACTCATTTTTGCGCCTATAATTCTGTCGTTCGCTTCTGGACAGAAAACTATCACATTGCATACTCTCTGGTACCCTCTCAGAAGACACCGCCAAATGGTGCACAGGTTTGCGTTCCCGTAAACGCCGATCAATCTGAATAGCCATTGTCATGGACTCATTCAGACCCGTAGGCGTAGGAAACCCCACCATGACGTCTTTTACGGCATCAGAGAGACCTTCTCTGAAATTTGCCGCCAGAGCGCACTCATTCCACTGAGTAAGCACAGACCATTTTCAAAATTTTTGGCAATATATTTCGGCTTCATCTTGCCCCTGAGAGAGGGCTATCAAGGCCTTTTCAGCCTGTATCTCTAAATTAGGTTCCTCATAAAGCAACCCTAAGGCCAGAAAAAACGCATCCACATTGAGCAACGCAGGATCCCCTGGCGCCAATGAAAATGCCCAATTTTGAGGGTCACCCCGCAATAATGAAATCACTATTTTAACCTGCTGTGCAGGATCTCCAGCAGAGTGAGATCTCAGAGAAAGAAACAATTTACAATTGTATTTAAAACTCAGAAAACAAGATCGATCTCCGGAGAAAAACTAAAACTGGTAAAGGAATCTTAGGTTCAGACCGAGGAGCATGTATAACAAAATCTTGTATATTCTGAACTTTAGCAGCAAGATTATTCAAATTTGTAGCCAGACTCTGGAGATCCATATTTCAACAGATAAAATCTGAGCCATTCAGGGGTTAAGAGGAGAGGAAAGCAGGAGACTGCAATTAGAGCTGGAGTGCAACTTCAGAGAAAAAAAAAAAAAATTCCACACAGTTCCTTTTTCTCTCCTGCTTCAGCCCATAGATTAAACATGTAGGCCGGCCATACTGTTATGGTTCCCAATGGCAGGGGAACATCGGAAACATAGAAAAACGGACAAGCTCTCGGGTGATGGAAACTAGAGCTGACCGCGATGCTAAACCTATACACACAACTAATAGTAGCCAGGGAACGTGCCTACGTTTTCGCTAGACGTCTCGCACCAGCCGGAGGACTAACTACCCCTAATAGATGAAACACAGTCCTGGCTTGCCTCCAGAGGAAAATTCCCCACAGGAGATAGTAGCCCCCCACATATAATAACGGTGAGTTAAGGTGAAAAGACAAACGTAGTATGAAAACAGATTTAGCACAGCGAGGCCCACTAACTAGATAGCAGAAGGATACAATAGTGGACTTCGCAGTCAGCTACAAAACCCTATCAAAAACCATCCTGAATTTACCTTAAACTCATGTGCCAACTCATGGCACCGGAGTGGCAATTTCAGCCCACAAGAGCTTCCAGCTGCAGAGAATCACATAACTGCAAACTGGACAAAACATACAAAAATAGACTAAGGACAGAAATGTCCAACTTAGCTGGTCAGCAGACTGGGAGCAGGTACATGCAACAGAAAGACTCTGGTTACATTGATGGCCGGCATTGGAATGAACAAGGAACAAGGCTAAATAGGAAACTCCCACATCCTGATAGAAACAGGTGAAAAGCTCACAAGACACCAGTACCACAAGCGACCACTGGGGGAGCCAAATAACCGAATCACAACAGTACCCCCCCTTAAGGAGGGGGCACCGAACCCTCACAAGAACCACCAGGGCGATCTGGATGAGCCCTATGAAAGGCACGGACCAAATCAGAAGCATGAACATCTGAAGCTGAAACCCAAGAATTATCCTCCTGACCGTAGCCCTTCCACTTAACCAGATATTGAAGTCTCCGTCTGGAAACACGGGAGTCCAAGATTTTCTCCACCACGTACTCCAATTCACCCTCAACCAGCACAGGAGCAGGAGGCTCAACAAAAGGCACAACTGGCACCTCATACCTCCGCAATAATGACCGATGGAAAACATTATGGATAGCAAAGGATGCTGGGAGGTCCAAACGAAAAGACACAGGGTTAAGAATTTCCAAAATCCTATAAGGACCGATGAACCGAGGCTTAAACTTAGGAGAAGAGACCCTCATAGGGACAAAACGGGAAGACAACCACACCAAGTCCCCAACACGAAGATGAGGACCAACACGACGATGGCGATTAGCAAAATGCTGAGTCCTCTCCTGGGACAACTTTAAATTGTCCACCACCTGACCCCAAATACGATGCAACCTGTCCACCATAGTATCCACTCCAGGACAATCCGAAGATTCCACCTGACCAGATGAAAAATGAGGATGGAACCCCGAATTGCAAAAGAAAGGGGAAACCAAAGTGGCAGAACTGGCCCGATTATTAAGGGCAAACTCTGCCAACGGCAAAAAGGTGACCCAGTCATCCTGATCAGCAGACACAAAACACCTCAAATAAGTCTCCAAGGTCTGATTAGTACGCTCCGTCTGGCCATTCGTCTGAGGATGAAATGCAGACGAAAAAGACAAATCAATGCCCATCCTGGCACAAAACGCCCGCCAGAATCTAGACACAAATTGGGATCCCCTATCAGAAACGATGTTTTCCGGGATACCATGTAGACGGACCACATCCTGAAAAAATAAAGGAACCAACTCCGATGAAGACGGCAATTTGGGCAAGGGTACCAAATGAACCATCTTAGAAAAACGGTCACACACCACCCAAATGACGGACATTTTCTGAGAAACCGGGAGATCCGAAATAAAATCCATAGAGATGTGCGTCCAAGGCCTCTTAGGAATAGGCAAGGACAACAACAATCCACTAGCCCGAGAACAACAAGGCTTGGCCCGAGCACAAACATCACAAGACTGCACAAAAGTACGCACGTCCCAAGACAGGGAAGGCCACCAGAAGGACCTAGCCACCAAATCCCTGGTACCAAAAATTCCCGGATGACCTGCCAACGCAGAAGAATGAACCTCCGAGATGACTCTACTGGTCCACTCATCCGGCACAAACAATCTACCAGGCGGACAACGATCAGGCCGATCCGCCTGAAACTCTTGTAAAGCACATCGCAGGTCAGGGGAGACAGCAGACAATATCACCCCATCCCTAAGGATACCCGTAGGTTTGGAATCACCAGGGAAATCAGGTTCAAAACTCCTAGAAAGGGCATCAGCCTTCACATTTTTAGAACCTGGCAGATACGAGACCAAAAAATTAAACCGAGAGAAAAACAACGACCAGCGCGCCTGTCTAGGATTCAGACGTCTGGCCGACTCAAGATAAATCAAATTCTTGTGATCAGTCAAGACCACCACCTGATGTCTAGCACCCTCAAGCCAATGACGCCACTCCTCGAATGCCCATTTCATCGCCAAAAGCTCCCGATTACCAACATCATAGTTTCGCTCGGCGGGCGAAAATTTTCGAGAAAAGAACGCACAAGGTCTCATCACTGAACCATCTGAACTTTTCTGTGACAAAACCGCCCCCGCTCCAATCTCGGAAGCATCAACTTCCACCTGAAAAGGAAGTGAAACATCAGGCTGGCGCAACACAGGGGCAG
Organism: Ranitomeya variabilis; assembly: GCF_051348905.1. NCBI lineage: Eukaryota > Metazoa > Chordata > Amphibia > Anura > Dendrobatidae > Ranitomeya > Ranitomeya variabilis. Next base: position 538,197,118 of record NC_135233.1, read on the forward strand.
AAGAAAAGCGGCGCTTAAGCTCTCGAAAGGCCTCCAGAGCAGCAGGAGACCAATCGGCAACATCAGCACCTTTTTTAGTCAAATCAGTCAAAGGCTTGACCACACTAGAAAAACCAGTTATGAATCGACGATAAAAATTAGCAAAGCCCAAAAATTTCTGAAGGCTCTTAAGAGAAGTCGGCTGCATCCAGTCACAAATTGCCCGAACCTTAACAGGATCCATCTCAATAGAAGAAGGGGAAAAAATGTACCCCAGAAAAGAAATCTTCTGAACCCCAAAAACACACTTTGCACCCTTTACAAACAAAGAATTGGTCCGCAAAACCTGAAAAACCTTCCTAACCTGTTGAACATGAGACTCCCAGTCATCCGAAAAAATCAAAACATCATCCAGATACACAACCATGAATTTATCCAGATATTCACGGAAAATATTGTGCATAAAAGACTGAAAGACCGAAGGGGCATTTGACAAACCAAAAGGCATTACCAAATACTCAAAATGGCCCTCGGGCGTATTAAATGCGGTTTTCCACTCATCCCCCTGCTTAATTCGCACCAAATTATACGCACCGCGAAGATCAATCTTAGAGAACCACTTAGCTCCCTTAATGAGAGCAAATAAATCTGTCAGCAATGGCAAAGGATACTGATATTTGACTGTGATCTTATTTAAGAGTCTATAATCAATACAAGGTCTCAAAGAACCATCTCTTTTGGCTACAAAAAAGAACCCTGCTCCTAAAGGAGACGAAGAAGGACGAATATGTCCTTTTTCCAAGGACTCCCTAATATACTCTCGCATAGCAGCATGTTCAGGTACAGACAGATTGAATAAACGACCCTTAGGAAATTTACTGCCAGGAATCAAATCTATGGCGCAATCACAATCTCTGTGAGGGGGAAGAGAATTAAGAGTAGACTCCTCAAAAACATCACAATAATCAGACAAAAAAGCCGGGATCTCAGAGGGAATAGATGAAGCAATGGAAACCAAAGGTGCGCCCCCATGATTTCCCTGACATCCCCAGCTTAGTACAGACATTGTTTTCCAGTCAAGGACTGGGTTATGGGTTTGCAACCATGGCAATCCCAGCACTAATACATCATGTAGATTAAACAACACAAGGAAGCGAATCACCTCCTGATGGTCTGGAGTCATACGCATAGTCACTTGTGTCCAGTATTGTGGTTTATTACTAGCCAATGGTGTAGAATCAATACCCTTTAAAGGTATAGGAATTTCCAAAGGCTCTAGATCAAACCCACAGCGCCTGGCAAAGGACCAATCCATAAGACTCAAAGCGGCACCAGAATCCACATAAGCATCCGCGACAATAGAAGATAACAAACAAATTAAAGTCACAGACAAAATAAACTTGGACTGCAAAGTGCCAATAGCAGAGGATTTAGCAACTTTGTTTGTTCGTTTTGAGCATGCTGATATAACATGAGTTGAATTCCCACAATAAAAGCACGACTCATTTTTGCGCCTATAATTCTGTCGTTCGCTTCTGGACAGAAAACTATCACATTGCATACTCTCTGGTACCCTCTCAGAAGACACCGCCAAATGGTGCACAGGTTTGCGTTCCCGTAAACGCCGATCAATCTGAATAGCCATTGTCATGGACTCATTCAGACCCGTAGGCGTAGGAAACCCCACCATGACGTCTTTTACGGCATCAGAGAGACCTTCTCTGAAATTTGCCGCCAGAGCGCACTCATTCCACTGAGTAAGCACAGACCATTTTCAAAATTTTTGGCAATATATTTCGGCTTCATCTTGCCCCTGAGAGAGGGCTATCAAGGCCTTTTCAGCCTGTATCTCTAAATTAGGTTCCTCATAAAGCAACCCTAAGGCCAGAAAAAACGCATCCACATTGAGCAACGCAGGATCCCCTGGCGCCAATGAAAATGCCCAATTTTGAGGGTCACCCCGCAATAATGAAATCACTATTTTAACCTGCTGTGCAGGATCTCCAGCAGAGTGAGATCTCAGAGAAAGAAACAATTTACAATTGTATTTAAAACTCAGAAAACAAGATCGATCTCCGGAGAAAAACTAAAACTGGTAAAGGAATCTTAGGTTCAGACCGAGGAGCATGTATAACAAAATCTTGTATATTCTGAACTTTAGCAGCAAGATTATTCAAATTTGTAGCCAGACTCTGGAGATCCATATTTCAACAGATAAAATCTGAGCCATTCAGGGGTTAAGAGGAGAGGAAAGCAGGAGACTGCAATTAGAGCTGGAGTGCAACTTCAGAGAAAAAAAAAAAAAAATCCACACAGTTCCTTTTTCTCTCCTGCTTCAGCCCATAGATTAAACATGTAGGCCGGCCATACTGTTATGGTTCCCAATGGCAGGGGAACATCGGAAACATAGAAAAACGGACAAGCTCTCGGGTGATGGAAACTAGAGCTGACCGCGATGCTAAACCTATACACACAACTAATAGTAGCCAGGGAACGTGCCTACGTTTTCGCTAGACGTCTCGCACCAGCCGGAGGACTAACTACCCCTAATAGATGAAACACAGTCCTGGCTTGCCTCCAGAGGAAAATTCCCCACAGGAGATAGTAGCCCCCCACATATAATAACGGTGAGTTAAGGTGAAAAGACAAACGTAGTATGAAAATAGATTTAGCACAGCGAGGCCCACTAACTAGATAGCAGAAGGATACAATAGTGGACTTCGCAGTCAGCTACAAAACCCTATCAAAAACCATCCTGAAATTACCTTAAACTCATGTGCCAACTCATGGCACCGGAGTGGCAATTTCAGCCCACAAGAGCTTCCAGCTGCAGAGAATCACATAACTGCAAACTGGACAAAACATACAAAAATAGACTAAGGACAGAAATGTCCAACTTAGCTGGTCAGCAGACTGGGAGCAGGTACATGCAACAGAAAGACTCTGGTTACATTGATGGCCGGCATTGGAATGACTGAGGAACAAGGCTAAATAGGAAACTCCCACATCCTGATAGAAACAGGTGAAAAGCTCACAAGACACCAGTACCACAAGCGACCACTGGGGGAGCCAAATAACCGAATCACAACAGCCAGGCCCATAAATGGTTAATGCATTGCTGAAGTGGGATTAAAAGAAAAAAAAAGTTCTGAGTTTTTTTTTTTGTTTTTTTCTTCCTCCCCTTTATCTCTGAGTGGCTTGAAGCTTTGCTGCAGACATGAATGTTCAGACCTTGATTACTAGTGTGGATCAGCTTGCTGCACGTGTGCAGGGCATTCAGGATTTTGTTGTTAGCAGTCCTATGTCAGAGCCTAAGATACCTATTCCTGAGCTGTTCTCTGGAGATCGATTTAAATTTAGGAATTTTAGGAATAATTGTAAATTGTTTCTATCTTTGAAATCTCGTTCATCTGGAGATTCAGCTCAGCAAGTCAAAATTATTATCTCCTTCTTGCGTGGCGACCCTCAGGATTGGGCTTTCTCGTTAGCGCCAGGAGATCCTGCATTGGCGGATGTTGATGCGTTTTTTCTGGCGCTCGGATTGCTTTATGAGGAGCCTAATCTTGAAATTCAGGAAGAAAAAGCTCTACTGGCCATCTCTCAGGGCCAGGATGAAGCTGAGGTGTACTGCCAAAAATTTCGGAAATGGTCCGTGCTTACTCGATGGAATGAATTTGCTCTGGCCGCAAATTTCAGAAATGGCCTTTCTGAAGCCATTAAGAATGTGATGGTGGGTTTTACAATTCCTACAAGTCTGAATGATTCTATGGCACTGGCTATTCAGATTGATCGGCGTTTGCGGGAGCGCAAATCCGCTAAACCTCTGGCGGTGTTGTCTGAACAGACACCTGTCTCAATGCAATGCGATAGAATCCTGACTAGAACCGAACGACAAAATCATAGACGTCAGAATGGGCTGTGTTTTTACTGTGGTGATTCTACACGTTATATCAGCATGCTCTAAACGCCTAACCAAGGTTGTCAGTCCTGTCACCATTGGTAATTTGCAGCCTAAATTTATTTTGTCTGTGACTTTAATTTGTTCATTGTCTTCCTACCCTGTTATGGCATTTGTGGATTCAGGTGCTGCCCTGAGTCTTATGGACTTGTCGTTTGCCAAGCGCTGCGGTTTTGTCCTGGAGCCTTTAAAGGTTCCGATTCCTCTCAGAGGAATTGATGCTACGCCACTGGCGGAAAATAAACCGCAGTATTGGACACAAGTGACCATGTGCATGACTCCTGAACATCGGGAGGTGATTTGTTTTCTTGTTCTGCATAAAATGAATGATTTGGTCGTTTTAGGTCTGCCATGGTTACAGACCCATAATCCTGTTTTGGATTGGAAGGCTATGTCTGTCTCAAGTTGGGGTTGTCAGGGAATTCATTGCGATTCTCCGCCGGTGTCTATTGCTACTTCTACTCCTTCAGAAGTTCCTGAGTATTTGTGTGACTATCAGGATGTATTCAGTGAGTCCAGGTCCAGTGCTCTTCCTCCTCATAGGGACTGTGACTGCGCTATAGATTTGATTCCTGGCAGTAAATTTCCTAAGGGACGATTATTTAATTTGTCTGTACCCGAGCATGCCGCGATGCGTTCTTATGTCAAGGAGTCTTTGGAGAAGGGGCATATTCGTCCATCCTCTTCCCCTCTCGGTGCGGGATTCTTTTTTGTGGCCAAGAAAGACGGGTCTTTGAGACCTTGTATAGACTATCGGCTTCTGAATAAAATCACTGTTAAGTTTCAGTATCCGTTGCCGCTATTGTCAGACTTGTTTGCTCGGATTAAGGGCGCCAAGTGGTTCACCAAGATAGATCTTCGTGGTGCGTACAACCTTGTGCGCATTAGGCAGGGAGATGAATGGAAAACTGCATTCAATACGCCCGAAGGTCATTTTGAATACTTGGTGATGCCCTTTGGGCTCTCTAATGCCCCTTCAGTGTTTCAGTCCTTTATGCATGATATCTTCCGGAAGTATCTGGATAAATTTTTGATTGTGTATCTTGATGATATTCTAGTTTTCTCGGATGATTGGGATTCTCATGTAAAGCAGGTCAGGATGGTGTTTCAGGTTTTGCGTGATAACGCTTTGTTTGTGAAGGGCTCAAAGTGTCTCTTTGGAGTGCAGAAGGTTTCCTTTTTGGGTTTTATTTTCTCCCCTTCTGCCGTGGAGATGGACCCAGTCAAGGTCCGAGCTATTCATGATTGGACTCAGCCCACGTCTGTTAAGAGTCTTCAGAAGTTCTTGGGGTTCGCTAATTTCTACCGTCGCTTTATCGCTAATTTTTCTAGCGTTGTTAAACCTTTGACGGATATGACCAAGAAAGGTTCTGATGTGGCTAATTGGGCTCCTGCAGCCGTGGAGGCCTTCCAGGAGCTGAAGCGCCGGTTTACTTCGGCGCCTGTTTTGTGCCAGCCTGATGTCTCACTTCCCTTTCAGGTTGAAGTGGATGCTTCTGAGATCGGTGCTGGGGCTGTTTTGTCGCAGAGAGGCTCTGGTTGTTCTGTGATGAGACCATGTGCCTTTTCATCTAGGAAGTTTTCGCCTGCTGAGCGGAACTATGATGTTGGTAATCGGGAGTTGTTGGCCATGAAGTGGGCATTTGAGGAGTGGCGTCATTGGCTCGAGGGTGCTAAGCATCGTGTGGTGGTCTTGACTGATCACAAAAATCTGATGTATCTCGAGTCTGCTAAGCGCCTGAATCCTAGACAGGCTCGTTGGTCATTGTTTTTCTCTCGTTTTGACTTTGTGGTCTCATACCTGCCTGGTTCGAAGAATGTTAAGGCTGATGCTCTCTCTAGGAGCTTTGTGCCTGACTCTCCTGGAGTCTCGGAGCCAGCTGGTATTGTTAAAGAGTGAGTGATCGTGTCGGCCATATCTCCGGATTTGCGACGTGTGTTGCAGAGATTTCAGGCTGGTAGACCTGACTCGTGTCCACCCGACAGACTGTTTGTTCCTGATAAATGGACCAGCAGAGTCATTTCCGAGGTTCATTCCTCGGTGTTGGCAGGGCATCCGGGAATTTTTGGTACCCGAGATTTGGTGGCTAGGTCCTTTTGGTGGCCTTCCTTGTCACGGGATGTGCGGTCATTTGTGCAGTCCTGTGGGACTTGTGCTCGGGCTAAGCCTTGTTGTTCTCGTGCTAGCGGGTTGCTTTTGCCCTTGCCCGTCCCGAAGAGGCCTTGGACACACATTTCCATGGATTTCATTTCTGATCTTCCGGTGTCTCGGGGAATGTCTGTCATCTGGGTGGTGTGTGATCGTTTTTCCAAGATGGTCCATTTGGTACCCTTGCCTAAGTTGCCTTCCTCTTCCGATCTGGTTCCTTTGTTTTTTCAAAATGTGGTTCGTTTACATGGCATTCCGGAGAATATCGTGTCCGACAGAGGATCCCAGTTTGTGTCCAGATTGTGGCGATCTTTTTGTGCTAAGATGGGCATTGATTTGTCGTTTTCATCTGCCTTCCATCCTCAGACTAATGGTCAAACGGAGCGAACTAATCAGACACTGGAGGCTTATTTGAGATGTTTTGTTTCTGCGGACCAGGATGATTGGGTGACCTTCTTGCCATTGGCGGAGTTTTCCCTTAATAATCGGGCTAGTTCCGCTACTTTGGTTTCGCCATTCTTCTGCAACTCTGGTTTTCATCCTCGTTTCTCCTCGGGTCAAGTTGAGTCTTCTGACTGTCCTGGGGTGGATTCCGTGGTGGATAGGTTGCAGCGGATTTGGAATCATGTGGTGGACAACTTGAAGTTGTCACAGGAGAAGGCTCAGCGTTTTGCCAACCGCCGCCGCGGTGTGGGCCCCCGACTTCGTGTTGGGGATTTGGTTTGGTTGTCTTCTCGGTATGTCCCTCTGAAGGTTTCCTCTCCTAAGTTTAAGCCTTGCTTTATTGGTCCTTATAAAATTTTGGAAGTTCTTAACCCAGTTTCTTTTCGTTTGGATCTTCCGGTGTCGTTTGCCATTCACAACGTGTTCCATAGGTCTTTGTTACGGCGGTACATTGTGCCTGTGGTTCCTGCTGTTGAGCCTCCTGCTCCGGTGTTGGTTGAGGGTGAGTTGGAGTACGTGGTGGAGAAGATCTTGGATTCTCATCTCTCTAGACGGAGGCTCCAGTATTTGGTCAAATGGAAGGGCTATGGTCAGGAGGATAATTCCTGGGTGGCCGCCTCTGATGTTCATGCGGCCGATTTGGTTCGTGCCTTCCACGCTGCTCATCCTGATCGCCCTGGTGGTCTTGGTGAGGGTTCGGTGACCCCTCCTTAAAGGGGGGGTACTGTTGTGAACTATACTTTTTGGCTCCCTCTTGTGGTCACTAGTGATTTGGCACTTGGATTGTCTTTTACCAGGTTGGTGCTCACCTGCTTCGTTAGGCCTGGGGTGTTGCTATTTAAACTTCCTGAATTCTCAGTCCAGTGCCTGGCATCGTTGTAATCAGTTCACTTCTGTTTTCTCCTGTCTTCAGGTCCTGGTTCTTTGCAAGATAAGCTAAGTTCTGCTTTCGTACTCTTGATCATTTGCATTGTTCATATTTTTTTGTCCAGCTTGTACTATATGTGATTCCTGTTTTTGCTGGAAGCTCTAGGGGGGCTGATATTCTCCCCCCACACCGTCAGTCGGTTTGGGGGTTCTTGGATATTCAGCGTGGATATTTTGCAGGGTTTTTTGCTGACCATATAAGTCTTCTTACTATATTCTGCTATTAGTCAGTGGGCCTCTCTTTGCTAAATCTAGTTCATTCTTACGTTTGTCTTTTCTTCTTACCTCACCGTTATTATTTGTTGGGGGCTTGTATTACTTTGGGGGCTTTTCTCTGGAGGCAAGAGAGGTCTTATTTTCCCTGATAGGGGTAGTTAGTTCTCCGGCTGGCGCGAGACGTCTAGGACCAACGTAGGCACGTTCCCCGGCTGCTGTTAGTGTTTGCGCTAGGATCAGGTATATGGTCAGCCTAGTTACCACTTCCCTATGAGCTAGTATTTATGTTTTGCAGACTTTGCTGTAATCTTTGAGGTCCCCTGCCATTGGGATCATAACAGTATGCCAAGTGTTATGGTTCCCAATGGCAGGGGAACATCGGAAACATAGAAAAACGGACAAGCTCTCGGGTGATGGAAACTAGAGCTGACCGCGATGCTAAACCTATACACACAACTAATAGTAGCCAGGGAACGTGCCTACGTTTTCGCTAGACGTCTCGCACCAGCCGGAGGACTAACTACCCCTAATAGATGAAACACAGTCCTGGCTTGCCTCCAGAGGAAAATTCCCCACAGGAGATAGTAGCCCCCCACATATAATAACGGTGAGTTAAGGTGAAAAGACAAACGTAGTATGAAAACAGATTTAGCACAGCGAGGCCCACTAACTAGATAGCAGAAGGATACAATAGTGGACTTCGCAGTCAGCTACAAAACCCTATCAAAAACCATCCTGAATTTACCTTAAACTCATGTGCCAACTCATGGCACCGGAGTGGCAATTTCAGCCCACAAGAGCTTCCAGCTGCAGAGAATCACATAACTGCAAACTGGACAAAACATACAAAAATAGACTAAGGACAGAAATGTCCAACTTAGCTGGTCAGCAGACTGGGAGCAGGTACATGCAACAGAAAGACTCTGGTTACATTGATGGCCGGCATTGGAATGAACAAGGAACAAGGCTAAATAGGAAACTCCCACATCCTGATAGAAACAGGTGAAAAGCTCACAAGACACCAGTACCACAAGCGACCACTGGGGGAGCCAAATAACCGAATCACAACAGTACCCCCCCTTAAGGAGGGGGCACCGAACCCTCACAAGAACCACCAGGGCGATCTGGATGAGCCCTATGAAAGGCACGGACCAAATCAGAAGCATGAACATCTGAAGCTGAAACCCAAGAATTATCCTCCTGACCGTAGCCCTTCCACTTAACCAGATATTGAAGTCTCCGTCTGGAAACACGGGAGTCCAAGATTTTCTCCACCACGTACTCCAATTCACCCTCAACCAGCACAGGAGCAGGAGGCTCAACAAAAGGCACAACTGGCACCTCATACCTCCGCAATAATGACCGATGGAAAACATTATGGATAGCAAAGGATGCTGGGAGGTCCAAACGAAAAGACACAGGGTTAAGAATTTCCAAAATCCTATAAGGACCGATGAACCGAGGCTTAAACTTAGGAGAAGAGACCCTCATAGGGACAAAACGGGAAGACAACCACACCAAGTCCCCAACACGAAGATGAGGACCAACACGACGATGGCGATTAGCAAAATGCTGAGTCCTCTCCTGGGACAACTTTAAATTGTCCACCACCTGACCCCAAATACGATGCAACCTGTCCACCATAGTATCCACTCCAGGACAATCCGAAGATTCCACCTGACCAGATGAAAAATGAGGATGGAACCCCGAATTGCAAAAGAAAGGGGAAACCAAAGTGGCAGAACTGGCCCGATTATTAAGGGCAAACTCTGCCAACGGCAAAAAGGTGACCCAGTCATCCTGATCAGCAGACACAAAACACCTCAAATAAGTCTCCAAGGTCTGATTAGTACGCTCCGTCTGGCCATTCGTCTGAGGATGAAATGCAGACGAAAAAGACAAATCAATGCCCATCCTGGCACAAAACGCCCGCCAGAATCTAGACACAAATTGGGATCCCCTATCAGAAACGATGTTTTCCGGGATACCATGTAGACGGACCACATCCTGAAAAAATAAAGGAACCAACTCCGATGAAGACGGCAATTTGGGCAAGGGTACCAAATGAACCATCTTAGAAAAACGGTCACACACCACCCAAATGACGGACATTTTCTGAGAAACCGGGAGATCCGAAATAAAATCCATAGAGATGTGCGTCCAAGGCCTCTTAGGAATAGGCAAGGACAACAACAATCCACTAGCCCGAGAACAACAAGGCTTGGCCCGAGCACAAACATCACAAGACTGCACAAAAGTACGCACGTCCCAAGACAGGGAAGGCCACCAGAAGGACCTAGCCACCAAATCCCTGGTACCAAAAATTCCCGGATGACCTGCCAACGCAGAAGAATGAACCTCCGAGATGACTCTACTGGTCCACTCATCCGGCACAAACAATCTACCAGGCGGACAACGATCAGGCCGATCCGCCTGAAACTCTTGTAAAGCACATCGCAGGTCAGGGGAGACAGCAGACAATATCACCCCATCCCTAAGGATACCCGTAGGTTTGGAATCACCAGGGAAATCAGGTTCAAAACTCCTAGAAAGGGCATCAGCCTTCACATTTTTAGAACCTGGCAGATACGAGACCAAAAAATTAAACCGAGAGAAAAACAACGACCAGCGCGCCTGTCTAGGATTCAGACGTCTGGCCGACTCAAGATAAATCAAATTCTTGTGATCAGTCAAGACCACCACCTGATGTCTAGCACCCTCAAGCCAATGACGCCACTCCTCGAATGCCCATTTCATCGCCAAAAGCTCCCGATTACCAACATCATAGTTTCGCTCGGCGGGCGAAAATTTTCGAGAAAAGAACGCACAAGGTCTCATCACTGAACCATCTGAACTTTTCTGTGACAAAACCGCCCCCGCTCCAATCTCGGAAGCATCAACTTCCACCTGAAAAGGAAGTGAAACATCAGGCTGGCGCAACACAGGGGCAGAAGAAAAGCGGCGCTTAAGCTCTCGAAAGGCCTCCAGAGCAGCAGGAGACCAATCGGCAACATCAGCACCTTTTTTAGTCAAATCAGTCAAAGGCTTGACCACACTAGAAAAACCAGTTATGAATCGACGATAAAAATTAGCAAAGCCCAAAAATTTCTGAAGGCTCTTAAGAGAAGTCGGCTGCATCCAGTCACAAATTGCCCGAACCTTAACAGGATCCATCTCAATAGAAGAAGGGGAAAAAATGTACCCCAGAAAAGAAATCTTCTGAACCCCAAAAACACACTTTGCACCCTTTACAAACAAAGAATTGGTCCGCAAAACCTGAAAAACCTTCCTAACCTGTTGAACATGAGACTCCCAGTCATCCGAAAAAATCAAAACATCATCCAGATACACAACCATGAATTTATCCAGATATTCACGGAAAATATTGTGCATAAAAGACTGAAAGACCGAAGGGGCATTTGACAAACCAAAAGGCATTACCAAATACTCAAAATGGCCCTCGGGCGTATTAAATGCGGTTTTCCACTCATCCCCCTGCTTAATTCGCACCAAATTATACGCACCGCGAAGATCAATCTTAGAGAACCACTTAGCTCCCTTAATGAGAGCAAATAAATCTGTCAGCAATGGCAAAGGATACTGATATTTGACTGTGATCTTATTTAAGAGTCTATAATCAATACAAGGTCTCAAAGAACCATCTCTTTTGGCTACAAAAAAGAACCCTGCTCCTAAAGGAGACGAAGAAGGACGAATATGTCCTTTTTCCAAGGACTCCCTAATATACTCTCGCATAGCAGCATGTTCAGGTACAGACAGATTGAATAAACGACCCTTAGGAAATTTACTGCCAGGAATCAAATCTATGGCGCAATCACAATCTCTGTGAGGGGGAAGAGAATTAAGAGTAGACTCCTCAAAAACATCACAATAATCAGACAAAAAAGCCGGGATCTCAGAGGGAATAGATGAAGCAATGGAAACCAAAGGTGCGCCCCCATGATTTCCCTGACATCCCCAGCTTAGTACAGACATTGTTTTCCAGTCAAGGACTGGGTTATGGGTTTGCAACCATGGCAATCCCAGCACTAATACATCATGTAGATTAAACAACACAAGGAAGCGAATCACCTCCTGATGGTCTGGAGTCATACGCATAGTCACTTGTGTCCAGTATTGTGGTTTATTACTAGCCAATGGTGTAGAATCAATACCCTTTAAAGGTATAGGAATTTCCAAAGGCTCTAGATCAAACCCACAGCGCCTGGCAAAGGACCAATCCATAAGACTCAAAGCGGCACCAGAATCCACATAAGCATCCGCGACAATAGAAGATAACAAACAAATTAAAGTCACAGACAAAATAAACTTGGACTGCAAAGTGCCAATAGCAGAGGATTTAGCAACTTTGTTTGTTCGTTTTGAGCATGCTGATATAACATGAGTTGAATTCCCACAATAAAAGCACGACTCATTTTTGCGCCTATAATTCTGTCGTTCGCTTCTGGACAGAAAACTATCACATTGCATACTCTCTGGTACCCTCTCAGAAGACACCGCCAAATGGTGCACAGGTTTGCGTTCCCGTAAACGCCGATCAATCTGAATAGCCATTGTCATGGACTCATTCAGACCCGTAGGCGTAGGAAACCCCACCATGACGTCTTTTACGGCATCAGAGAGACCTTCTCTGAAATTTGCCGCCAGAGCGCACTCATTCCACTGAGTAAGCACAGACCATTTTCAAAATTTTTGGCAATATATTTCGGCTTCATCTTGCCCCTGAGAGAGGGCTATCAAGGCCTTTTCAGCCTGTATCTCTAAATTAGGTTCCTCATAAAGCAACCCTAAGGCCAGAAAAAACGCATCCACATTGAGCAACGCAGGATCCCCTGGCGCCAATGAAAATGCCCAATTTTGAGGGTCACCCCGCAATAATGAAATCACTATTTTAACCTGCTGTGCAGGATCTCCAGCAGAGTGAGATCTCAGAGAAAGAAACAATTTACAATTGTATTTAAAACTCAGAAAACAAGATCGATCTCCGGAGAAAAACTAAAACTGGTAAAGGAATCTTAGGTTCAGACCGAGGAGCATGTATAACAAAATCTTGTATATTCTGAACTTTAGCAGCAAGATTATTCAAATTTGTAGCCAGACTCTGGAGATCCATATTTCAACAGATAAAATCTGAGCCATTCAGGGGTTAAGAGGAGAGGAAAGCAGGAGACTGCAATTAGAGCTGGAGTGCAACTTCAGAGAAAAAAAAAAAAAATTCCACACAGTTCCTTTTTCTCTCCTGCTTCAGCCCATAGATTAAACATGTAGGCCGGCCATACTGTTATGGTTCCCAATGGCAGGGGAACATCGGAAACATAGAAAAACGGACAAGCTCTCGGGTGATGGAAACTAGAGCTGACCGCGATGCTAAACCTATACACACAACTAATAGTAGCCAGGGAACGTGCCTACGTTTTCGCTAGACGTCTCGCACCAGCCGGAGGACTAACTACCCCTAATAGATGAAACACAGTCCTGGCTTGCCTCCAGAGGAAAATTCCCCACAGGAGATAGTAGCCCCCCACATATAATAACGGTGAGTTAAGGTGAAAAGACAAACGTAGTATGAAAATAGATTTAGCACAGCGAGGCCCACTAACTAGATAGCAGAAGGATACAATAGTGGACTTCGCAGTCAGCTACAAAACCCTATCAAAAACCATCCTGAAATTACCTTAAACTCATGTGCCAACTCATGGCACCGGAGTGGCAATTTCAGCCCACAAGAGCTTCCAGCTGCAGAGAATCACATAACTGCAAACTGGACAAAACATACAAAAATAGACTAAGGACAGAAATGTCCAACTTAGCTGGTCAGCAGACTGGGAGCAGGTACATGCAACAGAAAGACTCTGGTTACATTGATGGCCGGCATTGGAATGACTGAGGAACAAGGCTAAATAGGAAACTCCCACATCCTGATAGAAACAGGTGAAAAGCTCACAAGACACCAGTACCACAAGCGACCACTGGGGGAGCCAAATAACCGAATCACAACAGCCAGGCCCATAAATGGTTAATGCATTGCTGAAGTGGGATTAAAAGAAAAAAAAAGTTCTGAGTTTTTTTTTTTGTTTTTTTCTTCCTCCCCTTTATCTCTGAGTGGCTTGAAGCTTTGCTGCAGACATGAATGTTCAGACCTTGATTACTAGTGTGGATCAGCTTGCTGCACGTGTGCAGGGCATTCAGGATTTTGTTGTTAGCAGTCCTATGTCAGAGCCTAAGATACCTATTCCTGAGCTGTTCTCTGGAGATCGATTTAAATTTAGGAATTTTAGGAATAATTGTAAATTGTTTCTATCTTTGAAATCTCGTTCATCTGGAGATTCAGCTCAGCAAGTCAAAATTATTATCTCCTTCTTGCGTGGCGACCCTCAGGATTGGGCTTTCTCGTTAGCGCCAGGAGATCCTGCATTGGCGGATGTTGATGCGTTTTTTCTGGTGCTCGGATTGCTTTATGAGGAGCCTAATCTTGAAATTCAGGAAGAAAAAGCTCTACTGGCCATCTCTCAGGGCCAGGATGAAGCTGAGGTGTACTGCCAAAAATTTCGGAAATGGTCCGTGCTTACTCGATGGAATGAATTTGCTCTGGCCGCAAATTTCAGAAATGGCCTTTCTGAAGCCATTAAGAATGTGATGGTGGGTTTTACAATTCCTACAAGTCTGAATGATTCTATGGCACTGGCTATTCAGATTGATCGGCGTTTGCGGGAGCGCAAATCCGCTAAACCTCTGGCGGTGTTGTCTGAACAGACACCTGTCTCAATGCAATGCGATAGAATCCTGACTAGAACCGAACGACAAAATCATAGACGTCAGAATGGGCTGTGTTTTTACTGTGGTGATTCTACACGTTATATCAGCATGCTCTAAACGCCTAACCAAGGTTGTCAGTCCTGTCACCATTGGTAATTTGCAGCCTAAATTTATTTTGTCTGTGACTTTAATTTGTTCATTGTCTTCCTACCCTGTTATGGCATTTGTGGATTCAGGTGCTGCCCTGAGTCTTATGGACTTGTCGTTTGCCAAGCGCTGCGGTTTTGTCCTGGAGCCTTTAAAGGTTCCGATTCCTCTCAGAGGAATTGATGCTACGCCACTGGCGGAAAATAAACCGCAGTATTGGACACAAGTGACCATGTGCATGACTCCTGAACATCGGGAGGTGATTTGTTTTCTTGTTCTGCATAAAATGAATGATTTGGTCGTTTTAGGTCTGCCATGGTTACAGACCCATAATCCTGTTTTGGATTGGAAGGCTATGTCTGTCTCAAGTTGGGGTTGTCAGGGAATTCATTGCGATTCTCCGCCGGTGTCTATTGCTACTTCTACTCCTTCAGAAGTTCCTGAGTATTTGTGTGACTATCAGGATGTATTCAGTGAGTCCAGGTCCAGTGCTCTTCCTCCTCATAGGGACTGTGACTGCGCTATAGATTTGATTCCTGGCAGTAAATTTCCTAAGGGACGATTATTTAATTTGTCTGTACCCGAGCATGCCGCGATGCGTTCTTATGTCAAGGAGTCTTTGGAGAAGGGGCATATTCGTCCATCCTCTTCCCCTCTCGGTGCGGGATTCTTTTTTGTGGCCAAGAAAGACGGGTCTTTGAGACCTTGTATAGACTATCGGCTTCTGAATAAAATCACTGTTAAGTTTCAGTATCCGTTGCCGCTATTGTCAGACTTGTTTGCTCGGATTAAGGGCGCCAAGTGGTTCACCAAGATAGATCTTCGTGGTGCGTACAACCTTGTGCGCATTAGGCAGGGAGATGAATGGAAAACTGCATTCAATACGCCCGAAGGTCATTTTGAATACTTGGTGATGCCCTTTGGGCTCTCTAATGCCCCTTCAGTGTTTCAGTCCTTTATGCATGATATCTTCCGGAAGTATCTGGATAAATTTTTGATTGTGTATCTTGATGATATTCTAGTTTTCTCGGATGATTGGGATTCTCATGTAAAGCAGGTCAGGATGGTGTTTCAGGTTTTGCGTGATAACGCTTTGTTTGTGAAGGGCTCAAAGTGTCTCTTTGGAGTGCAGAAGGTTTCCTTTTTGGGTTTTATTTTCTCCCCTTCTGCCGTGGAGATGGACCCAGTCAAGGTCCGAGCTATTCATGATTGGACTCAGCCCACGTCTGTTAAGAGTCTTCAGAAGTTCTTGGGGTTCGCTAATTTCTACCGTCGCTTTATCGCTAATTTTTCTAGCGTTGTTAAACCTTTGACGGATATGACCAAGAAAGGTTCTGATGTGGCTAATTGGGCTCCTGCAGCCGTGGAGGCCTTCCAGGAGCTGAAGCGCCGGTTTACTTCGGCGCCTGTTTTGTGCCAGCCTGATGTCTCACTTCCCTTTCAGGTTGAAGTGGATGCTTCTGAGATCGGTGCTGGGGCTGTTTTGTCGCAGAGAGGCTCTGGTTGTTCTGTGATGAGACCATGTGCCTTTTCATCTAGGAAGTTTTCGCCTGCTGAGCGGAACTATGATGTTGGTAATCGGGAGTTGTTGGCCATGAAGTGGGCATTTGAGGAGTGGCGTCATTGGCTCGAGGGTGCTAAGCATCGTGTGGTGGTCTTGACTGATCACAAAAATCTGATGTATCTCGAGTCTGCTAAGCGCCTGAATCCTAGACAGGCTCGTTGGTCATTGTTTTTCTCTCGTTTTGACTTTGTGGTCTCATACCTGCCTGGTTCGAAGAATGTTAAGGCTGATGCTCTCTCTAGGAGCTTTGTGCCTGACTCTCCTGGAGTCTCGGAGCCAGCTGGTATTGTTAAAGAGTGAGTGATCGTGTCGGCCATATCTCCGGATTTGCGACGTGTGTTGCAGAGATTTCAGGCTGGTAGACCTGACTCGTGTCCACCCGACAGACTGTTTGTTCCTGATAAATGGACCAGCAGAGTCATTTCCGAGGTTCATTCCTCGGTGTTGGCAGGGCATCCGGGAATTTTTGGTACCCGAGATTTGGTGGCTAGGTCCTTTTGGTGGCCTTCCTTGTCACGGGATGTGCGGTCATTTGTGCAGTCCTGTGGGACTTGTGCTCGGGCTAAGCCTTGTTGTTCTCGTGCTAGCGGGTTGCTTTTGCCCTTGCCCGTCCCGAAGAGGCCTTGGACACACATTTCCATGGATTTCATTTCTGATCTTCCGGTGTCTCGGGGAATGTCTGTCATCTGGGTGGTGTGTGATCGTTTTTCCAAGATGGTCCATTTGGTACCCTTGCCTAAGTTGCCTTCCTCTTCCGATCTGGTTCCTTTGTTTTTTCAAAATGTGGTTCGTTTACATGGCATTCCGGAGAATATCGTGTCCGACAGAGGATCCCAGTTTGTGTCCAGATTGTGGCGATCTTTTTGTGCTAAGATGGGCATTGATTTGTCGTTTTCATCTGCCTTCCATCCTCAGACTAATGGTCAAACGGAGCGAACTAATCAGACACTGGAGGCTTATTTGAGATGTTTTGTTTCTGCGGACCAGGATGATTGGGTGACCTTCTTGCCATTGGCGGAGTTTTCCCTTAATAATCGGGCTAGTTCCGCTACTTTGGTTTCGCCATTCTTCTGCAACTCTGGTTTTCATCCTCGTTTCTCCTCGGGTCAAGTTGAGTCTTCTGACTGTCCTGGGGTGGATTCCGTGGTGGATAGGTTGCAGCGGATTTGGAATCATGTGGTGGACAACTTGAAGTTGTCACAGGAGAAGGCTCAGCGTTTTGCCAACCGCCGCCGCGGTGTGGGCCCCCGACTTCGTGTTGGGGATTTGGTTTGGTTGTCTTCTCGGTATGTCCCTCTGAAGGTTTCCTCTCCTAAGTTTAAGCCTTGCTTTATTGGTCCTTATAAAATTTTGGAAGTTCTTAACCCAGTTTCTTTTCGTTTGGATCTTCCGGTGTCGTTTGCCATTCACAACGTGTTCCATAGGTCTTTGTTACGGCGGTACATTGTGCCTGTGGTTCCTGCTGTTGAGCCTCCTGCTCCGGTGTTGGTTGAGGGTGAGTTGGAGTACGTGGTGGAGAAGATCTTGGATTCTCATCTCTCTAGACGGAGGCTCCAGTATTTGGTCAAATGGAAGGGCTATGGTCAGGAGGATAATTCCTGGGTGGCCGCCTCTGATGTTCATGCGGCCGATTTGGTTCGTGCCTTCCACGCTGCTCATCCTGATCGCCCTGGTGGTCTTGGTGAGGGTTCGGTGACCCCTCCTTAAAGGGGGGGTACTGTTGTGAACTATACTTTTTGGCTCCCTCTTGTGGTCACTAGTGATTTGGCACTTGGATTGTCTTTTACCAGGTTGGTGCTCACCTGCTTCGTTAGGCCTGGGGTGTTGCTATTTAAACTTCCTGAATTCTCAGTCCAGTGCCTGGCATCGTTGTAATCAGTTCACTTCTGTTTTCTCCTGTCTTCAGGTCCTGGTTCTTTGCAAGATAAGCTAAGTTCTGCTTTCGTACTCTTGATCATTTGCATTGTTCATATTTTTTTGTCCAGCTTGTACTATATGTGATTCCTGTTTTTGCTGGAAGCTCTAGGGGGGCTGATATTCTCCCCCCACACCGTCAGTCGGTTTGGGGGTTCTTGGATATTCAGCGTGGATATTTTGCAGGGTTTTTTGCTGACCATATAAGTCTTCTTACTATATTCTGCTATTAGTCAGTGGGCCTCTCTTTGCTAAATCTAGTTCATTCTTACGTTTGTCTTTTCTTCTTACCTCACCGTTATTATTTGTTGGGGGCTTGTATTACTTTGGGGGCTTTTCTCTGGAGGCAAGAGAGGTCTTATTTTCCCTGATAGGGGTAGTTAGTTCTCCGGCTGGCGCGAGACGTCTAGGACCAACGTAGGCACGTTCCCCGGCTGCTGTTAGTGTTTGCGCTAGGATCAGGTATATGGTCAGCCTAGTTACCACTTCCCTATGAGCTAGTATTTATGTTTTGCAGACTTTGCTGTAATCTTTGAGGTCCCCTGCCATTGGGATCATAACAGTATGCCAAGTGTTATGGTTCCCAATGGCAGGGGAACATCGGAAACATAGAAAAACGGACAAGCTCTCGGGTGATGGAAACTAGAGCTGACCGCGATGCTAAACCTATACACACAACTAATAGTAGCCAGGGAACGTGCCTACGTTTTCGCTAGACGTCTCGCACCAGCCGGAGGACTAACTACCCCTAATAGATGAAACACAGTCCTGGCTTGCCTCCAGAGGAAAATTCCCCACAGGAGATAGTAGCCCCCCACATATAATAACGGTGAGTTAAGGTGAAAAGACAAACGTAGTATGAAAACAGATTTAGCACAGCGAGGCCCACTAACTAGATAGCAGAAGGATACAATAGTGGACTTCGCAGTCAGCTACAAAACCCTATCAAAAACCATCCTGAATTTACCTTAAACTCATGTGCCAACTCATGGCACCGGAGTGGCAATTTCAGCCCACAAGAGCTTCCAGCTGCAGAGAATCACATAACTGCAAACTGGACAAAACATACAAAAATAGACTAAGGACAGAAATGTCCAACTTAGCTGGTCAGCAGACTGGGAGCAGGTACATGCAACAGAAAGACTCTGGTTACATTGATGGCCGGCATTGGAATGAACAAGGAACAAGGCTAAATAGGAAACTCCCACATCCTGATAGAAACAGGTGAAAAGCTCACAAGACACCAGTACCACAAGCGACCACTGGGGGAGCCAAATAACCGAATCACAACAGTACCCCCCCTTAAGGAGGGGGCACCGAACCCTCACAAGAACCACCAGGGCGATCTGGATGAGCCCTATGAAAGGCACGGACCAAATCAGAAGCATGAACATCTGAAGCTGAAACCCAAGAATTATCCTCCTGACCGTAGCCCTTCCACTTAACCAGATATTGAAGTCTCCGTCTGGAAACACGGGAGTCCAAGATTTTCTCCACCACGTACTCCAATTCACCCTCAACCAGCACAGGAGCAGGAGGCTCAACAAAAGGCACAACTGGCACCTCATACCTCCGCAATAATGACCGATGGAAAACATTATGGATAGCAAAGGATGCTGGGAGGTCCAAACGAAAAGACACAGGGTTAAGAATTTCCAAAATCCTATAAGGACCGATGAACCGAGGCTTAAACTTAGGAGAAGAGACCCTCATAGGGACAAAACGGGAAGACAACCACACCAAGTCCCCAACACGAAGATGAGGACCAACACGACGATGGCGATTAGCAAAATGCTGAGTCCTCTCCTGGGACAACTTTAAATTGTCCACCACCTGACCCCAAATACGATGCAACCTGTCCACCATAGTATCCACTCCAGGACAATCCGAAGATTCCACCTGACCAGATGAAAAATGAGGATGGAACCCCGAATTGCAAAAGAAAGGGGAAACCAAAGTGGCAGAACTGGCCCGATTATTAAGGGCAAACTCTGCCAACGGCAAAAAGGTGACCCAGTCATCCTGATCAGCAGACACAAAACACCTCAAATAAGTCTCCAAGGTCTGATTAGTACGCTCCGTCTGGCCATTCGTCTGAGGATGAAATGCAGACGAAAAAGACAAATCAATGCCCATCCTGGCACAAAACGCCCGCCAGAATCTAGACACAAATTGGGATCCCCTATCAGAAACGATGTTTTCCGGGATACCATGTAGACGGACCACATCCTGAAAAAATAAAGGAACCAACTCCGATGAAGACGGCAATTTGGGCAAGGGTACCAAATGAACCATCTTAGAAAAACGGTCACACACCACCCAAATGACGGACATTTTCTGAGAAACCGGGAGATCCGAAATAAAATCCATAGAGATGTGCGTCCAAGGCCTCTTAGGAATAGGCAAGGACAACAACAATCCACTAGCCCGAGAACAACAAGGCTTGGCCCGAGCACAAACATCACAAGACTGCACAAAAGTACGCACGTCCCAAGACAGGGAAGGCCACCAGAAGGACCTAGCCACCAAATCCCTGGTACCAAAAATTCCCGGATGACCTGCCAACGCAGAAGAATGAACCTCCGAGATGACTCTACTGGTCCACTCATCCGGCACAAACAATCTACCAGGCGGACAACGATCAGGCCGATCCGCCTGAAACTCTTGTAAAGCACATCGCAGGTCAGGGGAGACAGCAGACAATATCACCCCATCCCTAAGGATACCCGTAGGTTTGGAATCACCAGGGAAATCAGGTTCAAAACTCCTAGAAAGGGCATCAGCCTTCACATTTTTAGAACCTGGCAGATACGAGACCAAAAAATTAAACCGAGAGAAAAACAACGACCAGCGCGCCTGTCTAGGATTCAGACGTCTGGCCGACTCAAGATAAATCAAATTCTTGTGATCAGTCAAGACCACCACCTGATGTCTAGCACCCTCAAGCCAATGACGCCACTCCTCGAATGCCCATTTCATCGCCAAAAGCTCCCGATTACCAACATCATAGTTTCGCTCGGCGGGCGAAAATTTTCGAGAAAAGAACGCACAAGGTCTCATCACTGAACCATCTGAACTTTTCTGTGACAAAACCGCCCCCGCTCCAATCTCGGAAGCATCAACTTCCACCTGAAAAGGAAGTGAAACATCAGGCTGGCGCAACACAGGGGCAGAAGAAAAGCGGCGCTTAAGCTCTCGAAAGGCCTCCAGAGCAGCAGGAGACCAATCGGCAACATCAGCACCTTTTTTAGTCAAATCAGTCAAAGGCTTGACCACACTAGAAAAACCAGTTATGAATCGACGATAAAAATTAGCAAAGCCCAAAAATTTCTGAAGGCTCTTAAGAGAAGTCGGCTGCATCCAGTCACAAATTGCCCGAACCTTAACAGGATCCATCTCAATAGAAGAAGGGGAAAAAATGTACCCCAGAAAAGAAATCTTCTGAACCCCAAAAACACACTTTGCACCCTTTACAAACAAAGAATTGGTCCGCAAAACCTGAAAAACCTTCCTAACCTGTTGAACATGAGACTCCCAGTCATCCGAAAAAATCAAAACATCATCCAGATACACAACCATGAATTTATCCAGATATTCACGGAAAATATTGTGCATAAAAGACTGAAAGACCGAAGGGGCATTTGACAAACCAAAAGGCATTACCAAATACTCAAAATGGCCCTCGGGCGTATTAAATGCGGTTTTCCACTCATCCCCCTGCTTAATTCGCACCAAATTATACGCACCGCGAAGATCAATCTTAGAGAACCACTTAGCTCCCTTAATGAGAGCAAATAAATCTGTCAGCAATGGCAAAGGATACTGATATTTGACTGTGATCTTATTTAAGAGTCTATAATCAATACAAGGTCTCAAAGAACCATCTCTTTTGGCTACAAAAAAGAACCCTGCTCCTAAAGGAGACGAAGAAGGACGAATATGTCCTTTTTCCAAGGACTCCCTAATATACTCTCGCATAGCAGCATGTTCAGGTACAGACAGATTGAATAAACGACCCTTAGGAAATTTACTGCCAGGAATCAAATCTATGGCGCAATCACAATCTCTGTGAGGGGGAAGAGAATTAAGAGTAGACTCCTCAAAAACATCACAATAATCAGACAAAAAAGCCGGGATCTCAGAGGGAATAGATGAAGCAATGGAAACCAAAGGTGCGCCCCCATGATTTCCCTGACATCCCCAGCTTAGTACAGACATTGTTTTCCAGTCAAGGACTGGGTTATGGGTTTGCAACCATGGCAATCCCAGCACTAATACATCATGTAGATTAAACAACACAAGGAAGCGAATCACCTCCTGATGGTCTGGAGTCATACGCATAGTCACTTGTGTCCAGTATTGTGGTTTATTACTAGCCAATGGTGTAGAATCAATACCCTTTAAAGGTATAGGAATTTCCAAAGGCTCTAGATCAAACCCACAGCGCCTGGCAAAGGACCAATCCATAAGACTCAAAGCGGCACCAGAATCCACATAAGCATCCGCGACAATAGAAGATAACAAACAAATTAAAGTCACAGACAAAATAAACTTGGACTGCAAAGTGCCAATAGCAGAGGATTTAGCAACTTTGTTTGTTCGTTTTGAGCATGCTGATATAACATGAGTTGAATTCCCACAATAAAAGCACGACTCATTTTTGCGCCTATAATTCTGTCGTTCGCTTCTGGACAGAAAACTATCACATTGCATACTCTCTGGTACCCTCTCAGAAGACACCGCCAAATGGTGCACAGGTTTGCGTTCCCGTAAACGCCGATCAATCTGAATAGCCATTGTCATGGACTCATTCAGACCCGTAGGCGTAGGAAACCCCACCATGACGTCTTATACGGCATCAGAGAGACCTTCTCTGAAATTTGCCGCCAGAGCGCACTCATTCCACTGAGTAAGCACAGACCATTTTCAAAATTTTTGGCAATATATTTCGGCTTCATCTTGCCCCTGAGAGAGGGCTATCAAGGCCTTTTCAGCCTGTATCTCTAAATTAGGTTCCTCATAAAGCAACCCTAAGGCCAGAAAAAACGCATCCACATTGAGCAACGCAGGATCCCCTGGCGCCAATGAAAATGCCCAATTTTGAGGGTCACCCCGCAATAATGAAATCACTATTTTAACCTGCTGTGCAGGATCTCCAGCAGAGTGAGATCTCAGAGAAAGAAACAATTTACAATTGTATTTAAAACTCAGAAAACAAGATCGATCTCCGGAGAAAAACTAAAACTGGTAAAGGAATCTTAGGTTCAGACCGAGGAGCATGTATAACAAAATCTTGTATATTCTGAACTTTAGCAGCAAGATTATTCAAATTTGTAGCCAGACTCTGGAGATCCATATTTCAACAGATAAAATCTGAGCCATTCAGGGGTTAAGAGGAGAGGAAAGCAGGAGACTGCAATTAGAGCTGGAGTGCAACTTCAGAGAAAAAAAAAAAAAATTCCACACAGTTCCTTTTTCTCTCCTGCTTCAGCCCATAGATTAAACATGTAGGCCGGCCATACTGTTATGGTTCCCAATGGCAGGGGAACATCGGAAACATAGAAAAACGGACAAGCTCTCGGGTGATGGAAACTAGAGCTGACCGCGATGCTAAACCTATACACACAACTAATAGTAGCCAGGGAACGTGCCTACGTTTTCGCTAGACGTCTCGCACCAGCCGGAGGACTAACTACCCCTAATAGATGAAACACAGTCCTGGCTTGCCTCCAGAGGAAAATTCCCCACAGGAGATAGTAGCCCCCCACATATAATAACGGTGAGTTAAGGTGAAAAGACAAACGTAGTATGAAAATAGATTTAGCACAGCGAGGCCCACTAACTAGATAGCAGAAGGATACAATAGTGGACTTCGCAGTCAGCTACAAAACCCTATCAAAAACCATCCTGAAATTACCTTAAACTCATGTGCCAACTCATGGCACCGGAGTGGCAATTTCAGCCCACAAGAGCTTCCAGCTGCAGAGAATCACATAACTGCAAACTGGACAAAACATACAAAAATAGACTAAGGACAGAAATGTCCAACTTAGCTGGTCAGCAGACTGGGAGCAGGTACATGCAACAGAAAGACTCTGGTTACATTGATGGCCGGCATTGGAATGACTGAGGAACAAGGCTAAATAGGAAACTCCCACATCCTGATAGAAACAGGTGAAAAGCTCACAAGACACCAGTACCACAAGCGACCACTGGGGGAGCCAAATAACCGAATCACAACAGCCAGGCCCATAAATGGTTAATGCATTGCTGAAGTGGGATTAAAAGAAAAAAAAAGTTCTGAGTTTTTTTTTTTGTTTTTTTCTTCCTCCCCTTTATCTCTGAGTGGCTTGAAGCTTTGCTGCAGACATGAATGTTCAGACCTTGATTACTAGTGTGGATCAGCTTGCTGCACGTGTGCAGGGCATTCAGGATTTTGTTGTTAGCAGTCCTATGTCAGAGCCTAAGATACCTATTCCTGAGCTGTTCTCTGGAGATCGATTTAAATTTAGGAATTTTAGGAATAATTGTAAATTGTTTCTATCTTTGAAATCTCGTTCATCTGGAGATTCAGCTCAGCAAGTCAAAATTATTATCTCCTTCTTGCGTGGCGACCCTCAGGATTGGGCTTTCTCGTTAGCGCCAGGAGATCCTGCATTGGCGGATGTTGATGCGTTTTTTCTGGCGCTCGGATTGCTTTATGAGGAGCCTAATCTTGAAATTCAGGAAGAAAAAGCTCTACTGGCCATCTCTCAGGGCCAGGATGAAGCTGAGGTGTACTGCCAAAAATTTCGGAAATGGTCCGTGCTTACTCGATGGAATGAATTTGCTCTGGCCGCAAATTTCAGAAATGGCCTTTCTGAAGCCATTAAGAATGTGATGGTGGGTTTTACAATTCCTACAAGTCTGAATGATTCTATGGCACTGGCTATTCAGATTGATCGGCGTTTGCGGGAGCGCAAATCCGCTAAACCTCTGGCGGTGTTGTCTGAACAGACACCTGTCTCAATGCAATGCGATAGAATCCTGACTAGAACCGAACGACAAAATCATAGACGTCAGAATGGGCTGTGTTTTTACTGTGGTGATTCTACACGTTATATCAGCATGCTCTAAACGCCTAACCAAGGTTGTCAGTCCTGTCACCATTGGTAATTTGCAGCCTAAATTTATTTTGTCTGTGACTTTAATTTGTTCATTGTCTTCCTACCCTGTTATGGCATTTGTGGATTCAGGTGCTGCCCTGAGTCTTATGGACTTGTCGTTTGCCAAGCGCTGCGGTTTTGTCCTGGAGCCTTTAAAGGTTCCGATTCCTCTCAGAGGAATTGATGCTACGCCACTGGCGGAAAATAAACCGCAGTATTGGACACAAGTGACCATGTGCATGACTCCTGAACATCGGGAGGTGATTTGTTTTCTTGTTCTGCATAAAATGAATGATTTGGTCGTTTTAGGTCTGCCATGGTTACAGACCCATAATCCTGTTTTGGATTGGAAGGCTATGTCTGTCTCAAGTTGGGGTTGTCAGGGAATTCATTGCGATTCTCCACCGGTGTCTATTGCTACTTCTACTCCTTCAGAAGTTCCTGAGTATTTGTGTGACTATCAGGATGTATTCAGTGAGTCCAGGTCCAGTGCTCTTCCTCCTCATAGGGACTGTGACTGCGCTATAGATTTGATTCCTGGCAGTAAATTTCCTAAGGGACGATTATTTAATTTGTCTGTACCCGAGCATGCCGCGATGCGTTCTTATGTCAAGGAGTCTTTGGAGAAGGGGCATATTCGTCCATCCTCTTCCCCTCTCGGTGCGGGATTCTTTTTTGTGGCCAAGAAAGACGGGTCTTTGAGACCTTGTATAGACTATCGGCTTCTGAATAAAATCACTGTTAAGTTTCAGTATCCGTTGCCGCTATTGTCAGACTTGTTTGCTCGGATTAAGGGCGCCAAGTGGTTCACCAAGATAGATCTTCGTGGTGCGTACAACCTTGTGCGCATTAGGCAGGGAGATGAATGGAAAACTGCATTCAATACGCCCGAAGGTCATTTTGAATACTTGGTGATGCCCTTTGGGCTCTCTAATGCCCCTTCAGTGTTTCAGTCCTTTATGCATGATATCTTCCGGAAGTATCTGGATAAATTTTTGATTGTGTATCTTGATGATATTCTAGTTTTCTCGGATGATTGGGATTCTCATGTAAAGCAGGTCAGGATGGTGTTTCAGGTTTTGCGTGATAACGCTTTGTTTGTGAAGGGCTCAAAGTGTCTCTTTGGAGTGCAGAAGGTTTCCTTTTTGGGTTTTATTTTCTCCCCTTCTGCCGTGGAGATGGACCCAGTCAAGGTCCGAGCTATTCATGATTGGACTCAGCCCACGTCTGTTAAGAGTCTTCAGAAGTTCTTGGGGTTCGCTAATTTCTACCGTCGCTTTATCGCTAATTTTTCTAGCGTTGTTAAACCTTTGACGGATATGACCAAGAAAGGTTCTGATGTGGCTAATTGGGCTCCTGCAGCCGTGGAGGCCTTCCAGGAGCTGAAGCGCCGGTTTACTTCGGCGCCTGTTTTGTGCCAGCCTGATGTCTCACTTCCCTTTCAGGTTGAAGTGGATGCTTCTGAGATCGGTGCTGGGGCTGTTTTGTCGCAGAGAGGCTCTGGTTGTTCTGTGATGAGACCATGTGCCTTTTCATCTAGGAAGTTTTCGCCTGCTGAGCGGAACTATGATGTTGGTAATCGGGAGTTGTTGGCCATGAAGTGGGCATTTGAGGAGTGGCGTCATTGGCTCGAGGGTGCTAAGCATCGTGTGGTGGTCTTGACTGATCACAAAAATCTGATGTATCTCGAGTCTGCTAAGCGCCTGAATCCTAGACAGGCTCGTTGGTCATTGTTTTTCTCTCGTTTTGACTTTGTGGTCTCATACCTGCCTGGTTCGAAGAATGTTAAGGCTGATGCTCTCTCTAGGAGCTTTGTGCCTGACTCTCCTGGAGTCTCGGAGCCAGCTGGTATTGTTAAAGAGTGAGTGATCGTGTCGGCCATATCTCCGGATTTGCGACGTGTGTTGCAGAGATTTCAGGCTGGTAGACCTGACTCGTGTCCACCCGACAGACTGTTTGTTCCTGATAAATGGACCAGCAGAGTCATTTCCGAGGTTCATTCCTCGGTGTTGGCAGGGCATCCGGGAATTTTTGGTACCCGAGATTTGGTGGCTAGGTCCTTTTGGTGGCCTTCCTTGTCACGGGATGTGCGGTCATTTGTGCAGTCCTGTGGGACTTGTGCTCGGGCTAAGCCTTGTTGTTCTCGTGCTAGCGGGTTGCTTTTGCCCTTGCCCGTCCCGAAGAGGCCTTGGACACACATTTCCATGGATTTCATTTCTGATCTTCCGGTGTCTCGGGGAATGTCTGTCATCTGGGTGGTGTGTGATCGTTTTTCCAAGATGGTCCATTTGGTACCCTTGCCTAAGTTGCCTTCCTCTTCCGATCTGGTTCCTTTGTTTTTTCAAAATGTGGTTCGTTTACATGGCATTCCGGAGAATATCGTGTCCGACAGAGGATCCCAGTTTGTGTCCAGATTGTGGCGATCTTTTTGTGCTAAGATGGGCATTGATTTGTCGTTTTCATCTGCCTTCCATCCTCAGACTAATGGTCAAACGGAGCGAACTAATCAGACACTGGAGGCTTATTTGAGATGTTTTGTTTCTGCGGACCAGGATGATTGGGTGACCTTCTTGCCATTGGCGGAGTTTTCCCTTAATAATCGGGCTAGTTCCGCTACTTTGGTTTCGCCATTCTTCTGCAACTCTGGTTTTCATCCTCGTTTCTCCTCGGGTCAAGTTGAGTCTTCTGACTGTCCTGGGGTGGATTCCGTGGTGGATAGGTTGCAGCGGATTTGGAATCATGTGGTGGACAACTTGAAGTTGTCACAGGAGAAGGCTCAGCGTTTTGCCAACCGCCGCCGCGGTGTGGGCCCCCGACTTCGTGTTGGGGATTTGGTTTGGTTGTCTTCTCGGTATGTCCCTCTGAAGGTTTCCTCTCCTAAGTTTAAGCCTTGCTTTATTGGTCCTTATAAAATTTTGGAAGTTCTTAACCCAGTTTCTTTTCGTTTGGATCTTCCGGTGTCGTTTGCCATTCACAACGTGTTCCATAGGTCTTTGTTACGGCGGTACATTGTGCCTGTGGTTCCTGCTGTTGAGCCTCCTGCTCCGGTGTTGGTTGAGGGTGAGTTGGAGTACGTGGTGGAGAAGATCTTGGATTCTCATCTCTCTAGACGGAGGCTCCAGTATTTGGTCAAATGGAAGGGCTATGGTCAGGAGGATAATTCCTGGGTGGCCGCCTCTGATGTTCATGCGGCCGATTTGGTTCGTGCCTTCCACGCTGCTCATCCTGATCGCCCTGGTGGTCTTGGTGAGGGTTCGGTGACCCCTCCTTAAAGGGGGGGTACTGTTGTGAACTATACTTTTTGGCTCCCTCTTGTGGTCACTAGTGATTTGGCACTTGGATTGTCTTTTACCAGGTTGGTGCTCACCTGCTTCGTTAGGCCTGGGGTGTTGCTATTTAAACTTCCTGAATTCTCAGTCCAGTGCCTGGCATCGTTGTAATCAGTTCACTTCTGTTTTCTCCTGTCTTCAGGTCCTGGTTCTTTGCAAGATAAGCTAAGTTCTGCTTTCGTACTCTTGATCATTTGCATTGTTCATATTTTTTTGTCCAGCTTGTACTATATGTGATTCCTGTTTTTGCTGGAAGCTCTAGGGGGGCTGATATTCTCCCCCCACACCGTCAGTCGGTTTGGGGGTTCTTGGATATTCAGCGTGGATATTTTGCAGGGTTTTTTGCTGACCATATAAGTCTTCTTACTATATTCTGCTATTAGTCAGTGGGCCTCTCTTTGCTAAATCTAGTTCATTCTTACGTTTGTCTTTTCTTCTTACCTCACCGTTATTATTTGTTGGGGGCTTGTATTACTTTGGGGGCTTTTCTCTGGAGGCAAGAGAGGTCTTATTTTCCCTGATAGGGGTAGTTAGTTCTCCGGCTGGCGCGAGACGTCTAGGACCAACGTAGGCACGTTCCCCGGCTGCTGTTAGTGTTTGCGCTAGGATCAGGTATATGGTCAGCCTAGTTACCACTTCCCTATGAGCTAGTATTTATGTTTTGCAGACTTTGCTGTAATCTTTGAGGTCCCCTGCCATTGGGATCATAACAGTATGCCAAGTGTTATGGTTCCCAATGGCAGGGGAACATCGGAAACATAGAAAAACGGACAAGCTCTCGGGTGATGGAAACTAGAGCTGACCGCGATGCTAAACCTATACACACAACTAATAGTAGCCAGGGAACGTGCCTACGTTTTCGCTAGACGTCTCGCACCAGCCGGAGGACTAACTACCCCTAATAGATGAAACACAGTCCTGGCTTGCCTCCAGAGGAAAATTCCCCACAGGAGATAGTAGCCCCCCACATATAATAACGGTGAGTTAAGGTGAAAAGACAAACGTAGTATGAAAACAGATTTAGCACAGCGAGGCCCACTAACTAGATAGCAGAAGGATACAATAGTGGACTTCGCAGTCAGCTACAAAACCCTATCAAAAACCATCCTGAATTTACCTTAAACTCATGTGCCAACTCATGGCACCGGAGTGGCAATTTCAGCCCACAAGAGCTTCCAGCTGCAGAGAATCACATAACTGCAAACTGGACAAAACATACAAAAATAGACTAAGGACAGAAATGTCCAACTTAGCTGGTCAGCAGACTGGGAGCAGGTACATGCAACAGAAAGACTCTGGTTACATTGATGGCCGGCATTGGAATGAACAAGGAACAAGGCTAAATAGGAAACTCCCACATCCTGATAGAAACAGGTGAAAAGCTCACAAGACACCAGTACCACAAGCGACCACTGGGGGAGCCAAATAACCGAATCACAACAGTACCCCCCCTTAAGGAGGGGGCACCGAACCCTCACAAGAACCACCAGGGCGATCTGGATGAGCCCTATGAAAGGCACGGACCAAATCAGAAGCATGAACATCTGAAGCTGAAACCCAAGAATTATCCTCCTGACCGTAGCCCTTCCACTTAACCAGATATTGAAGTCTCCGTCTGGAAACACGGGAGTCCAAGATTTTCTCCACCACGTACTCCAATTCACCCTCAACCAGCACAGGAGCAGGAGGCTCAACAAAAGGCACAACTGGCACCTCATACCTCCGCAATAATGACCGATGGAAAACATTATGGATAGCAAAGGATGCTGGGAGGTCCAAACGAAAAGACACAGGGTTAAGAATTTCCAAAATCCTATAAGGACCGATGAACCGAGGCTTAAACTTAGGAGAAGAGACCCTCATAGGGACAAAACGGGAAGACAACCACACCAAGTCCCCAACACGAAGATGAGGACCAACACGACGATGGCGATTAGCAAAATGCTGAGTCCTCTCCTGGGACAACTTTAAATTGTCCACCACCTGACCCCAAATACGATGCAACCTGTCCACCATAGTATCCACTCCAGGACAATCCGAAGATTCCACCTGACCAGATGAAAAATGAGGATGGAACCCCGAATTGCAAAAGAAAGGGGAAACCAAAGTGGCAGAACTGGCCCGATTATTAAGGGCAAACTCTGCCAACGGCAAAAAGGTGACCCAGTCATCCTGATCAGCAGACACAAAACACCTCAAATAAGTCTCCAAGGTCTGATTAGTACGCTCCGTCTGGCCATTCGTCTGAGGATGAAATGCAGACGAAAAAGACAAATCAATGCCCATCCTGGCACAAAACGCCCGCCAGAATCTAGACACAAATTGGGATCCCCTATCAGAAACGATGTTTTCCGGGATACCATGTAGACGGACCACATCCTGAAAAAATAAAGGAACCAACTCCGATGAAGACGGCAATTTGGGCAAGGGTACCAAATGAACCATCTTAGAAAAACGGTCACACACCACCCAAATGACGGACATTTTCTGAGAAACCGGGAGATCCGAAATAAAATCCATAGAGATGTGCGTCCAAGGCCTCTTAGGAATAGGCAAGGACAACAACAATCCACTAGCCCGAGAACAACAAGGCTTGGCCCGAGCACAAACATCACAAGACTGCACAAAAGTACGCACGTCCCAAGACAGGGAAGGCCACCAGAAGGACCTAGCCACCAAATCCCTGGTACCAAAAATTCCCGGATGACCTGCCAACGCAGAAGAATGAACCTCCGAGATGACTCTACTGGTCCACTCATCCGGCACAAACAATCTACCAGGCGGACAACGATCAGGCCGATCCGCCTGAAACTCTTGTAAAGCACATCGCAGGTCAGGGGAGACAGCAGACAATATCACCCCATCCCTAAGGATACCCGTAGGTTTGGAATCACCAGGGAAATCAGGTTCAAAACTCCTAGAAAGGGCATCAGCCTTCACATTTTTAGAACCTGGCAGATACGAGACCAAAAAATTAAACCGAGAGAAAAACAACGACCAGCGCGCCTGTCTAGGATTCAGACGTCTGGCCGACTCAAGAT
Source organism: Ranitomeya variabilis (assembly GCF_051348905.1). Lineage (NCBI taxonomy): Eukaryota > Metazoa > Chordata > Amphibia > Anura > Dendrobatidae > Ranitomeya > Ranitomeya variabilis. The sequence continues at coordinate 538,228,708 of NC_135233.1, forward strand.
AAATCAAATTCTTGTGATCAGTCAAGACCACCACCTGATGTCTAGCACCCTCAAGCCAATGACGCCACTCCTCGAATGCCCATTTCATCGCCAAAAGCTCCCGATTACCAACATCATAGTTTCGCTCGGCGGGCGAAAATTTTCGAGAAAAGAACGCACAAGGTCTCATCACTGAACCATCTGAACTTTTCTGTGACAAAACCGCCCCCGCTCCAATCTCGGAAGCATCAACTTCCACCTGAAAAGGAAGTGAAACATCAGGCTGGCGCAACACAGGGGCAGAAGAAAAGCGGCGCTTAAGCTCTCGAAAGGCCTCCAGAGCAGCAGGAGACCAATCGGCAACATCAGCACCTTTTTTAGTCAAATCAGTCAAAGGCTTGACCACACTAGAAAAACCAGTTATGAATCGACGATAAAAATTAGCAAAGCCCAAAAATTTCTGAAGGCTCTTAAGAGAAGTCGGCTGCATCCAGTCACAAATTGCCCGAACCTTAACAGGATCCATCTCAATAGAAGAAGGGGAAAAAATGTACCCCAGAAAAGAAATCTTCTGAACCCCAAAAACACACTTTGCACCCTTTACAAACAAAGAATTGGTCCGCAAAACCTGAAAAACCTTCCTAACCTGTTGAACATGAGACTCCCAGTCATCCGAAAAAATCAAAACATCATCCAGATACACAACCATGAATTTATCCAGATATTCACGGAAAATATTGTGCATAAAAGACTGAAAGACCGAAGGGGCATTTGACAAACCAAAAGGCATTACCAAATACTCAAAATGGCCCTCGGGCGTATTAAATGCGGTTTTCCACTCATCCCCCTGCTTAATTCGCACCAAATTATACGCACCGCGAAGATCAATCTTAGAGAACCACTTAGCTCCCTTAATGAGAGCAAATAAATCTGTCAGCAATGGCAAAGGATACTGATATTTGACTGTGATCTTATTTAAGAGTCTATAATCAATACAAGGTCTCAAAGAACCATCTCTTTTGGCTACAAAAAAGAACCCTGCTCCTAAAGGAGACGAAGAAGGACGAATATGTCCTTTTTCCAAGGACTCCCTAATATACTCTCGCATAGCAGCATGTTCAGGTACAGACAGATTGAATAAACGACCCTTAGGAAATTTACTGCCAGGAATCAAATCTATGGCGCAATCACAATCTCTGTGAGGGGGAAGAGAATTAAGAGTAGACTCCTCAAAAACATCACAATAATCAGACAAAAAAGCCGGGATCTCAGAGGGAATAGATGAAGCAATGGAAACCAAAGGTGCGCCCCCATGATTTCCCTGACATCCCCAGCTTAGTACAGACATTGTTTTCCAGTCAAGGACTGGGTTATGGGTTTGCAACCATGGCAATCCCAGCACTAATACATCATGTAGATTAAACAACACAAGGAAGCGAATCACCTCCTGATGGTCTGGAGTCATACGCATAGTCACTTGTGTCCAGTATTGTGGTTTATTACTAGCCAATGGTGTAGAATCAATACCCTTTAAAGGTATAGGAATTTCCAAAGGCTCTAGATCAAACCCACAGCGCCTGGCAAAGGACCAATCCATAAGACTCAAAGCGGCACCAGAATCCACATAAGCATCCGCGACAATAGAAGATAACAAACAAATTAAAGTCACAGACAAAATAAACTTGGACTGCAAAGTGCCAATAGCAGAGGATTTAGCAACTTTGTTTGTTCGTTTTGAGCATGCTGATATAACATGAGTTGAATTCCCACAATAAAAGCACGACTCATTTTTGCGCCTATAATTCTGTCGTTCGCTTCTGGACAGAAAACTATCACATTGCATACTCTCTGGTACCCTCTCAGAAGACACCGCCAAATGGTGCACAGGTTTGCGTTCCCGTAAACGCCGATCAATCTGAATAGCCATTGTCATGGACTCATTCAGACCCGTAGGCGTAGGAAACCCCACCATGACGTCTTTTACGGCATCAGAGAGACCTTCTCTGAAATTTGCCGCCAGAGCGCACTCATTCCACTGAGTAAGCACAGACCATTTTCAAAATTTTTGGCAATATATTTCGGCTTCATCTTGCCCCTGAGAGAGGGCTATCAAGGCCTTTTCAGCCTGTATCTCTAAATTAGGTTCCTCATAAAGCAACCCTAAGGCCAGAAAAAACGCATCCACATTGAGCAACGCAGGATCCCCTGGCGCCAATGAAAATGCCCAATTTTGAGGGTCACCCCGCAATAATGAAATCACTATTTTAACCTGCTGTGCAGGATCTCCAGCAGAGTGAGATCTCAGAGAAAGAAACAATTTACAATTGTATTTAAAACTCAGAAAACAAGATCGATCTCCGGAGAAAAACTAAAACTGGTAAAGGAATCTTAGGTTCAGACCGAGGAGCATGTATAACAAAATCTTGTATATTCTGAACTTTAGCAGCAAGATTATTCAAATTTGTAGCCAGACTCTGGAGATCCATATTTCAACAGATAAAATCTGAGCCATTCAGGGGTTAAGAGGAGAGGAAAGCAGGAGACTGCAATTAGAGCTGGAGTGCAACTTCAGAGAAAAAAAAAAAAAATTCCACACAGTTCCTTTTTCTCTCCTGCTTCAGCCCATAGATTAAACATGTAGGCCGGCCATACTGTTATGGTTCCCAATGGCAGGGGAACATCGGAAACATAGAAAAACGGACAAGCTCTCGGGTGATGGAAACTAGAGCTGACCGCGATGCTAAACCTATACACACAACTAATAGTAGCCAGGGAACGTGCCTACGTTTTCGCTAGACGTCTCGCACCAGCCGGAGGACTAACTACCCCTAATAGATGAAACACAGTCCTGGCTTGCCTCCAGAGGAAAATTCCCCACAGGAGATAGTAGCCCCCCACATATAATAACGGTGAGTTAAGGTGAAAAGACAAACGTAGTATGAAAATAGATTTAGCACAGCGAGGCCCACTAACTAGATAGCAGAAGGATACAATAGTGGACTTCGCAGTCAGCTACAAAACCCTATCAAAAACCATCCTGAAATTACCTTAAACTCATGTGCCAACTCATGGCACCGGAGTGGCAATTTCAGCCCACAAGAGCTTCCAGCTGCAGAGAATCACATAACTGCAAACTGGACAAAACATACAAAAATAGACTAAGGACAGAAATGTCCAACTTAGCTGGTCTGCAGACTGGGAGCAGGTACATGCAACAGAAAGACTCTGGTTACATTGATGGCCGGCATTGGAATGACTGAGGAACAAGGCTAAATAGGAAACTCCCACATCCTGATAGAAACAGGTGAAAAGCTCACAAGACACCAGTACCACAAGCGACCACTGGGGGAGCCAAATAACCGAATCACAACAGCCAGGCCCATAAATGGTTAATGCATTGCTGAAGTGGGATTAAAAGAAAAAAAAAGTTCTGAGTTTTTTTTTTTGTTTTTTTCTTCCTCCCCTTTATCTCTGAGTGGCTTGAAGCTTTGCTGCAGACATGAATGTTCAGACCTTGATTACTAGTGTGGATCAGCTTGCTGCACGTGTGCAGGGCATTCAGGATTTTGTTGTTAGCAGTCCTATGTCAGAGCCTAAGATACCTATTCCTGAGCTGTTCTCTGGAGATCGATTTAAATTTAGGAATTTTAGGAATAATTGTAAATTGTTTCTATCTTTGAAATCTCGTTCATCTGGAGATTCAGCTCAGCAAGTCAAAATTATTATCTCCTTCTTGCGTGGCGACCCTCAGGATTGGGCTTTCTCGTTAGCGCCAGGAGATCCTGCATTGGCGGATGTTGATGCGTTTTTTCTGGCGCTCGGATTGCTTTATGAGGAGCCTAATCTTGAAATTCAGGAAGAAAAAGCTCTACTGGCCATCTCTCAGGGCCAGGATGAAGCTGAGGTGTACTGCCAAAAATTTCGGAAATGGTCCGTGCTTACTCGATGGAATGAATTTGCTCTGGCCGCAAATTTCAGAAATGGCCTTTCTGAAGCCATTAAGAATGTGATGGTGGGTTTTACAATTCCTACAAGTCTGAATGATTCTATGGCACTGGCTATTCAGATTGATCGGCGTTTGCGGGAGCGCAAATCCGCTAAACCTCTGGCGGTGTTGTCTGAACAGACACCTGTCTCAATGCAATGCGATAGAATCCTGACTAGAACCGAACGACAAAATCATAGACGTCAGAATGGGCTGTGTTTTTACTGTGGTGATTCTACACGTTATATCAGCATGCTCTAAACGCCTAACCAAGGTTGTCAGTCCTGTCACCATTGGTAATTTGCAGCCTAAATTTATTTTGTCTGTGACTTTAATTTGTTCATTGTCTTCCTACCCTGTTATGGCATTTGTGGATTCAGGTGCTGCCCTGAGTCTTATGGACTTGTCGTTTGCCAAGCGCTGCGGTTTTGTCCTGGAGCCTTTAAAGGTTCCGATTCCTCTCAGAGGAATTGATGCTACGCCACTGGCGGAAAATAAACCGCAGTATTGGACACAAGTGACCATGTGCATGACTCCTGAACATCGGGAGGTGATTTGTTTTCTTGTTCTGCATAAAATGAATGATTTGGTCGTTTTAGGTCTGCCATGGTTACAGACCCATAATCCTGTTTTGGATTGGAAGGCTATGTCTGTCTCAAGTTGGGGTTGTCAGGGAATTCATTGCGATTCTCCGCCGGTGTCTATTGCTACTTCTACTCCTTCAGAAGTTCCTGAGTATTTGTGTGACTATCAGGATGTATTCAGTGAGTCCAGGTCCAGTGCTCTTCCTCCTCATAGGGACTGTGACTGCGCTATAGATTTGATTCCTGGCAGTAAATTTCCTAAGGGACGATTATTTAATTTGTCTGTACCCGAGCATGCCGCGATGCGTTCTTATGTCAAGGAGTCTTTGGAGAAGGGGCATATTCGTCCATCCTCTTCCCCTCTCGGTGCGGGATTCTTTTTTGTGGCCAAGAAAGACGGGTCTTTGAGACCTTGTATAGACTATCGGCTTCTGAATAAAATCACTGTTAAGTTTCAGTATCCGTTGCCGCTATTGTCAGACTTGTTTGCTCGGATTAAGGGCGCCAAGTGGTTCACCAAGATAGATCTTCGTGGTGCGTACAACCTTGTGCGCATTAGGCAGGGAGATGAATGGAAAACTGCATTCAATACGCCCGAAGGTCATTTTGAATACTTGGTGATGCCCTTTGGGCTCTCTAATGCCCCTTCAGTGTTTCAGTCCTTTATGCATGATATCTTCCGGAAGTATCTGGATAAATTTTTGATTGTGTATCTTGATGATATTCTAGTTTTCTCGGATGATTGGGATTCTCATGTAAAGCAGGTCAGGATGGTGTTTCAGGTTTTGCGTGATAACGCTTTGTTTGTGAAGGGCTCAAAGTGTCTCTTTGGAGTGCAGAAGGTTTCCTTTTTGGGTTTTATTTTCTCCCCTTCTGCCGTGGAGATGGACCCAGTCAAGGTCCGAGCTATTCATGATTGGACTCAGCCCACGTCTGTTAAGAGTCTTCAGAAGTTCTTGGGGTTCGCTAATTTCTACCGTCGCTTTATCGCTAATTTTTCTAGCGTTGTTAAACCTTTGACGGATATGACCAAGAAAGGTTCTGATGTGGCTAATTGGGCTCCTGCAGCCGTGGAGGCCTTCCAGGAGCTGAAGCGCCGGTTTACTTCGGCGCCTGTTTTGTGCCAGCCTGATGTCTCACTTCCCTTTCAGGTTGAAGTGGATGCTTCTGAGATCGGTGCTGGGGCTGTTTTGTCGCAGAGAGGCTCTGGTTGTTCTGTGATGAGACCATGTGCCTTTTCATCTAGGAAGTTTTCGCCTGCTGAGCGGAACTATGATGTTGGTAATCGGGAGTTGTTGGCCATGAAGTGGGCATTTGAGGAGTGGCGTCATTGGCTCGAGGGTGCTAAGCATCGTGTGGTGGTCTTGACTGATCACAAAAATCTGATGTATCTCGAGTCTGCTAAGCGCCTGAATCCTAGACAGGCTCGTTGGTCATTGTTTTTCTCTCGTTTTGACTTTGTGGTCTCATACCTGCCTGGTTCGAAGAATGTTAAGGCTGATGCTCTCTCTAGGAGCTTTGTGCCTGACTCTCCTGGAGTCTCGGAGCCAGCTGGTATTGTTAAAGAGTGAGTGATCGTGTCGGCCATATCTCCGGATTTGCGACGTGTGTTGCAGAGATTTCAGGCTGGTAGACCTGACTCGTGTCCACCCGACAGACTGTTTGTTCCTGATAAATGGACCAGCAGAGTCATTTCCGAGGTTCATTCCTCGGTGTTGGCAGGGCATCCGGGAATTTTTGGTACCCGAGATTTGGTGGCTAGGTCCTTTTGGTGGCCTTCCTTGTCACGGGATGTGCGGTCATTTGTGCAGTCCTGTGGGACTTGTGCTCGGGCTAAGCCTTGTTGTTCTCGTGCTAGCGGGTTGCTTTTGCCCTTGCCCGTCCCGAAGAGGCCTTGGACACACATTTCCATGGATTTCATTTCTGATCTTCCGGTGTCTCGGGGAATGTCTGTCATCTGGGTGGTGTGTGATCGTTTTTCCAAGATGGTCCATTTGGTACCCTTGCCTAAGTTGCCTTCCTCTTCCGATCTGGTTCCTTTGTTTTTTCAAAATGTGGTTCGTTTACATGGCATTCCGGAGAATATCGTGTCCGACAGAGGATCCCAGTTTGTGTCCAGATTGTGGCGATCTTTTTGTGCTAAGATGGGCATTGATTTGTCGTTTTCATCTGCCTTCCATCCTCAGACTAATGGTCAAACGGAGCGAACTAATCAGACACTGGAGGCTTATTTGAGATGTTTTGTTTCTGCGGACCAGGATGATTGGGTGACCTTCTTGCCATTGGCGGAGTTTTCCCTTAATAATCGGGCTAGTTCCGCTACTTTGGTTTCGCCATTCTTCTGCAACTCTGGTTTTCATCCTCGTTTCTCCTCGGGTCAAGTTGAGTCTTCTGACTGTCCTGGGGTGGATTCCGTGGTGGATAGGTTGCAGCGGATTTGGAATCATGTGGTGGACAACTTGAAGTTGTCACAGGAGAAGGCTCAGCGTTTTGCCAACCGCCGCCGCGGTGTGGGCCCCCGACTTCGTGTTGGGGATTTGGTTTGGTTGTCTTCTCGGTATGTCCCTCTGAAGGTTTCCTCTCCTAAGTTTAAGCCTTGCTTTATTGGTCCTTATAAAATTTTGGAAGTTCTTAACCCAGTTTCTTTTCGTTTGGATCTTCCGGTGTCGTTTGCCATTCACAACGTGTTCCATAGGTCTTTGTTACGGCGGTACATTGTGCCTGTGGTTCCTGCTGTTGAGCCTCCTGCTCCGGTGTTGGTTGAGGGTGAGTTGGAGTACGTGGTGGAGAAGATCTTGGATTCTCATCTCTCTAGACGGAGGCTCCAGTATTTGGTCAAATGGAAGGGCTATGGTCAGGAGGATAATTCCTGGGTGGCCGCCTCTGATGTTCATGCGGCCGATTTGGTTCGTGCCTTCCACGCTGCTCATCCTGATCGCCCTGGTGGTCTTGGTGAGGGTTCGGTGACCCCTCCTTAAAGGGGGGGTACTGTTGTGAACTATACTTTTTGGCTCCCTCTTGTGGTCACTAGTGATTTGGCACTTGGATTGTCTTTTACCAGGTTGGTGCTCACCTGCTTCGTTAGGCCTGGGGTGTTGCTATTTAAACTTCCTGAATTCTCAGTCCAGTGCCTGGCATCGTTGTAATCAGTTCACTTCTGTTTTCTCCTGTCTTCAGGTCCTGGTTCTTTGCAAGATAAGCTAAGTTCTGCTTTCGTACTCTTGATCATTTGCATTGTTCATATTTTTTTGTCCAGCTTGTACTATATGTGATTCCTGTTTTTGCTGGAAGCTCTAGGGGGGCTGATATTCTCCCCCCACACCGTCAGTCGGTTTGGGGGTTCTTGGATATTCAGCGTGGATATTTTGCAGGGTTTTTTGCTGACCATATAAGTCTTCTTACTATATTCTGCTATTAGTCAGTGGGCCTCTCTTTGCTAAATCTAGTTCATTCTTACGTTTGTCTTTTCTTCTTACCTCACCGTTATTATTTGTTGGGGGCTTGTATTACTTTGGGGGCTTTTCTCTGGAGGCAAGAGAGGTCTTATTTTCCCTGATAGGGGTAGTTAGTTCTCCGGCTGGCGCGAGACGTCTAGGACCAACGTAGGCACGTTCCCCGGCTGCTGTTAGTGTTTGCGCTAGGATCAGGTATATGGTCAGCCTAGTTACCACTTCCCTATGAGCTAGTATTTATGTTTTGCAGACTTTGCTGTAATCTTTGAGGTCCCCTGCCATTGGGATCATAACAGTATGCCAAGTGTTATGGTTCCCAATGGCAGGGGAACATCGGAAACATAGAAAAACGGACAAGCTCTCGGGTGATGGAAACTAGAGCTGACCGCGATGCTAAACCTATACACACAACTAATAGTAGCCAGGGAACGTGCCTACGTTTTCGCTAGACGTCTCGCACCAGCCGGAGGACTAACTACCCCTAATAGATGAAACACAGTCCTGGCTTGCCTCCAGAGGAAAATTCCCCACAGGAGATAGTAGCCCCCCACATATAATAACGGTGAGTTAAGGTGAAAAGACAAACGTAGTATGAAAACAGATTTAGCACAGCGAGGCCCACTAACTAGATAGCAGAAGGATACAATAGTGGACTTCGCAGTCAGCTACAAAACCCTATCAAAAACCATCCTGAATTTACCTTAAACTCATGTGCCAACTCATGGCACCGGAGTGGCAATTTCAGCCCACAAGAGCTTCCAGCTGCAGAGAATCACATAACTGCAAACTGGACAAAACATACAAAAATAGACTAAGGACAGAAATGTCCAACTTAGCTGGTCAGCAGACTGGGAGCAGGTACATGCAACAGAAAGACTCTGGTTACATTGATGGCCGGCATTGGAATGAACAAGGAACAAGGCTAAATAGGAAACTCCCACATCCTGATAGAAACAGGTGAAAAGCTCACAAGACACCAGTACCACAAGCGACCACTGGGGGAGCCAAATAACCGAATCACAACAGTACCCCCCCTTAAGGAGGGGGCACCGAACCCTCACAAGAACCACCAGGGCGATCTGGATGAGCCCTATGAAAGGCACGGACCAAATCAGAAGCATGAACATCTGAAGCTGAAACCCAAGAATTATCCTCCTGACCGTAGCCCTTCCACTTAACCAGATATTGAAGTCTCCGTCTGGAAACACGGGAGTCCAAGATTTTCTCCACCACGTACTCCAATTCACCCTCAACCAGCACAGGAGCAGGAGGCTCAACAAAAGGCACAACTGGCACCTCATACCTCCGCAATAATGACCGATGGAAAACATTATGGATAGCAAAGGATGCTGGGAGGTCCAAACGAAAAGACACAGGGTTAAGAATTTCCAAAATCCTATAAGGACCGATGAACCGAGGCTTAAACTTAGGAGAAGAGACCCTCATAGGGACAAAACGGGAAGACAACCACACCAAGTCCCCAACACGAAGATGAGGACCAACACGACGATGGCGATTAGCAAAATGCTGAGTCCTCTCCTGGGACAACTTTAAATTGTCCACCACCTGACCCCAAATACGATGCAACCTGTCCACCATAGTATCCACTCCAGGACAATCCGAAGATTCCACCTGACCAGATGAAAAATGAGGATGGAACCCCGAATTGCAAAAGAAAGGGGAAACCAAAGTGGCAGAACTGGCCCGATTATTAAGGGCAAACTCTGCCAACGGCAAAAAGGTGACCCAGTCATCCTGATCAGCAGACACAAAACACCTCAAATAAGTCTCCAAGGTCTGATTAGTACGCTCCGTCTGGCCATTCGTCTGAGGATGAAATGCAGACGAAAAAGACAAATCAATGCCCATCCTGGCACAAAACGCCCGCCAGAATCTAGACACAAATTGGGATCCCCTATCAGAAACGATGTTTTCCGGGATACCATGTAGACGGACCACATCCTGAAAAAATAAAGGAACCAACTCCGATGAAGACGGCAATTTGGGCAAGGGTACCAAATGAACCATCTTAGAAAAACGGTCACACACCACCCAAATGACGGACATTTTCTGAGAAACCGGGAGATCCGAAATAAAATCCATAGAGATGTGCGTCCAAGGCCTCTTAGGAATAGGCAAGGACAACAACAATCCACTAGCCCGAGAACAACAAGGCTTGGCCCGAGCACAAACATCACAAGACTGCACAAAAGTACGCACGTCCCAAGACAGGGAAGGCCACCAGAAGGACCTAGCCACCAAATCCCTGGTACCAAAAATTCCCGGATGACCTGCCAACGCAGAAGAATGAACCTCCGAGATGACTCTACTGGTCCACTCATCCGGCACAAACAATCTACCAGGCGGACAACGATCAGGCCGATCCGCCTGAAACTCTTGTAAAGCACATCGCAGGTCAGGGGAGACAGCAGACAATATCACCCCATCCCTAAGGATACCCGTAGGTTTGGAATCACCAGGGAAATCAGGTTCAAAACTCCTAGAAAGGGCATCAGCCTTCACATTTTTAGAACCTGGCAGATACGAGACCAAAAAATTAAACCGAGAGAAAAACAACGACCAGCGCGCCTGTCTAGGATTCAGACGTCTGGCCGACTCAAGATAAATCAAATTCTTGTGATCAGTCAAGACCACCACCGCCGCCGCGGTGTGGGCCCCCGACTTCGTGTTGGGGATTTGGTTTGGTTGTCTTCTCGGTATGTCCCTCTGAAGGTTTCCTCTCCTAAGTTTAAGCCTTGCTTTATTGGTCCTTATAAAATTTTGGAAGTTCTTAACCCAGTTTCTTTTCGTTTGGATCTTCCGGTGTCGTTTGCCATTCACAACGTGTTCCATAGGTCTTTGTTACGGCGGTACATTGTGCCTGTGGTTCCTGCTGTTGAGCCTCCTGCTCCGGTGTTGGTTGAGGGTGAGTTGGAGTACGTGGTGGAGAAGATCTTGGATTCTCATCTCTCTAGACGGAGGCTCCAGTATTTGGTCAAATGGAAGGGCTATGGTCAGGAGGATAATTCCTGGGTGGCCGCCTCTGATGTTCATGCGGCCGATTTGGTTCGTGCCTTCCACGCTGCTCATCCTGATCGCCCTGGTGGTCTTGGTGAGGGTTCGGTGACCCCTCCTTAAAGGGGGGGTACTGTTGTGAACTATACTTTTTGGCTCCCTCTTGTGGTCACTAGTGATTTGGCACTTGGATTGTCTTTTACCAGGTTGGTGCTCACCTGCTTCGTTAGGCCTGGGGTGTTGCTATTTAAACTTCCTGAATTCTCAGTCCAGTGCCTGGCATCGTTGTAATCAGTTCACTTCTGTTTTCTCCTGTCTTCAGGTCCTGGTTCTTTGCAAGATAAGCTAAGTTCTGCTTTCGTACTCTTGATCATTTGCATTGTTCATATTTTTTTGTCCAGCTTGTACTATATGTGATTCCTGTTTTTGCTGGAAGCTCTAGGGGGGCTGATATTCTCCCCCCACACCGTCAGTCGGTTTGGGGGTTCTTGGATATTCAGCGTGGATATTTTGCAGGGTTTTTTGCTGACCATATAAGTCTTCTTACTATATTCTGCTATTAGTCAGTGGGCCTCTCTTTGCTAAATCTAGTTCATTCTTACGTTTGTCTTTTCTTCTTACCTCACCGTTATTATTTGTTGGGGGCTTGTATTACTTTGGGGGCTTTTCTCTGGAGGCAAGAGAGGTCTTATTTTCCCTGATAGGGGTAGTTAGTTCTCCGGCTGGCGCGAGACGTCTAGGACCAACGTAGGCACGTTCCCCGGCTGCTGTTAGTGTTTGCGCTAGGATCAGGTATATGGTCAGCCTAGTTACCACTTCCCTATGAGCTAGTATTTATGTTTTGCAGACTTTGCTGTAATCTTTGAGGTCCCCTGCCATTGGGATCATAACAGTATGCCAAGTGTTATGGTTCCCAATGGCAGGGGAACATCGGAAACATAGAAAAACGGACAAGCTCTCGGGTGATGGAAACTAGAGCTGACCGCGATGCTAAACCTATACACACAACTAATAGTAGCCAGGGAACGTGCCTACGTTTTCGCTAGACGTCTCGCACCAGCCGGAGGACTAACTACCCCTAATAGATGAAACACAGTCCTGGCTTGCCTCCAGAGGAAAATTCCCCACAGGAGATAGTAGCCCCCCACATATAATAACGGTGAGTTAAGGTGAAAAGACAAACGTAGTATGAAAACAGATTTAGCACAGCGAGGCCCACTAACTAGATAGCAGAAGGATACAATAGTGGACTTCGCAGTCAGCTACAAAACCCTATCAAAAACCATCCTGAATTTACCTTAAACTCATGTGCCAACTCATGGCACCGGAGTGGCAATTTCAGCCCACAAGAGCTTCCAGCTGCAGAGAATCACATAACTGCAAACTGGACAAAACATACAAAAATAGACTAAGGACAGAAATGTCCAACTTAGCTGGTCAGCAGACTGGGAGCAGGTACATGCAACAGAAAGACTCTGGTTACATTGATGGCCGGCATTGGAATGAACAAGGAACAAGGCTAAATAGGAAACTCCCACATCCTGATAGAAACAGGTGAAAAGCTCACAAGACACCAGTACCACAAGCGACCACTGGGGGAGCCAAATAACCGAATCACAACAGTACCCCCCCTTAAGGAGGGGGCACCGAACCCTCACAAGAACCACCAGGGCGATCTGGATGAGCCCTATGAAAGGCACGGACCAAATCAGAAGCATGAACATCTGAAGCTGAAACCCAAGAATTATCCTCCTGACCGTAGCCCTTCCACTTAACCAGATATTGAAGTCTCCGTCTGGAAACACGGGAGTCCAAGATTTTCTCCACCACGTACTCCAATTCACCCTCAACCAGCACAGGAGCAGGAGGCTCAACAAAAGGCACAACTGGCACCTCATACCTCCGCAATAATGACCGATGGAAAACATTATGGATAGCAAAGGATGCTGGGAGGTCCAAACGAAAAGACACAGGGTTAAGAATTTCCAAAATCCTATAAGGACCGATGAACCGAGGCTTAAACTTAGGAGAAGAGACCCTCATAGGGACAAAACGGGAAGACAACCACACCAAGTCCCCAACACGAAGATGAGGACCAACACGACGATGGCGATTAGCAAAATGCTGAGTCCTCTCCTGGGACAACTTTAAATTGTCCACCACCTGACCCCAAATACGATGCAACCTGTCCACCATAGTATCCACTCCAGGACAATCCGAAGATTCCACCTGACCAGATGAAAAATGAGGATGGAACCCCGAATTGCAAAAGAAAGGGGAAACCAAAGTGGCAGAACTGGCCCGATTATTAAGGGCAAACTCTGCCAACGGCAAAAAGGTGACCCAGTCATCCTGATCAGCAGACACAAAACACCTCAAATAAGTCTCCAAGGTCTGATTAGTACGCTCCGTCTGGCCATTCGTCTGAGGATGAAATGCAGACGAAAAAGACAAATCAATGCCCATCCTGGCACAAAACGCCCGCCAGAATCTAGACACAAATTGGGATCCCCTATCAGAAACGATGTTTTCCGGGATACCATGTAGACGGACCACATCCTGAAAAAATAAAGGAACCAACTCCGATGAAGACGGCAATTTGGGCAAGGGTACCAAATGAACCATCTTAGAAAAACGGTCACACACCACCCAAATGACGGACATTTTCTGAGAAACCGGGAGATCCGAAATAAAATCCATAGAGATGTGCGTCCAAGGCCTCTTAGGAATAGGCAAGGACAACAACAATCCACTAGCCCGAGAACAACAAGGCTTGGCCCGAGCACAAACATCACAAGACTGCACAAAAGTACGCACGTCCCAAGACAGGGAAGGCCACCAGAAGGACCTAGCCACCAAATCCCTGGTACCAAAAATTCCCGGATGACCTGCCAACGCAGAAGAATGAACCTCCGAGATGACTCTACTGGTCCACTCATCCGGCACAAACAATCTACCAGGCGGACAACGATCAGGCCGATCCGCCTGAAACTCTTGTAAAGCACATCGCAGGTCAGGGGAGACAGCAGACAATATCACCCCATCCCTAAGGATACCCGTAGGTTTGGAATCACCAGGGAAATCAGGTTCAAAACTCCTAGAAAGGGCATCAGCCTTCACATTTTTAGAACCTGGCAGATACGAGACCAAAAAATTAAACCGAGAGAAAAACAACGACCAGCGCGCCTGTCTAGGATTCAGACGTCTGGCCGACTCAAGATAAATCAAATTCTTGTGATCAGTCAAGACCACCACCTGATGTCTAGCACCCTCAAGCCAATGACGCCACTCCTCGAATGCCCATTTCATCGCCAAAAGCTCCCGATTACCAACATCATAGTTTCGCTCGGCGGGCGAAAATTTTCGAGAAAAGAACGCACAAGGTCTCATCACTGAACCATCTGAACTTTTCTGTGACAAAACCGCCCCCGCTCCAATCTCGGAAGCATCAACTTCCACCTGAAAAGGAAGTGAAACATCAGGCTGGCGCAACACAGGGGCAGAAGAAAAGCGGCGCTTAAGCTCTCGAAAGGCCTCCAGAGCAGCAGGAGACCAATCGGCAACATCAGCACCTTTTTTAGTCAAATCAGTCAAAGGCTTGACCACACTAGAAAAACCAGTTATGAATCGACGATAAAAATTAGCAAAGCCCAAAAATTTCTGAAGGCTCTTAAGAGAAGTCGGCTGCATCCAGTCACAAATTGCCCGAACCTTAACAGGATCCATCTCAATAGAAGAAGGGGAAAAAATGTACCCCAGAAAAGAAATCTTCTGAACCCCAAAAACACACTTTGCACCCTTTACAAACAAAGAATTGGTCCGCAAAACCTGAAAAACCTTCCTAACCTGTTGAACATGAGACTCCCAGTCATCCGAAAAAATCAAAACATCATCCAGATACACAACCATGAATTTATCCAGATATTCACGGAAAATATTGTGCATAAAAGACTGAAAGACCGAAGGGGCATTTGACAAACCAAAAGGCATTACCAAATACTCAAAATGGCCCTCGGGCGTATTAAATGCGGTTTTCCACTCATCCCCCTGCTTAATTCGCACCAAATTATACGCACCGCGAAGATCAATCTTAGAGAACCACTTAGCTCCCTTAATGAGAGCAAATAAATCTGTCAGCAATGGCAAAGGATACTGATATTTGACTGTGATCTTATTTAAGAGTCTATAATCAATACAAGGTCTCAAAGAACCATCTCTTTTGGCTACAAAAAAGAACCCTGCTCCTAAAGGAGACGAAGAAGGACGAATATGTCCTTTTTCCAAGGACTCCCTAATATACTCTCGCATAGCAGCATGTTCAGGTACAGACAGATTGAATAAACGACCCTTAGGAAATTTACTGCCAGGAATCAAATCTATGGCGCAATCACAATCTCTGTGAGGGGGAAGAGAATTAAGAGTAGACTCCTCAAAAACATCACAATAATCAGACAAAAAAGCCGGGATCTCAGAGGGAATAGATGAAGCAATGGAAACCAAAGGTGCGCCCCCATGATTTCCCTGACATCCCCAGCTTAGTACAGACATTGTTTTCCAGTCAAGGACTGGGTTATGGGTTTGCAACCATGGCAATCCCAGCACTAATACATCATGTAGATTAAACAACACAAGGAAGCGAATCACCTCCTGATGGTCTGGAGTCATACGCATAGTCACTTGTGTCCAGTATTGTGGTTTATTACTAGCCAATGGTGTAGAATCAATACCCTTTAAAGGTATAGGAATTTCCAAAGGCTCTAGATCAAACCCACAGCGCCTGGCAAAGGACCAATCCATAAGACTCAAAGCGGCACCAGAATCCACATAAGCATCCGCGACAATAGAAGATAACAAACAAATTAAAGTCACAGACAAAATAAACTTGGACTGCAAAGTGCCAATAGCAGAGGATTTAGCAACTTTGTTTGTTCGTTTTGAGCATGCTGATATAACATGAGTTGAATTCCCACAATAAAAGCACGACTCATTTTTGCGCCTATAATTCTGTCGTTCGCTTCTGGACAGAAAACTATCACATTGCATACTCTCTGGTACCCTCTCAGAAGACACCGCCAAATGGTGCACAGGTTTGCGTTCCCGTAAACGCCGATCAATCTGAATAGCCATTGTCATGGACTCATTCAGACCCGTAGGCGTAGGAAACCCCACCATGACGTCTTTTACGGCATCAGAGAGACCTCCTCTGAAATTTGCCGCCAGAGCGCACTCATTCCACTGAGTAAGCACAGACCATTTTCAAAATTTTTGGCAATATATTTCGGCTTCATCTTGCCCCTGAGAGAGGGCTATCAAGGCCTTTTCAGCCTGTATCTCTAAATTAGGTTCCTCATAAAGCAACCCTAAGGCCAGAAAAAACGCATCCACATTGAGCAACGCAGGATCCCCTGGCGCCAATGAAAATGCCCAATTTTGAGGGTCACCCCGCAATAATGAAATCACTATTTTAACCTGCTGTGCAGGATCTCCAGCAGAGTGAGATCTCAGAGAAAGAAACAATTTACAATTGTATTTAAAACTCAGAAAACAAGATCGATCTCCGGAGAAAAACTAAAACTGGTAAAGGAATCTTAGGTTCAGACCGAGGAGCATGTATAACAAAATCTTGTATATTCTGAACTTTAGCAGCAAGATTATTCAAATTTGTAGCCAGACTCTGGAGATCCATATTTCAACAGATAAAATCTGAGCCATTCAGGGGTTAAGAGGAGAGGAAAGCAGGAGACTGCAATTAGAGCTGGAGTGCAACTTCAGAGAAAAAAAAAAAAAATTCCACACAGTTCCTTTTTCTCTCCTGCTTCAGCCCATAGATTAAACATGTAGGCCGGCCATACTGTTATGGTTCCCAATGGCAGGGGAACATCGGAAACATAGAAAAACGGACAAGCTCTCGGGTGATGGAAACTAGAGCTGACCGCGATGCTAAACCTATACACACAACTAATAGTAGCCAGGGAACGTGCCTACGTTTTCGCTAGACGTCTCGCACCAGCCGGAGGACTAACTACCCCTAATAGATGAAACACAGTCCTGGCTTGCCTCCAGAGGAAAATTCCCCACAGGAGATAGTAGCCCCCCACATATAATAACGGTGAGTTAAGGTGAAAAGACAAACGTAGTATGAAAATAGATTTAGCACAGCGAGGCCCACTAACTAGATAGCAGAAGGATACAATAGTGGACTTCGCAGTCAGCTACAAAACCCTATCAAAAACCATCCTGAAATTACCTTAAACTCATGTGCCAACTCATGGCACCGGAGTGGCAATTTCAGCCCACAAGAGCTTCCAGCTGCAGAGAATCACATAACTGCAAACTGGACAAAACATACAAAAATAGACTAAGGACAGAAATGTCCAACTTAGCTGGTCAGCAGACTGGGAGCAGGTACATGCAACAGAAAGACTCTGGTTACATTGATGGCCGGCATTGGAATGACTGAGGAACAAGGCTAAATAGGAAACTCCCACATCCTGATAGAAACAGGTGAAAAGCTCACAAGACACCAGTACCACAAGCGACCACTGGGGGAGCCAAATAACCGAATCACAACAGCCAGGCCCATAAATGGTTAATGCATTGCTGAAGTGGGATTAAAAGAAAAAAAAAGTTCTGAGTTTTTTTTTTTGTTTTTTTCTTCCTCCCCTTTATCTCTGAGTGGCTTGAAGCTTTGCTGCAGACATGAATGTTCAGACCTTGATTACTAGTGTGGATCAGCTTGCTGCACGTGTGCAGGGCATTCAGGATTTTGTTGTTAGCAGTCCTATGTCAGAGCCTAAGATACCTATTCCTGAGCTGTTCTCTGGAGATCGATTTAAATTTAGGAATTTTAGGAATAATTGTAAATTGTTTCTATCTTTGAAATCTCGTTCATCTGGAGATTCAGCTCAGCAAGTCAAAATTATTATCTCCTTCTTGCGTGGCGACCCTCAGGATTGGGCTTTCTCGTTAGCGCCAGGAGATCCTGCATTGGCGGATGTTGATGCGTTTTTTCTGGCGCTCGGATTGCTTTATGAGGAGCCTAATCTTGAAATTCAGGAAGAAAAAGCTCTACTGGCCATCTCTCAGGGCCAGGATGAAGCTGAGGTGTACTGCCAAAAATTTCGGAAATGGTCCGTGCTTACTCGATGGAATGAATTTGCTCTGGCCGCAAATTTCAGAAATGGCCTTTCTGAAGCCATTAAGAATGTGATGGTGGGTTTTACAATTCCTACAAGTCTGAATGATTCTATGGCACTGGCTATTCAGATTGATCGGCGTTTGCGGGAGCGCAAATCCGCTAAACCTCTGGCGGTGTTGTCTGAACAGACACCTGTCTCAATGCAATGCGATAGAATCCTGACTAGAACCGAACGACAAAATCATAGACGTCAGAATGGGCTGTGTTTTTACTGTGGTGATTCTACACGTTATATCAGCATGCTCTAAACGCCTAACCAAGGTTGTCAGTCCTGTCACCATTGGTAATTTGCAGCCTAAATTTATTTTGTCTGTGACTTTAATTTGTTCATTGTCTTCCTACCCTGTTATGGCATTTGTGGATTCAGGTGCTGCCCTGAGTCTTATGGACTTGTCGTTTGCCAAGCGCTGCGGTTTTGTCCTGGAGCCTTTAAAGGTTCCGATTCCTCTCAGAGGAATTGATGCTACGCCACTGGCGGAAAATAAACCGCAGTATTGGACACAAGTGACCATGTGCATGACTCCTGAACATCGGGAGGTGATTTGTTTTCTTGTTCTGCATAAAATGAATGATTTGGTCGTTTTAGGTCTGCCATGGTTACAGACCCATAATCCTGTTTTGGATTGGAAGGCTATGTCTGTCTCAAGTTGGGGTTGTCAGGGAATTCATTGCGATTCTCCGCCGGTGTCTATTGCTACTTCTACTCCTTCAGAAGTTCCTGAGTATTTGTGTGACTATCAGGATGTATTCAGTGAGTCCAGGTCCAGTGCTCTTCCTCCTCATAGGGACTGTGACTGCGCTATAGATTTGATTCCTGGCAGTAAATTTCCTAAGGGACGATTATTTAATTTGTCTGTACCCGAGCATGCCGCGATGCGTTCTTATGTCAAGGAGTCTTTGGAGAAGGGGCATATTCGTCCATCCTCTTCCCCTCTCGGTGCGGGATTCTTTTTTGTGGCCAAGAAAGACGGGTCTTTGAGACCTTGTATAGACTATCGGCTTCTGAATAAAATCACTGTTAAGTTTCAGTATCCGTTGCCGCTATTGTCAGACTTGTTTGCTCGGATTAAGGGCGCCAAGTGGTTCACCAAGATAGATCTTCGTGGTGCGTACAACCTTGTGCGCATTAGGCAGGGAGATGAATGGAAAACTGCATTCAATACGCCCGAAGGTCATTTTGAATACTTGGTGATGCCCTTTGGGCTCTCTAATGCCCCTTCAGTGTTTCAGTCCTTTATGCATGATATCTTCCGGAAGTATCTGGATAAATTTTTGATTGTGTATCTTGATGATATTCTAGTTTTCTCGGATGATTGGGATTCTCATGTAAAGCAGGTCAGGATGGTGTTTCAGGTTTTGCGTGATAACGCTTTGTTTGTGAAGGGCTCAAAGTGTCTCTTTGGAGTGCAGAAGGTTTCCTTTTTGGGTTTTATTTTCTCCCCTTCTGCCGTGGAGATGGACCCAGTCAAGGTCCGAGCTATTCATGATTGGACTCAGCCCACGTCTGTTAAGAGTCTTCAGAAGTTCTTGGGGTTCGCTAATTTCTACCGTCGCTTTATCGCTAATTTTTCTAGCGTTGTTAAACCTTTGACGGATATGACCAAGAAAGGTTCTGATGTGGCTAATTGGGCTCCTGCAGCCGTGGAGGCCTTCCAGGAGCTGAAGCGCCGGTTTACTTCGGCGCCTGTTTTGTGCCAGCCTGATGTCTCACTTCCCTTTCAGGTTGAAGTGGATGCTTCTGAGATCGGTGCTGGGGCTGTTTTGTCGCAGAGAGGCTCTGGTTGTTCTGTGATGAGACCATGTGCCTTTTCATCTAGGAAGTTTTCGCCTGCTGAGCGGAACTATGATGTTGGTAATCGGGAGTTGTTGGCCATGAAGTGGGCATTTGAGGAGTGGCGTCATTGGCTCGAGGGTGCTAAGCATCGTGTGGTGGTCTTGACTGATCACAAAAATCTGATGTATCTCGAGTCTGCTAAGCGCCTGAATCCTAGACAGGCTCGTTGGTCATTGTTTTTCTCTCGTTTTGACTTTGTGGTCTCATACCTGCCTGGTTCGAAGAATGTTAAGGCTGATGCTCTCTCTAGGAGCTTTGTGCCTGACTCTCCTGGAGTCTCGGAGCCAGCTGGTATTGTTAAAGAGTGAGTGATCGTGTCGGCCATATCTCCGGATTTGCGACGTGTGTTGCAGAGATTTCAGGCTGGTAGACCTGACTCGTGTCCACCCGACAGACTGTTTGTTCCTGATAAATGGACCAGCAGAGTCATTTCCGAGGTTCATTCCTCGGTGTTGGCAGGGCATCCGGGAATTTTTGGTACCCGAGATTTGGTGGCTAGGTCCTTTTGGTGGCCTTCCTTGTCACGGGATGTGCGGTCATTTGTGCAGTCCTGTGGGACTTGTGCTCGGGCTAAGCCTTGTTGTTCTCGTGCTAGCGGGTTGCTTTTGCCCTTGCCCGTCCCGAAGAGGCCTTGGACACACATTTCCATGGATTTCATTTCTGATCTTCCGGTGTCTCGGGGAATGTCTGTCATCTGGGTGGTGTGTGATCGTTTTTCCAAGATGGTCCATTTGGTACCCTTGCCTAAGTTGCCTTCCTCTTCCGATCTGGTTCCTTTGTTTTTTCAAAATGTGGTTCGTTTACATGGCATTCCGGAGAATATCGTGTCCGACAGAGGATCCCAGTTTGTGTCCAGATTGTGGCGATCTTTTTGTGCTAAGATGGGCATTGATTTGTCGTTTTCATCTGCCTTCCATCCTCAGACTAATGGTCAAACGGAGCGAACTAATCAGACACTGGAGGCTTATTTGAGATGTTTTGTTTCTGCGGACCAGGATGATTGGGTGACCTTCTTGCCATTGGCGGAGTTTTCCCTTAATAATCGGGCTAGTTCCGCTACTTTGGTTTCGCCATTCTTCTGCAACTCTGGTTTTCATCCTCGTTTCTCCTCGGGTCAAGTTGAGTCTTCTGACTGTCCTGGGGTGGATTCCGTGGTGGATAGGTTGCAGCGGATTTGGAATCATGTGGTGGACAACTTGAAGTTGTCACAGGAGAAGGCTCAGCGTTTTGCCAACCGCCGCCGCGGTGTGGGCCCCCGACTTCGTGTTGGGGATTTGGTTTGGTTGTCTTCTCGGTATGTCCCTCTGAAGGTTTCCTCTCCTAAGTTTAAGCCTTGCTTTATTGGTCCTTATAAAATTTTGGAAGTTCTTAACCCAGTTTCTTTTCGTTTGGATCTTCCGGTGTCGTTTGCCATTCACAACGTGTTCCATAGGTCTTTGTTACGGCGGTACATTGTGCCTGTGGTTCCTGCTGTTGAGCCTCCTGCTCCGGTGTTGGTTGAGGGTGAGTTGGAGTACGTGGTGGAGAAGATCTTGGATTCTCATCTCTCTAGACGGAGGCTCCAGTATTTGGTCAAATGGAAGGGCTATGGTCAGGAGGATAATTCCTGGGTGGCCGCCTCTGATGTTCATGCGGCCGATTTGGTTCGTGCCTTCCACGCTGCTCATCCTGATCGCCCTGGTGGTCTTGGTGAGGGTTCGGTGACCCCTCCTTAAAGGGGGGGTACTGTTGTGAACTATACTTTTTGGCTCCCTCTTGTGGTCACTAGTGATTTGGCACTTGGATTGTCTTTTACCAGGTTGGTGCTCACCTGCTTCGTTAGGCCTGGGGTGTTGCTATTTAAACTTCCTGAATTCTCAGTCCAGTGCCTGGCATCGTTGTAATCAGTTCACTTCTGTTTTCTCCTGTCTTCAGGTCCTGGTTCTTTGCAAGATAAGCTAAGTTCTGCTTTCGTACTCTTGATCATTTGCATTGTTCATATTTTTTTGTCCAGCTTGTACTATATGTGATTCCTGTTTTTGCTGGAAGCTCTAGGGGGGCTGATATTCTCCCCCCACACCGTCAGTCGGTTTGGGGGTTCTTGGATATTCAGCGTGGATATTTTGCAGGGTTTTTTGCTGACCATATAAGTCTTCTTACTATATTCTGCTATTAGTCAGTGGGCCTCTCTTTGCTAAATCTAGTTCATTCTTACGTTTGTCTTTTCTTCTTACCTCACCG
Source organism: Ranitomeya variabilis (assembly GCF_051348905.1). Lineage (NCBI taxonomy): Eukaryota > Metazoa > Chordata > Amphibia > Anura > Dendrobatidae > Ranitomeya > Ranitomeya variabilis. The sequence continues at coordinate 538,250,975 of NC_135233.1, forward strand.
TTATTATTTGTTGGGGGCTTGTATTACTTTGGGGGCTTTTCTCTGGAGGCAAGAGAGGTCTTATTTTCCCTGATAGGGGTAGTTAGTTCTCCGGCTGGCGCGAGACGTCTAGGACCAACGTAGGCACGTTCCCCGGCTGCTGTTAGTGTTTGCGCTAGGATCAGGTATATGGTCAGCCTAGTTACCACTTCCCTATGAGCTAGTATTTATGTTTTGCAGACTTTGCTGTAATCTTTGAGGTCCCCTGCCATTGGGATCATAACATACAAGGCTCTTTGTCTAACTCCATGTGCTTGGTGTATGGGGGGAGATATTGAAGAAGCCACAATGCGACGCCAGTGTATGATAGAATATGCCAGATACATATTCGGAACGTGCTTTCATAGCTTCGCTACAGTGCCTTTTGCTAAACTCTAGCTCCAAACGAACCAGAGAAAAGGATTTCTCCTGACCCGTGGGGAATAGCTAGTCCGAGTGTGGTATCATTAGAAAGCTAATTTCAATATAAGATGAGTGATGTGTGTGCTGTGACTCTGCTAGGTTCTCCAGGAAAGTTATGATAATAATACATTTTGCTAGCAAATCTGTAACTCTGAGGAAAGGGGAGGGCGAGGGTAAACCAGCCCCTTTAGTGATGTTACAAGCCCACAAGTATAAGTTACTGCCAGTCAGCCCAGCCTTCATCTTGCCTGGGAAGCTGTAGCACCTGGACCCACTGATGAATTGGGATATCTGGCTCCTCCCACCAGCATGGTTAGCTAGGATGATCTCAGCAACATGTGAGTGTTTATCTTCTTTAATCACTGTTTTTTTTTTATAATTGCTTGTACATACTTTAATTGTCTCATATTGTAAAATCTTAATATATCTTTGGTAAACACTGCCTGCCTGTTGGAGTAAACTTTAAAAATTACTAGTTCGTCTTCTCCCTGTTCTATGCAAATTTTCACGTGCCTGAAGTTAATTACGCTACTAATTTGGGTTGGCTCGAACCCCTCTGTGGAGAAATCTGAACTGGTGGCAGCGAAGTGTGTTCTGGGCTAGGTGGGAACAGCTGGCAGCGACGGAATGGGGTTTTAAAAGCTATTGTCTGGCTGTGGCCAGAGCATTTATAATTCCCTCACTACAGGATGCCTGCTAGCCAGTCCACAGGGAAGCGGCCCATCCGGCGACTAATTATTCTAGGTGTAGTTCCCTGACTGACCTGAGGGTAAGGGGAGTGTCGGATAGCTTGCAAGTTCCAAAGCGGAACTGGAAAGTGTGATATACATAAATCCCTGCAGTTCATGACAGATTGTAGCAGCAGTGGGATAACTAAAATAAGCCCCTGCGGTAAATTGATAGGTCAATAGCTTGGTTTGTGTTTTCATCACATTGTAGCAGTGGTGGGATAACTAAGATAAGCCCCCTGCACATGTGATAGCCGTGTGTCAGCCAAAGGTCACCCCCCCTTTTCGTGACAACAGGCCATCTGTAAGAAGATCCCTGCCTCATCTCTCCTCCACCCCAATCCCATTCTACCCCTTTCCAACCACTTTTTAACCCCCTCCACCATCCCCCCACCATCCAAGAAAGAAGAGCGAAGAGGAAAGAAAGAAGAGAAACAACAACTGCAAGTGTATGTGCACACGTTGCAGATTTGCCTGTGGAATTTTCTGAGCAGATTCTGCATCTCTTGGCAGAAAACGCAGGTAAAAATCTGCATGAACTGATGCGTTTTTGATGCGGATTTTCATGCTATTTTTCCATGTGGATTTGAAAGCATTTTTGACAGCTAAATAAAGATATATTATTGAACAAAAAAAAAAAAAAAGAATTGTGATGTAATTTCTTGTCCAACCTCTTCATTTACATACTCCATTGAAGAATAATGTTTACACACATAGAAAGATAGATAGATAGAGTAAAAAAATTATGAATCAGCACTCCGTATGGAAGTAATAAGGTGCTCTTTATTGGCCCATGTGGCAACGTTTCGGTCCTGGATGCAGACCTTTCTCAAGCAATTCACAAGGTGCATGTGCAAGATATTTATGGCAACCAAATTAATAAATCATTTAGCAGCAATATTGTTACTTCATAGTCATGCAGCAATAATATAAACATGATATACAAAAATTCACATGTGAACATGATTATATAAAGTGCTATTGTGCAGTGATTTCATAGTGTTACATATAGTGTAGTAATTATACAAACATACATAATTGATCATTAATGCCAGCTGTTTGCAAACATAGCACAGGACTCACCCCATCAATTCCTGACACATTGCGCCGCAAATCGGCATCCTAGCACTCACAGTGCGCATGTCAATATAAAAAAACACTAAATTTTACTTCCGGTCATGCGCAATTGCATCCGGATTTTCAGCATTCTCCATCTTGATTCAGGGAAAACATAGTAAACTAACATTTATAATGCTCATGTCATAGAAAACATAAAATATGTTCTGGTTCTGTGCAGTGGTGCTAAGTTATTCAGTGTTCGCCATCTTGATGATGGGGAATGCGCTTCAATGTGCTGGCGTCCACCGGTATTATAATCTATAAAGATAATATCTCATTTATGCATGCTCTGTACAAAAACTGAGCTATTTGGCACCATTTTTAAAGAGGTAAATGGCCACATACATAACATTATTATGTCTTAAAGGAACTCTGTCACCTGAATTTGGCAGGCTATGTAAATTCCCTGTTTTCGGTCCGATGGGCGTTCTTTTTGGGCATCTTGCAGCGGCATGCTATTTCATCCGGTTTGCGTTTAGTTGGACCATCATTTATTTTTCAACAGGACAATGACCCCAAACACACATCCAGGCTGTGTAAGGGCTATTTGACCAAGAAGGAGAGTGATGGGGTGCTACGCCAGATGACCTGGCCTCCACAGTCACCAGACCTGAACCCAATCGAGATGGTATGGGGTGAGCTGGACCGCAGAGTGAAGGCAAAAGGGCTAACAAGTGCTAAGCATCTCTGGGAACTCCTTCAAGATTGTTGGAAGACCATTTCCGGTCACTACCTCTTGAAGCTCATCAAGAGAATGCCAAGAGTGTGCAAAGCAGTCATCAAAGCAAAAGGTGGCTACTTTGAAGAACCTAGAATATAAGACATATTTTCAGTTGTTTCACACTTTTTTGTTAAGTATATAATTCCACATGTGTTAATTCATAGTTTTGATGCCTTCAGAGTGAATTTACAATTTTCATAGTCATGAAAATACAGAAAAATCTTTAAATCAGAAGGTGTGTCCAAACTTTTGATCTGTACTGTATTTCTCTGTGTTCTGGGACATAGCGCACCGGCGCAGTAATGATTTTCGGCTTTGCCCACAGATGGGCAAAGCATACTGTGCGTGCGCGAGACAAGATTGCATTGCGCAAGAGCGAACTATAGAGGACACTTACTCCAATTCCGGAAAATATTGCGGACAGCGGGGAAGGATGGGGTGGAAGAAAAAAGAAGAAACATCGCCCATCGGACCGAAAACAGGGTATTTACATAGCCCACAGAATTCAGGTGACAGAGTCCCTTTAAGAGGAAAAACAACAAATCCATCGGAATGTCAAATAACAGGGATTTAGCAGGTTGTAGGAAGATTTAATCTGGATCAAGATAAACGATATTGCAACACTGCCTACTCGTCATTGGTATGGGAACACCATCCATGAGCTGGGATTGGTAACCCATTGAACCACAGGAGATGAGTGAGGGGCATACCCCTATAAGAGCACGTCACTCACAAGTCAATCCAAATGACTATATATGGCAACAATAACCCTATACCAGAATTTCCATATGGCAACCCTCTTGACTATATCCTCAGGTAAAATGGTATGCAAATAAATGTTAGAAAAATAATTTAAAAAAAAATTCACTTTTATATGATTATAATTTAGTGATGGGATGAGTCTTGTCCATAAAAATAGTATTGGCTTAATATGATCAATAAAAAAGAAGAAAAGAAAAAAGTACAAAGTTACCAAAAAGCACAACAGGAATGTATCAAAAATCACATACTGGTTAAAAGGCAAGCCACAATTCAATGCAATGTCACTCCAAGCTTAAAATCTACATTTAAACCATTAGGTTTCAACGTATCCAGTCTCCTAAGCTATTGCAATTCTTTTATCTTAAGCATTTTGGTCCTATTACCACCTCTCCTCAGAGGGGGGACCTGATCAATAATTCAGAATTTTAAATCTCTCTCAGTGTGTTTCAGTTCAGTAAAATATTTCGATATAGGCAGGTCTAATCTTTTTTTCCAAATCGTATCTCTAAGCTGATTTAATCTAACCTTAGGGTACTGTCACACTATACGATTTACCAACGATCACGACCTGCGATACGACCTGGCCGTGATCGTTGGTAAGTCGTTGTGTGGTCGCTGGGGAGCTGTCACACAGTCAGCTCTCCAGCGACCAACGATGCCGAAGGCCCCGGGTGACCAGGGTAAACATCGGGTTACTAAGCGCAGGGCCGCGCTTAGTAACCCGATGTTTACCGTGGTTACCAGCGTAAAAGTAAAAAAAAAAAAACACTACATACTTACATTCCGGTGTCTGTCCCCCGGCGTTCTGCTTCTCCGCACTGTGTCTGCGCCAGCCGGAAAGCACAGCGGTGACGTCACCGCGTCACCGCGGTGCTCGCTTTCCGGCTGGCCGGCGCTCACAGTGCAGAGAAGCAGAACGCCGGGGGACAGACACCGGAATGTAAGTATGTAGTGGTTTTTTTTTTAACTTTTACGCTTGTAACCACGGTAAACATCGGGTTACTAAGCGCGGCCCTGCGCTTAGTAACCCGATGTTTACCCTGGTTACAAGTGAACGCATCGCTGGATAGCTGTCACACACAACGATCCAGCGATGACAGCGGGAGATCCAGCGACGAAAGAAAGTTCCAAACGATCTGCTACGACGTACGATTCTCAGCAGGGTCCCTGATCGCTGCTGCGTGTCAGACACAGCGATATCGTATGGATATCGCTGCAACGTCACGGATCGTACCGTCGTAGCGACAAAAGTGCCACTGTGTGACAGTACCCTTAAACTCGCAGGTTGTTTACCTCACATACAGGAGTTTACTTTGGTGACAACTCCTGTAAAAGCTCAAAGGGGTCTCTGGTTAAGGCCTCTTAGACTAGATTCAGATCCCAGGTAGGGATTTTTGGGATAATGACCGGCCTAGATCTACTACAGGACTTTATGAACCGTGAAACCCAGCTATTTGATGCTAGGTTGCAGTTATATAGGGCCTCTAAGGCTGAAACTTGAACCTTAAGGGTGCTAGTTGCTAACCCGAGTAGCAACCCTGCTTGTAGAAATTCTAGTATGGGTCCCACTGGAGCTACATCCCCTGGTGGTTGATGTAAGCCCCCACTGCTCGATTGTCCGTCATGACCCGAGTATAGCGGCCCTGAAGCAAGGGGAGAAAATGTCTCAAGGCCTTTTCCACTGCCCATATTTCCTTCTCATTTGAACCGTGATTCCTTTCTAGCAAGGACCAGGTTCCTTGTACTGAGTGGTATCTCAGGTGTGCTCCCCAACCTATACCGCTTGCATCGGTCGTGATGATGTCCTCGACTGTTTTCTGCCACTGGACCCCGATTGTCAGACGTTCCTTCACAGTCCACCAGATTAGGAAATCTCTTACGCCCAAAGAAAGATATATATTTCCTTCTAAATGCCCTTTTAATAGTTTCTGCGCTGACAGAACTTCCTACTGCAGCTGTCTCAGGTGAAATTGTGAACATCCTACAGGCGGTATGCATGACGTTAATGAGCCTAGTAGGGACATTGCTTTTCTTAGGGTCATTTGTTGTGAACTCTGTTTTCAGGCTCCCTCTTGTGGTCACTGGTGGTATGGTGTGACTTTTGCTTTGGGCTCCCCCTGGTGGCTTTGTTTGTTATCCTGCTGGTCTCTGGCTATCAGCTGGTTCGTTATCCTCTGGGAGGTTCCTATATAGCTCTGTTTTACTTCCACTTGTTGCCGGCTGTCGGTGTAATCAGTGCTACTCAGATTCCTTCTGACTACCTTGCTCCCAGTCCATCCAGGACAAGCTAAGTTTTGTTTGCTCATTTTTTGATCAGCAGTGTTTATCATGTTTTATTGTCCAGCTTGCTAAAATGTGATTCCCTCGCTTGCTGGATGCTCTAGTGGACTGAGTTTCTCCCCACACACCATTAGTTGGTGCGTGGGTTCTTGAAATCTCAGGATGGATATTTTGTAAGGGTTTTTTATTGATCGCATAGACCCCTGCTCTATTTTCTGCTTTCTAGTACCAGTGGGCCTCTTTTGCTGAATCTGATTTCATCCCTACGGATGTGCCTTCTTCTTACTTCACCGTTAATATTTGTTGGGGGCTTCTATATCTTTGGGGATTATTTCTCTGGAGGCAAGCGAGGTCTTTCTTTCTCTTTAGGGGTAGCTAGTTCCTCAGGCTGGCTCGAGACGTCTAGGAATTTTTTAGGCACGTTCACCGGCTACCTCTATTTGTGTTGGATAGGTTCAGATTTGCAATCAGTCCAGTTACCATCTCCCTAGAGCTTGTCCTTAGTTTATTCACTTGCTGGTCTATTCGTGATCCTCAGCCACTAAGGATCATAACAGTCATTGCTGGCTGATGTATTGCTATACGAGCCAGGTTCATTATCTTGGCTACCTTGTTCTCTGGCAGGAGGCAGAGCTGTCATTCGGAGTCCAGTATTAACCCTAGGAAGGATTGCACTTTTACTGGTATTAATCTTGATTTGGGGGTATTTATTATCCATTCCAGCTCCATTACAGTTGACATTACTTCTGTTACTTTGTGGGTGCAGTGGGTCTTTGACCTCCCTCTGACAAGGAAGTCATCCAGGTATGGGACGATCACTACGTCCTGGGAACGAAGGTATGACATTACCTCTACCATCACTTTGGTGAAGACCCTGGGAGCTATAGACAGACCGAATGGAAGGGCTGTATATTGGTAATGTTTGATCCGACCGTGAATATAGAGCGCTACCCTCAAGTACTTGCGATAGTCCTGATGCATTGGGACATGGTAATATGCATCTTTTAAGTCTATTACTGCCATGAAGCAGTGTTGGAACAGGATTTTTGTAGTCGTGTTGATAGACTCCATCTTGAAGGAGCAAATCTCTACCGATTGATTGAGTTTTTTTAAGGTGACTATTGTTCTCCAGGAACCGTCCCGTTTTTGTATCAAAAAGACGGGGGAGTAAAATCCCCTTCCTTCCTCCTGAATCGGGACTTCCTGAAGAACATTTTTGTGAACAAGTCCCAAGACCTCTGTCTCCAGAGCCGATTGTTCCTGTTGGGACTTCTTTTGGGGTATTATTATGAAATTTTCTGGGTGGACGGATGAATTTTATCTTTAGACCATCTTTGATTATATTTAAAACCCAGCTACTGGGGGAGATGCTTATCCAGGCTGGGAGGGAAAGAGTGAGCCTTCCCCCAACCTCTGATGTAATGTAATTGGGGGGATTTTTTTGATGATGTAGAGGGTCCCTTGAACATGTACCCCGACCCTCTTTTATCTTTAAAGTCCCAATTTCTCCTATCTCCCAGGGGGCGACCCCTATTAAATCTTCTCCTCCGAAAGAAAGGTTTCTTGGGACCTTTGGAGAAACTGGGAAAGGCTTTCTTTTTGTCCCCTGCATGTTCCAAGATTTCTTCAAATTTTTTGCCAATAAGGAATTGACCGTCACACGAGATGGAGGACAGTTTATGTTTAGATGGTAAATCCCCCGGACAACCTTTGAGCCATAGGGCTCTTCTTGCCACATTGGACAAGCCCCGCTGCTCTAGCTTTAATCTAGCAGAATCTGCTGAGGAATCTGCCAAAAAAGTTGCTACTCCTTGCACTAAGGTCATATTCGCAAAGATGTCGTCTCTAGGTACTTTATCCCTCAACTGATCCTCTATCTGTTGTAGCCAGATCATGAGAGCATGGGCAGTATATATCCCAGCTATTGCTGGTTTCAATCCCCCTGCCGAGGCTTCTCAGGTGTGTCTCAAAAAGCCATCTGCTTTTTTATCAAGCGGGTCTTTTAGTACGCCCGAATCCTCTAATGGAAGGGACGTGTTTTTTAGACTTGGCCATAGCGCCATCAATTTTAGGGATTTTTTTCCCAAGTTTCGGAGTCTTTCTCCTTAAAGAGGCACCTCCTCTTTGATGAAGAAGGTAAAGTACCCATTCTCTCAGGCCTTTTCCATTCTTTATCAATCAATGCCTTTATTTTTTCATTGACCGGGAACGTGCGTTTCCTTTTTTCCTCCAACCCATCAAACATGACATCTTCTAGTGACCTAGGCGCTTTTTCTTCCTTTAGGCCCATTGCATCCCTGACTGCTTTATCTAGTCTCTCTACATCCTCAGTTAAGAAACATGGTCGACCCCCTGTGTCACTGTCCGAGGAGAATTCCAAGGACTGGAGAGAGGAGGAAGAGGTAAAGGGAGATCGGGATCTTTTACGACCTTCCTGTCCTGAATCCGTAGGCACCTTACGGCTTATTTTCCTCAGTTTTTAAAGGGCTATTTTTAAGGAGTCCTTTATTTCTGACCGTATTATGGCCTTAAGGCTAGTGGCAAAATTAGGGGTTTCTTCCTGTATAGTCTTATTAATGCAGTTAGCGCAGAGATTCTTCTGCCACTGAACTGCAAGCGGGTCTTTACAAAGGGCACATTCTTTGTTCTTGACTTACTGCTAGACTTCGTCAACCTCTAGTGATCAAGCAGAAAAAATGGACCCTGTTGCCATAAGGGTGACATTCACATAGATCACTCACTACCTCTGACAGTCACGGGTACTGGTTTCGGAGGCTGGACAGATGCAGGTACAGCGTCCCTTCTGGATGCCGTAGAGTCTTGCCAGACAGGACGACTGCTGCTCCTACCACTCGAGCAGCTACTTATCCTGGTATGCTTGTGGCTCGGCAAGGCATCTTTCGAGAGCTCCTGCTGCAGTAGCTGCTGCTGCTGTGGCGACAGCTGCTGCTGCTGCTGCTCACGCTGCCCCACTTCCATGATGAAGTTCTGGGCATGAGTGCGTCTTCTGTGGTCATTCCCTATTTATGAGGGATCCGCTGCACTCCCCACCTCCTCTGGTGCCCAATGGTTGCCCCTCCCCTCCTCTGCCACACTGCCAGAGTCATTTTTTGCCTGCCGGCGTTTTCTTCATTGGCGCCGCCATCTTGGATCCGGCACCCTCCCCAGATGTCACGCGGGCACTCCTACTCCCAGTGTGCCTTGTGCGTGACGTCAGATGCGCAACTCGGAAGCAGCTGCCCCTCCTGGAGCTCCTGGATGCCGGCAGAGGGGGGAGGGCGGCGCGGCAGCCACAGAGCAGTCCAGACACACGACCGTGGTGCACCTACGCCCGCTCGGACACTAAGCCCCGGAGGACCCGCGGACTGCGCTTCCAACACCCGAGATCCAGTGCATAGGCCCTGCCTGTTCTTCTACGCCAGGACGGGAGTTGGCAAGTAGAGAAGAAATCTTCCACCATGTTCAGCACAAGGGTCCCTGTCAGGACAGGAAACCCAACTGAAGCGACGGAGAGGTACCACCCTTTTATTTTCAGTAGGGTTCCTGTCCTGACTGGGCAGATCCCCTCTCTCAGGTGTGCTGTCATGGGGGAAGGGAAAAAGACGGATAAAAATAAACATGGTACCACTGAAAACTTCATCTTGTCCCGCAAAAAATGTGCCACTGTACAGCGTCATCAGCAAAAATATAAAAAAGCTATAGCTCTTAGAATAAAGCGATACAAAATAATTATTTTTTATATAAAAGTTTTTATTGTATAAAAGCGCCAAAACATAAAAAAAAACATAAATGAGGTATCGCTGTCATTGTACTGACCCAAAGAAAAAAACTGCCTTATCAATTTTACCACACGTGGAATGGTATAAACACTCCACCCAAAAGAAATTCATGAGTTGCTGGTTTTTGTTCATTCTGCCTCCCAAAAATCGTAATATAGAGCGATCAAAAAATGTCATGTGCCCGAAAATGGTACCAATAAAAACGTCAACTAGTCCCTCAAAGAACAAGACCTCACATGACTAGATAGAATTAGGGGGTTTCCACTGTTTAGGCACATCAGGGGCTCTCCAAACGCGAGATCGCGTCCGATCTCAATTCCAGCCAATTCTGCGTTGAAAAAGTAAAACAGTGTTTCTTCCCTTTCGAGCTCTGCCGTGCGCCCAAACAGTGGTTTACCACCACATATGGGGTATCAGCGTACTCAGTACAAATTGGACAACTTTAGGGGTCCAATGTCGCCTGTTACCCATGGAAAAATACCAAATTGGGGGCTAAAAAATCATTTTTGTGGAAAAAAATGATTTTTTATTTTCACGGCTTTGCGTTATAAACTTTATAGTGAAACACTTGGAGGTTCAAAGTTCTCACAACTAGTGATGAGCGAGTATACTCGTTGCTCAGGTTTTCCCGAGCACGCTCAGGTGATCTCTGAGTATTTGTTAGTGTTCGGAGATTAAGTTTTCAACGCCGCAGGTGAATGATTTACAGCTATTAGCCAGGCTGAGTACGTGTGGGGGTTGCCTGGTTGCTAGGGAATCCCCACATGTAATTAAGCTGGCTAATAGCTGTAGTTTCATGCACATGTGCTGCTGCGTTCTTTTTTGTCTATATAATGCATACCTCACAACTTACACGTGTTCACACTAGGAGGTGCTGATGTTTTTTTGCTTATCTATAGATATATCTATCTATAGATATATCTATCCATCCATCTACAGATATATCCATCTATCTATCCATCTATCTATAGATCTATCTATCCATCTATCTATAGATCTATCTATCCATCTTAAATAAATAGATATATCTATAGATAAATACTCCCTGTTCCGATGTAGTCCATTTAATAATGACTGTCCCACGACGATCTCCCCTATAGAGCAGTCACATCAGGAGATGTGACTGCTCTATAGGCCTCCTGCGACAGAAGGTAATGGCTCCTGCAGTGCATCACTGAAGAGCTTACCTGAGTTCAGGCTTTCACTTTGCGGCAACGCTGGGTGAGAATTTTCTCACGCCAGCTTTGCCGGTGACAGGATGAACTCAAGTAACCTCTCTCCCGGCGGCAGATGGAAACACCGTGGATGATTACCTCCGCTCAGTGCATTGCCGGAGGGCCTTGTCGAACAGAAACATCTCCCGATGTCACTGTTCTACAGGGGAGATAGTTGTGGGATATTCATTATTAAATGGATTACGGTGGAACAGGGAGTATACTGTTGGTTTATTATTTTTATTTTTGTTAAAGGAGATCGAGGGCGTCAGGGACTAGGTGATTGGTGAGTATGTACTGTATGGTTTTTTTTTTACTATTGAACACATGCATCGTCTGATGCGACTTTTGCCCCCCATTGGCAAAGCTGTGACTATCATATGTTACAGCATTCCTAGCCAGATGGGAGCAGTAGTCCCTCATCAAACGATGTCCGGCCACACAGACCCGCACACACAGGGACACACACAGACACCCGCACACATACATACACGCAGACCCCCCGCAGACAAACACAAACATAGTCTCTGCCCACACACTCTTCCTCCTCCCAATCTGCATCGTTTCTCGCACGTAACTCTGCAGCAAAACTGCAGATCTTTTTTAAACCTGTGGTTTTGCCTGACTCAATGATAGTCACTAAGTGCAGAAACACTGCAGATCCGCAAAAAGAATTGACATGCTGCGGAAAATAAATTGTTGCAAATCAGCGTGTTTTTTTTCCGCAGCATGTGCACACCAATTCTCAATTTCCCATTGACTAACATTGCTGGTGCACTACACTGCGGATTTGATGCAATTCTGCGCGTCCAAAAACGCTGCAGAAAATCTGCAACGTGTGCACATAGCCTTACACTTTTCTTTTCACTGACTTTTCTTTCTGCCCTGGTTGCTGCTTTTTTTCTTTTATCTTTCTTTTCAAAGAAAAAAGTTTACACCAAGAACACTCACACACAACTAAATAATGTACTTTCACAATCACGACATACATAAAAAAAATGTAATCTCACTCGTCCCAAAAACGCTATTCAGTGGAGGAGGCATATGCTTTTCTTCCTCCGACACTGATAGTGGGGGAGAGGATTCCACATTTCTTTATTTTTCAGATTTGTCCTCCTCACGTGATGCTGAACTGCCATGAAGACACTCTAGGACAGAAGATGATCCAGCGCCCCCCATTACTGACCCCGTATGGACCTCGCCCCCCCTTCAAAAATTATGAATCACTGATTCCTGATTTCATGGCACAATCAGGAATCAAGTTTGAGACCACCGGCCTCACAGAATTAGACTTTTTCAAAGTTTTTTTTCTCTGAGGACTTTGCTAACCTCATGGTGGGCCAAACTAATTTGTATCCTCATCAATTTTTGGCACAAAACCACGATTCATCATTCTCTAACTGGTCTCCTGTAGACGCAGTTGAAATTATGCAGTTTTGGGGCCCGGACTTTCACATGGGGGTCCTGAATAAGCCAGAACTTCGGCAATATTGGAGTGCTGATGTTTTATACAACTGGTTTACAACACTCCTGTGTTCTGAATGGTCATGGCCCAGACACCTTTTGAGGCCATCCACAAATTCCGGCATTATACTGATAAAGCATGGTGTGTCCTCCCTGAGATGACCCCAACTTTGAACGTCTATTCAAAGTTTGTACGATCATCAAACACTTCAACAAAGTTTGCTGAAGTGTACGTGCCCTAAAAGGGACATCTGCGTGGATGAGCACCTAACTCATTTCAAGGGGAGGCTCAAACTCCATCAGTACCTGTTGAGTAAGAGGGTCAGGTATGGAATTAAACTCTAAAAGCTGTGTGAGAGTACCTCAGGGTACACCCACAGGTTTAGAGTTTATGAAGGGAAGGACACCCAGATTGAAATCCCTGAATGCACCCCCCTGAATGGGAGTGAGTGGGAAAATTGTGTGGGATTTGGTGCACCCACTGCTGGATAAAGGTTATGTCATGATCCAGTTCTGAGGTTATGTTCAGCTGTCTTGTCTCTGGACTGGTCATGTGGGAGTTAATCCCCTCTGCCTCACTTGGAAACTGGCTGAGCTATTTAATTCCTCTGCAGCCTGTGGGCCAGTGTCTGCTATAGTTCATGCTGCACGGCTTGAACACCTGACCTGTTCACTTGTACTAGTGTTCCTTTTTGCCTCTGACTGCCTGTAACCGCTTATGACTTGTTCTGACCTCTGGCTTGTATCTCGACTTCGTCTTACGTCTCACGTTTTGGTTACCACATTCCCGGTAGGCTCTGACTTCTTGTTTGTCCCCGACCATTCTTCTGACTTCCCCTGTGTGCTGTGCTTATCTCTCTGTGTATGACCTTGGCTTGTCTGACTTCTCTTTCATCACCTGTAACACCTGTGTTGTTGTTCAGTATTGCTGCGCTGTGTGTACAACCTCTTTTCCTTAACCAGCACCCCCTGGTGGAGGTTGCACTATACTGCACTGCAGCAGCACATTACATTATAGCAGAACCATACATTTAAAGGGGATTTTATCTTTTTTTTTTCTCTGGTCATGGATCCGCTTTGCAACCTGGCAGATCAAGTGTCCAGTTTGACACAGATGGTGCGGGATTTTTCGGTGGAACATCGGGCCCTTGTCACATCTCATACTCTCTTACAAAAAGAACTGACGGAGACTCTTCAGACCATGCAGGGAACCACCCTCGTGCTGTTAGTCAACCTGGTGAGCCTGTAGATGTTGTTTTGCATTCTGCCGAACCCTTGGTTCAGCTTCCTGACACCTTTTCTGGTGATAAAGATAAATTTCGCTTGTTCAGGGAAAGCTGTAAGTTATTGTTTTCCCTTAGACCTTGATCGTCTGGGAATGATACTCAGTGGGTAGGGATTATTATCTCCTTACTTAGGCAGGGTCCCCAATCTTGGGCTTTCCCACTGCCCCTCACTGCTCCTGAACGGATGTCTGTAGATAGGTTCTTTGAGGCCCTAAGACTTAGCTATGACGAACCGGACCGTGTTAGGTTGGCAGAGGACACTATTATGGGTCTGGTTCAGGGTGAGTGCTCAGCCGAGTGGTACAGCTCTGAGTTCCGCCGATGGTCCACTGAGGTGTCCTGTGATTACTCCGCGCTTAGATGTCTGTTCAGGAGTGGACTGGCGGATTACCTGAAGGACGCTCTGGCTCTCCATCCACCTCCCAGCTCATTGGAGGAGATCATGACTCAGGCTATCCGCATGGATTGGAGGCTGAGGGAGAGAGGTATTGCACAGCGAAAGGGTCCGCTTATTTCTTCTGGTCCTGTTGTTTTACCCCCATCTGAACCTATGGAGGTGGGAGTCGCCAATCTCAAGGAGAAGGAGATGACAATTTGAAGCAAAGTTGTGTTTTTACTGTGGAGATCCTGGACATTGGAAAAAAGACTGCTCCTCTTGTCCACCAACCTACAAACATCTGAGTCCGGGTGATTGTCGTGGTAGTCACCTCAACTCTCAGGTACTTTTTTGCATTTTCAAAGATTTTGTTGGAAGTGGAACTTTGTTGTGGGAGTGGCTCCGTGTCCACTTCTGCCTTCGTGGATTGTGGGTCATCCATGAACTTTATTAACTCTGACTTGGTATCGAGGTGTAAGTTAGGGACAGTTAGGCTGGAGACTCCTATTCATTTTGTTGCCATTGACAAAACACCACTGGCTAAGAATGTCATCAAAATGGTTTCAGAAGAGTTTCTGAAAGTGAGTGCCTTACACCAGGAACGCATTTCATGTTTCGTTATGGACAACCTGCCTGCGGGACTGGTATTGGGGCTTCCCTGGTTGCAACTACATAATCCTGTTATTAACTGGGAATCTCGGGACATTGTTAAATGGGGTTCCAATTGTTCTAAGAGATGTTTTGCTTCTGTATCTGTGTCATCCGTCAGTCTGGAGGGTATTCCGGAGTACCTGAAGAACTTTGAGGATGTGTTCTCCGAAAAAGAGACTGAGGTTCTGCCACCACACCGCCCATTCGATTGTTCGGTTGATCTGGTTCCCGGTGCCAAATTGCCCAAAGCCCGTCTGTACAATCTTTCCGCCCCTGAGCGGGCTGCCATGAAGGAGTATATGCAGCGCCCCAGAGTCCTGGTCATTGCAGTAACGTCGCTCTGCCGCTAAGGGGGGCGATGTTGGGTCTGATTGCACTAAAGGAGTTCACCTGACCAGGTAACACTTACACTACACTTCACACTCCGGCCACCAGGGGGGGTGGTTCTATCTAGTAGGCCACTCCTTACACTCTGGTAAAACTGGGGGTTGGACAGGAAGACAGAGAGAAGTAACTGGGAAGAGTTAGAGAGAGGACCTGTCAGGGATGGGATCCTGACAGATTCCTAAGAAAGGACAAGAAGCGAGGTTTATTGTGCTGAGTGAGAAAACGGGAATACAGCAAAGAGGCGATAGGACCAGAAGGAGTCGTGCTGTAAGATCGAGGCAACATCCTTCTGAGGCGCAAACAGTCGGTGGCCGGAACGCCGAGAAAGTAAGAGACTTTAAGCAATACTTCAAACCACGGCAGGACAGCCAATTATAGGTTGGCTGTCTCACCCAAATCACCTAAGCAGACAACGGAGGCAGCTGTGGGAGAGGGGCGACTCTAGAGTCCCGGAAGAACTCCAGGCCTACCCCGTCATACGGGTGCGTCCTAGCCATATCATCTGGGGGACGGAGAGAGAATGAACATCAGAGGCAGACAGAATCAGTTGTGAGGACTATCCCGGGGTGCTCAGCAGGGAAGGACTACAACACATAGGCGCTAGTAGGTAGATGCTGATTCTCACCTGTAAAGGGGAACTCCTAATGTGCCTTTGGACTGGCCGGTCTCAGACAGCCCGGTTAACAGTGCTCTGGATTGGCTAACTCGAAGCCTTCAGTAAAGAGGTAAAGAGACTGCAACCTGGTGTCCTCGTTATTTACTGCGACCTGCACCGCACCACCACAACATCATCACCATTCCCTCCACCTTTATTGTACGCCCCTCAGCAGGGTCACGGACTGGGTCTAGCCACCATGACAACCCCAGAACAGAGACTCAGAGGCCCGGTACCGGGTACCCCTCGGCCCTGCGACAGTGGGGGCGCTACAACTTGGCGTCACGAACAGGATCTACTTAAGCCTGAAGAATCAGGTCATGTGTGCCTTGGAACTGTGATTTATTGTACTTCGACTGTGACTTAGTGCAAAGACTGTGAATTGCTGATTGCCGCCAAGAGCTCCCGCCACAATTCGCCATTGCCGTGCACGGAGGGAGGAGCCTCAGCTTCGTGGGCGGAATCGAACGAGAAAGCGCGGTAAAGTGCCAACTCTGGAAGAGGAACTCCAACCTCCAGCAGGTTAGTGGGAGGAAGGGACAGCCATGTCCGAGTCGGGAGGAGCGGAGGCGGCGGTCGCAGCCGTGGACGCAGGGGCAGCTCCGGTCCCCGCAGCGGACGAAGCCGCGGCCCTAATATCACCACCGGTTGCCGCAGAACCCGCTGCCCCCCTCAGCCAGTCGGACGCTGCCGCTACCACAAAGGCCATAATGCCCTTCTCTATGCCGTACCTGCCCGGAGCGGCCTGGCTCCCACGATACTCCGGGGAGTCGCATACATTCACTGACTTTAAAGAAGGGATCTGCAGCCTGCTCGAGTTCTATCCCCTGACAGAGCCTCAGAAGGTTCATATGATAATCAACCAACTCTTTGGGGCGGCTCTGAGAGAAGTGAAGTCCTGGCCCGCCACGGATAAGGGAACGGCACAGCAGGTTTTTGCAAAGCTTAAAGCCACCTTCGATACCCGTACTGCTACAGAAATTAAATTGACTTTCTATGGATGCAAACAGAGACCGCAGGATAGTTTACGGGACTATGCCCTTAATCTCCAGGAGGCGCTGCGGGCCATTAAGCAGAGTGACCCCGGCAGCATGCGAGATGAGGATAAACTCCTGAAAGAGCGGTTCATTGAGGGGCTCCTGTGCAGTCACCAAAGGGGCCAATTACACTTCCTGGCCATGCAGAATCCAGACTTGACTTTTGCGCAATTCAAGGATAGAGCTATCCAGGCGCTGCAGGAGCGACAACCCAGCCGCACAATACCACCCAGGCGTCCCGCTCTCACATACCACCAGGAGGTGGCGTCGGATGCCCCAGTCGCCGCCGAGGCCGACGCCCAGAGCCTAGAGGACGACTCCCCTGCAGGACTCCGCCTCCAGATGCAGGAGCTGACCAAGAGCGTTGCTGCCCTAGCCCGGACAGTGCAGTCCCTACAGGAGGCCCCCAAGGAGAAGATCCAGATGGCTTCCAGACCAGAAGATGTTCCCTGGATGCGACAGAGGAGGACCCCGCCGACCAGAGGCCGGGACGACGATCGTTTCCATCGGGACGGACGACCCATCTGCCGCCGCTGTCACCAGGTGGGCCACCTTGCAAGGTACTGTCCTTTAAATGAGCAACCCCTGGGGCAAAGGGCCAACCCCCAGGAGTAGGACGATCAGGCCCGCAGCATTGGAGAGCCAAATACATTGGAGGGCGACCAGTTCTTCCTGTAGTGGTTAACGGTATCCCCATGAACGCTTTGCTGGACACCGGTTCTCAGGTGACGACTATGACTTACGTGCTTTATAAACGGTATTGGGAGGACACTGATATTACTCGTGGCCCCAATGGCGATTTCACCATAATAGCCAGTAATGGTCAGCCGTTGCCACAAGTGGGGTATAAAGAGGTCACCATCAAGGTGGGGCGGGTGGAATTGAAAGCCCAAGGGATTGTGATTGTTGATATTGATCGCCGAGAATGTAATCCCATGATGACCATCGGTACTAATGTTATAGAAAATTGTCTTGCAGAAGTCATTGTTTTGTTGCAACAGGTAGCAGAAACCACTGGCCACAGTGAACAATGCGCCCTGCAAAAAGAAATCAGAGCTCTGATGCAGAGACAGCAGGTAGAGCTGACTAGTGGTGAGATTGGTCGTGTCACTGTGAGTGATTCAAACCCCATCGCGATACCCCCCAGGAGTGAGATGTTAATATGGTGTCGGGCAGCCATAGGCCTCAGGGGTAAGGACTACCAGGCCTTGGTAGAACCCGTATATTCAGACAATAGGCCTACTATCCTGACAGCCCGGGGGGTGGTCGACGTCCGCCAGGGGAGGGTGCCCGTACGTGTCCTCAATTGTGGGGAGGAAGAGGTTCACTTCACCAAATATGCCACGCTCGCCAAACTGTTCGCTGTCAATAATAGTGTGATACAGACACCTGATCCCTTGGTCCCGTCAAACGTGGCGGAGGACAACGGTTCTGCAGGGCACTCGAAAGATTGGTGTCGGGAATTGCATGTGGGCACGGACTCTACCCCATCCCATCAGAAACAGGGGGCCTACAGGGTGGTTCACGAGTACGAGCAGGTATTCAGCAAACACCCCTTAGATTTTGGACAGGTGAAAGGGATCCAACATCACATCCCCACGGGAGATCACCGACCCATAAAAGAGAGATATCGCCCTGTACCCCCAGCTCATTACCAGTGTGCCAAGGACATGTTGCGAGAAATGAAGGAGGCTGGGGTGGTGAGAGACAGTTGTAGCCCCTGGGCAGCTCCATAAGTCCTTGTTAAAAAAAAAGGATGGTACAATGAGGATGTGTGTTGATTACAGGCAGTTGAATCGCATTACACATAAGGACGCATACCCACTGCCCAGGATAGAGGAGTCTTTGGCTGCCTTAAAATCTGCTAACTACTTCTCTACCTTAGATCTCACCAGTGGGTACTGGCAGGTTCCTGTGGCGGAGGCGGACAAAGAGAAGACGGCCTTCACGACACCGATGGGTCTCTGCAAATTTAACTACATGCCCTTCGGATTGTGCAATGCCCCGGGGACGTTCCAGAGGATGATGGAGTGCTGCCTGGGGCACAAGAACTTTGAAACCGTACTGCTGTATTTGGATGATGTCATTGTCTTCTCTAAGACCTACGAAGACCATCTGAAACACCTGGCTGAGGTGTTTGAAGCCCTGTCCAACTTTGGCTTAAAGGTGAAACCGTCCAAATGTCATCTGCTGAAACCCAAAGTGCAGTACCTGGGCCATGTGGTGAGCGCTGAAGGAGTGGCCCCAGACCCCAACAAGGTCACGGTGATCCAGGACTGGCCGAAGCCCAGCAACCTCCACGAAGTCCGGCAGTTCCTCGGGCTGGTAGGCTACTACCAGAGGTTCATTAAGGACTTCACCAAGAAGGCAGCGCCCTTGCAAGACCTGTTGGTGGGCCAATCAAAGAAGACCAAGGGGAAGAACACCCCATTTGATTGGAACGAGGGGCTGGAAGGATCCTTCACTTGCTTAAAGTCGGCACTGACGGGAGAAGAGGTACTGGCCTACCCCGAATACGACCAACCGTTTGTGCTGTACACGGATGCCAGCAATGTAGGATTGGGAGCCGTGCTGTCCCAGGTCCAGAAAGGCCAGGAGAGGGTAATGGCTTACGCCAGCAGGAAGCTTCGTCCCACGGAAAGGAACCCTGACAACTACAGTTCTTTAAGCTGGAATTCCTTGCCATCGTCTGGGCAGTGACAGAGAGGTTCAAACACTACCTGGCCTCAGCGAAATTCACCATCTTCACGGATAACAATCCGCTAACGCATCTGGATACCGCCAAACTTGGGGCCTTGGAACAGCGGTGGATGGCCCGACTGTCCAACTACGACCATCAAGTACCGGGCAGGACGCAAGAATGCAAATGCCGATGCCCTGTTCCGAATGCCCAATTTGCCAGAAACGGGAGAAGACCCGGAGGCACTTGAAGAGGTGGAGCTGCCTGCATTCCATCGCCCCAAAGCCACTCAGAACTCCCATCATGTGAAGAACAGGCACAAGAACCAACCGGATGCCATGCTGAATCCCCTGCCCCACCATGGATGGGTGGAGACCCAGGATGGTGACCCCACGGTCTGTCGGGTGAAAGAGCTCTTGACGCAGGCAGGGTTGCATCCCGGCCCAGATGATCCACAGGAGACCCAACAGCTGTGGAAGGGGAGAAGTAAACTGTTTATCCATGATGGCAAGCTGTGCCGGAGAAGTATCGACCCACGTACTCACGAATTGGTATGGCAGATAGTAGTGCCAAGGCGAGATGCGCCCATGGTTCTGGGAGCCTACCACGATGGAGCCGGACACTTCCGATGGAAGAAGCTGGAGAGGCTACTCCGAGGGAGGTTCTATTGGATTGGCATGAAGAGAGCCAATGAGAAGTGGTGTCGGGAGTGCGGTCCATGTAGCCTACGCAGGAGGGACCGTGGCAGCCAACGGGCTCCCTTGCAGCCTATCATCACCAAGCGGCCGCTTGAACTGGTCGCGCTGGACCATGTGAAGCTGACACCTAGCCGGTCAGGCTATGTCTACGCTCTTACCATCGTGGATCACTACTCCAGATTTTTGGTGGTTGTGCCTGTCAAGGATCTAACGGCCAGGACGGCCGCCAAGGCTTTCCAGCAGTACTTTTGTAGGCCCCATGGCTACCCGGAGAAGGTACTGACCGATCAGGGACCAGCATTCGAAGCGGAAGTGTTCCAAGAGTTCTGCCAATTGTACGGGTGTAAGAAGATCAGAACCACACCGTACCATCCCCAAACCAATGGGATGTGTTGTGAATTAGACTTTTTTGGCTCCCTCTTGTGGTCACTAGTGATATGACTCTGGGATTGTCTTTCCTCAGTTTGGCACCCACCTGGGTCGTTAGTCCAGGGGTGTTGCTATATGAACTTCCTGAATCCTCAGTCTGGTGCCTGGCATAGTTGTAATCAGTCCTTTCTGTTTGCTCCTGTCTGCTGGTCCTGGTTCCTGCAAAATTAAGCTAAGTCCTGCTTCCTTGTTTTTTGGTTAATTGCATTTCTCTTATGTTTTGTCCAGCTTGTACTAAATGTGATTCCTGATTTTGCTGGAAGCTCTAGGGGGCTGGTATTCTCCCCCCGGGCCATTAGACGGTTCGGGGGTTCTTGAATATCCAGCGTGGAAATTTTGATAGGGTTTTTGCTGACCGTATAAGTCATCTTACTATATTCTGCTATTAGTCAGTGGGCCTCTCTTTGCTAAATACCTAGTTCATTCTTACGTTTGTCTTTTCTTCTTACCTCACCGTTATTATTTGTTGGGGGCTTGTATCCAACTTTTGGGGTCTTTTCTCTGGAGGCAAGAAAGGTCTATCTTTTCCCTTCTAGGGTTAGTTAGTTCTCCGGCTGGCGCGAGACGTCTAGAACCAACGTAGGCACGTTCCCCGGCTGCTGCTATTTGTGGTGCTAGGATTAGATATATGGTCAGCCCAGTTACCACTGCCCTATGAGCTGTTTTTTTGTGTTTGCAGACTTGGTATTTACTTCTGAGACCCTCTGCCATTGGGGTCATAACAGTATGCCAGGCCAAAGTTGAATGTTTAATGCATTGCAGAAGTGGGATAATAAGAAAGGAAATTCTGAGGTTTTTTTTTTTTTTTTCCTCTCTTTCTTCCTCCCCTTTACCTCTGAGTGGCTTAAGCTTGCTGCAGACATGAATGTCCAGACTTTGATTACAAGTGTGGATCAGCTTGCTGCTCGTGTGCAGGGCATACAAGATTTTGTTACCAGTAGTCCAATGTCTGAACCTAAAATACCTATTCCTGAACTGTTCTCTGGAGACCGATTTAAGTTTAGGAATTTCAGGAATAATTGTAAATTGTTTCTATCTCTGAGACCCCGTTCGTCTGGAGACTCAGCTCAGCAAGTTAAAATTGTTATCTCTTTCTTGCGGGGCGACCCTCAGGATTGGGCTTTCTCGCTAGCGCCAGGAGATCCGGCATTGGCGAATATTGATGCGTTTTTTCTGGCGCTCGGATTGCTTTACGAGGAACCCAATCTTGAAATTCAGGCAGAAAAAGCCTTGCTGGCTATTTCTCAGGGCCAGGATGAAGCTGAAGTGTATTGCCAAAAATTTCGGAAATGGTCCGTGCTTACTCAGTGGAATGAGTGTTCTCTGGCCGCAAATTTCAGAAATGGCCTTTCTGAAGCCATTAAGAATGTGATGGTGGGTTTCTCCATTCCTACAAGTCTGAATGATTCCATGGCGCTGGCTATTCAAATTGATCGGCGTTTGCGGGAGCGCAAAACTGCTTATCCTCTGGTGGTGTTGTCTGAACAAACACCTGATTTGATGCAATGTGATAGAATTCAGACTAGAAATGAACGGAAAAATCATAGACGTCAGAATGGGTTGTGTTTTTACTGTGGTGATTCTACACATGTTATATCAGCATGCTCTAAACGCCTAACAAGGGTTGTTAGCCCAGTCGCCATTGGTAATTTGCAACCTAAATTTATTTTGTCTGTGACTTTAATTTGCTCATTGTCTTCCTACCCTGTTATGGCGTTTGTGGATTCAGGTGCTGCCCTGAGTCTTATGGATCTGTCATTTGCCAAGCGCTGTGGTTTTGTTCTTGAGCCGTTGGTAAATCCTATCCCTCTTAGAGGTATTGATGCTACGCCATTGGCGGAAAATAAACCGCAGTTTTGGACACAGGTAACCTGACTCCTGAACATCGGGAGGTGATTCGTTTTCTTGTTCTGCATAAAATGCATGATTTGGTCGTTTTGGGTCTGCCATGGTTACAGACCCATAATCCAGTCTTGGATTGGAAGGCAATGTCTGTGTCAAGTTGGGGCTGTCAGGGAATTCATGGTGATTCCCCGCCGGTGTCTATTGCTTCCTCTACTCCTTCGGAAGTTCCTGAGTATTTGTCTGATTATCAGGATGTATTCAGCGAGTCCAGGTCCAGTGCTCTTCCTCCTCATAGGGACTGTGACTGCGCTATAGATTTGATTCCAGGTAGTAAATTTCCTAAGGGAAGATTATTTAATCTGTCTGTACCTGAGCATACCGCAATGCGTTCGTATATCAAGGAATCTCTGGAGAAGGGGCATATCCGTCCATCCTCTTCCCCTCTTGGTGCGGGATTCTTTTTTGTGGCCAAGAAGGACGGATCTTTGAGACCTTGTATTGACTATCGGCTTCTGAATAAAATTACTGTAAAATTTCAGTATCCTTTGCCTCTGTTGTCGGACTTGTTTGCCCGGATTAAAGGTGCCAAGTGGTTCACCAAGATAGATCTTGGTGGTGCGTACAACCTTGTGCGCATAAAGCAAGGAGATGAATGGAAAACTGCATTTAATACGCCCGAAGGTCATTTTGAGTACTTGGTGATGCATTTTGGGCTCTCTAATGCTCCTTCAGTGTTTCAGTCCTTTATGCATGACATTTTCCGGAAGTATCTGGATAAATTTATGATTGTTTATCTGGATGATATTCTGTTTTTTTCTGATGATTGGGACTCGCATGTGGAGCAGGTCAGGATGGTGTTTCAGGTTTTGCGTGAGAATGCTTTGTTTGTTAAGGGCTCAAAGTGTCTCTTTGGAGTACAGAAGGTTCCCTTTTGGGTTTTATTTTTTCCCCTTCTGCGGTGGAGATGGACCCAGTCAAGGTCCGAGCTATTCATGATTGGACTCAACCCACGTCAGTTAAGAGTCTTCAGAAGTTCTTGGGTTTTGCTAACTTCTACCGTCGTTTTATCGCTAAGTTTTCTAGCGTTGTTAAACCTTTGACGGATATGACCAAGAAAGGTTCTGATGTTGCTAACTGGGCTCCTGCAGCCGTGGAAGCTTTCCAAGAGTTGAAGCGCCGGTTTACTTCGGCGCCTGTTTTGTGCCAGCCTGATGTCTCACTTCCCTTTCAGGTTGAAGTGGATGCTTCTGAGATTGGGGCAGGGGCCGTTTTGTCGCAGAGAGGCCCTGGTTGCTCTGTAATGAGACCATGTGCTTTTTTCTCTAGGAAGTTTTCGCCTGCTGAGCGGAATTATGATGTTGGCAATCGGGAGTTGTTGGCCATGAAGTGGGCATTTGAGGAGTGGCGTCATTGGCTCGAGGGTGCTAAGCATTGTGTGGTGGTCTTGACTGATCACAAAAATCTGATGTATCTCGAGTCTGCTAAACGCCTGAATCCTAGACAGGCCCGTTGGTCATTGTTTTTCTCCCGTTTTGACTTTGTGGTCTCGTATTTACCAGGTTCAAAGAATGTGAAGGCTGATGCTCTTTCAAGGAGCTTTGTGCCTGACTCTCCTGGAGTCGCAGAACCAGTTGGTATTCTTAAAGAGGGAGTAATCTTGTCAGCCATTTCTCCGGATTTGCGACGTGTGTTGCAGAGATTTCAGGCTGGTAGACCTGACTCTTGTCCACCTGACAGACTGTTTGTTCCTGATAAGTGGACCAGCAGAGTCATTTCCGAGGTTCATTCCTCGGTGTTGGCAGGGCATCCGGGAATTTTTGGCACCAGAGATTTGGTGGCCAGATCCTTCTGGTGGCCTTCCTTGTCACGGGATGTGCGGTCATTTGTGCAGTCCTGTGGGACTTGTGCTCGAGCTAAGCCTTGCTGTTCTCGTGCCAGCGGGTTGCTCCTGCCCTTGCCTGTCCCGAAGAGGCCTTGGACACACATTTCCATGGATTTCATTTCAGATCTTCCGGTGTCTCAGGGCATGTCTGTCATCTGGGTGGTATGTGATCGCTTTTCCAAGATGGTCCATTTGGTATCTTTGCCTAAGCTGCCTTCCTCTTCCGATCTGGTTCCTTTGTTCTTTCAGAATGTGGTTCGCTTACACGGCATTCCTGAGAATATCGTGTCTGACAGAGGATCCCAGTTTTGTGCTAAGATGGGCATTGATTTGTCGTTTTCGTCTGCCTTTCATCCTCAGACTAATGGACAAACGGAGCGAACTAATCAGACTCTGGAGGCTTATTTGAGGTGTTTTGTTTCTGCAGATCAGGATGATTGGGTGACCTTCTTGCCATTGGCTGAGTTTGCCCTTAATAATCGGGCTAGTTCCGCTACTTTGGTTTCGCCATTTTTCTGCAACTCTGGTTTCCATCCTCGTTTTTCCTCGGGACATGTGGAACCTTCTGACTGTCCTGGGGTGGATTCTGTGGTGGATAGGTTGCAGCAGATTTGGAATCATGTGGTGGACAACTTAAAGTTGTCACAGGAGAAGGCTCAGCGTTTTGCCAACCGCCGCCGCGGTGTGGGTCCCAGACTTCGTGTTGGGGATTTGGTATGGCTATCTTCTCGATTTTTTCCTATGAAGGTCTCCTCTCCTAAATTTAAGCCTCGCTTTATCGGTCCTTACAAGATATTGGAAATCCTTAATCCTGTGTCCTTTCGCTTGGATCTTCCGGTGTCATTTGCCATTCACAACGTGTTCCATAGGTCTTTGTTGCGGCGGTACGTTGTACCTGTGGTTCCTTCTGTTGAGCCTCCTGCTCCGGTGTTGGTGGAGGGCGAGTTGGAGTACGTGGTGGAGAAGATCTTGGATTCTCGTCTCTCCAGGCGGAGGCTTCAGTATCTGGTCAAGTGGAAGGGCTATGGTCAGGAGGATAATTCCTGGGTGGTTGCTTCTGATGTGCATGCGGCCGATTTAGTTCGTGCCTTTCACGCTGCTCATCCTGATCGCCCTGGTGGTCTTGGTGAGGGTTCGGTGACCCCTCCTTAAAGGGGGGGTACTGTTGTGAATTAGACTTTTTTGGCTCCCTCTTGTGGTCACTAGTGATATGACTCTGGGATTGTCTTTCCTCAGTTTGGCACCCACCTGGGTCGTTAGTCCAGGGGTGTTGCTATATGATCTTCCTGAATCCTCAGTCTGGTGCCTGGCATAGTTGTAATCAGTCCTTTCTGTTTGCTCCTGTCTGCTGGTCCTGGTTCCTGCAAAATTAAGCTAAGTCCTGCTTCCTTGTTTTTTGGTTAATTGCATTGCTCTTATGTTTTGTCCAGCTTGTACTAAATGTGATTCCTGATTTTGCTGGAAGCTCTAGGGGGCTGGTATTCTCCCCCCGGGCCGTTAGACGGTTCGGGGGTTCTTGAATATCCAGCGTGGAAATTTTGATAGGGTTTTTGCTGACCGTATAAGTCATCTTACTATATTCTGCTATTAGTCAGTGGGCCTCTCTTTGCTAAATACCTAGTTCATTCTTACATTTGTCTTTTCTTCTTACCTCACCGTTATTATTTGTTGGGGGCTTGTATCCAACTTTTGGGGTCTTTTCTCTGGAGGCAAGAAAGGTCTATCTTTTCCCTTCTAGGGTTAGTTAGTTCTCCGGCTGGCGTGAGACGTCTAGAACCAACGTAGGCACGTTCCCCGGCTGCTGCTATTTGTGGTGCTAGGATTAGATATATGGTCAGCCCAGTTACCACTGCCCTATGAGCTGGTTTTTTGTGTTTGCAGACTTGGTATTTACTTCTGAGACCCTCTTCCATTGGGGTCATAACAGGGATGTGTGTAAAAATGAACCAGGTGGTGATCGACTTACTAAAGACCTTGCCCATAGAGGAACGGAGCCTGTGGCCAACGAAGTTGCCTGACTTGGTGGACATATATAATCACATCCCAGTAAATTCCACCAACTGCCCTCCAGCGTACCTGATGCGAAGAAGATCTAGCAAGTTACCCGTTGATCTGGACATGGGGGTCCTAACCCCCGAAGATACATCGTCGGATGCTGATTGGGATACCGAGAGGCAGCGAAGGTACCGCAAAGTACAAGAGTGCGTGGAAAGAAGCCTTGCTCAGGCCAGGCAAAAACAGGAAAGGGACTACAACCAGCATGCCCCTGCAATTCCTTTGCCACCTGGTGAGCACGTACTCAAACGAAAGAGGAGGCTACACAAACTCGACGACCAATGTGTAGCGGAACCGTATACTGTCCTGCCATCCGATTTCGACAACACGAAGGTTTGCCTCATCAGCAAGGATGGAGGGGAGACCTCGACGGTGATATCCAGGGACCACCTTAAAGCCTGCCCTGATAAGCTGAGAGCGAGGGAAGTGGATCCAGGAACCTCCCCACCTGCAGAAAAGGAGAAGATGATCCACACTGTCCTTGGTGATTTTCCCCAGTCCTGGACTCAGATAAATCAGGCCATCGTGGTACCTGTTCTAACGTTCCCCCAGCCGAACCCACCAGAACCAATGGTGGTACCAGATCATCCGGCCCCGCAACCTCAACAAGCCCTACCTGAAGATGCCGTACCGACCGTTGAACTAGCAAATCCTCCCTCTGCTATCGGCGAATCTGCCGTACCCACTGTTGGTAGCAGCAGCCCTGAGAGCTCCAGCCTGCCAGTGCTACCCAGACTCACTAGAAGTGTAGCTAGAAGGCAGTGCACTACACCAGCGGTAGCAAGCATAGTGGGCCCTGTTAGGCCAGTAGCAACCCCTGCGCTGCGAAGGTCTACGCGCAGCATTCGGAATCAAACTCCCCTCCGCTACAAAACTTGGAGGTATTAATGAGGGCTGCTATTTAGTTGAAAAAATGTTTGTGTGCATATCTTTTGTTACAGGTTTTAAAATGGACAATAGAGTAATGGACAGTGAATTGCTCTAAAAACTTCTAAAAGGGGACCCTTTTGTTTACCCGGGGTCCCCGCAGTTTCAACCACTGAACTGAGAGTCATAAACTGTGCATGACCTAACCTTTGCAACGTTCAAGAGTCCTCACCTCCCATAAAGGGAAGCACTGTTATGTTTAATTGTTTATGATATTTCAGAATTTTGTGTGTTTTCTGTTAACATGTATTGTTGTTCTTAATTCCTCAGTCCGGGAGTACTGGATTTAACCGGGGGGGAGTGCAGCGCCCCAGAGTCCTGGTCGTTGCAGTAACGTCGCTCTGCCGCTAAGGGGGGCGATTGTCATGATTTCCCCAATGGCAGGGAAATCAAAATAACGAACGGACTAGCTCTCGGGTGATGGGAACTAAAGTGACCGTGACCTGAACCTGACACAACACTGGAAGTAGCCGGGGAGTGTTTCCTACGATGCCCTAGACACCACGCGCCAGCCGGAGATCTAACTACCCCTATCAGAGGAATATACAGGCCTGCCTTACCTCCAGAGATGAACCCCAAAGGAGATAGCAGCCCCCCACAAATATTGACGGTGAGTCAAGAGGAAAAGACATACGTAGGATGAACAGCAGATTTAGCACAGTGAGGTCCGCTTTCTAGATAGCAGAAGTACAGGAAAGAGTTACTTCACGGTCAACTTCAAAACACTACTCAAAAACACCATCCTGAAATTACTTTAAAACTCCAGTGACAACTCATGCCACTGGAGTGGCAATTTCAGTCCACGAGAGCTTCCAGCTACAGAGAGTCACATTGCAGATAGCTGGACAAAAATAGCATAAACAAGAAACAAAATTCAACTTAGCTGAACAGGAGCTTGAGGCAGGAGAATGCAACAGAATGCTACTGATACATTGTTGGCCGGCATAGGACCAGCAGCCAAGCAGCCTTAAATAGGAAACTCCCCTAATGGGTGGCAACAGGTGATCAAGGATAGAAGAAGGCAAATAAGTGGCACTACCATAAAACACCACCGGGGGAGCCCACAAACAGACTTCACAACAGTACCCCCCCCTTAAGGAGGGGGCACCGAACCCTCACCAGAACCACCAGGGCGATCTGGATGAGCACTATGAAATGCACGAACCAAATCAGGAGCATGAACATCAGATGCTGTCACCCAAGAATTATCCTCCTGACCATAGCCTTTCCACTTAACCAGATACTGAAGTTTCCGTCTGGAAACACGGGAGTCCAAGATCTTTTCCACCACATACTCCAATTCACCCTCAACCAGCACAGGAGCAGGAGGATCAGCAGAAGGAACAACCGGCACCTCATACCTCCGCAACAATGACCGATGAAAAACATTATGAATAGTAAAAGATGCTGGGAGGTCCAAACGAAAGGACACAGGATTGAGAACCTCCAGAATCCTATAAGGGCCGATAAACCGAGGCTTAAACTTAGGAGACGAGACCTTCACAGGAACAAATCGAGAAGACAACCAAACCAGGTCCCCAACACAAAGACGAGGACCGACACGCCGATGACGATTAGTGAACTGTTGAGTCTTCTCCTGGGACAACTTCAAATTGTCCACAACCTGTCCCCAAATCTGATGTATTCTATCAACCACAGCATCTACTCCAGGACAATCCGAAGATTCCAATTGACCGGACGAAAAGCGAGGGTGAAACCCTGAATTACAAAAAAATGGAGAAACCAAAGTGGCAGAACTAGCCCGATTGTTAAGGGCAAACTCTGCCAATGGCAAAAAATCAAGCCAATCGTCCTGATCAGCGGACACAAAACACCTCAAGTAAGTCTCCAAGGTCTGATTAGTACGCTCAGTCTGGCCATTAGTCTGAGGATGGAATGCAGACGAAAAAGACAAGTCGATGCCCATCCTGGCACAGAACGCCCGCCAAAATCTAGACACAAACTGAGTGCCCCTGTCAGACACTATATTCTCAGGAATACCATGCAAACGCACCACATTCTGAAAAAATAGAGGGACCAGCTCAGAGGAGGAGGGCAATTTGGGCAAAGGTACCAAGTGAACCATCTTGGAAAAACGGTCACACACCACCCAGATGACAGACATCCTACGAGAAACAGGAAGGTCAGAAATAAAGTCCATAGAGATGTGCGTCCAAGGCCTCTTAGGGATAGGCAAGGGCAACAACAACCCACTGGCCTGGGAACAGCAGGGCTTAGCCCGAGCACAAACATCACAAGACTGCACAAAAATACGCACATCTCGAGACAAGGAAGGCCACCAGAAGGACCTAGACACCAGATCCCTGGTGCCAAAAATTCCAGGATGACCTGCCAACGCGGAAGAGTGAACCTCCGAAATAACTCTACTGGTCCAGTCACCAGGGACAAACAGTCTACCAGGCGGACAGCGATCAGGCCTATCCACCTGAAACTCCTGCAAAGAGCGCCGCAGGTCTGGGGAGACAGCTGACAATATCACCCCATCCTTCAGGATGCCAGTAGGTTCGGAATCACCAGGCGAGTCAGGCTCAAAACTCCTAGAGAGGGCATCCGCCCTCACATTCTTAGACCCAGGAAGATATGAAACCACAAAGTTAAATCGAGAGAAAAACAACGACCAGCGCGCCTGTCTAGGATTCAGACGCCTGGCTGACTCAAGATAAATTAGATTCTTGTGGTCAGTCAAGACCACCACCTGGTGTCTAGCACCCTCAAGCCAATGACGCCACTCCTCAAATGCCCACTTCATGGCCAAGAGCTCCCGATTTCAAACATCATAATTTCGCTCAGCGGGCGAAAACTTTCGAGAGAAAAACGCACATGGTCTCATCACTGAGCAGTCAGGACCTTTCTGCGACAAAACTGCACCTGCTCCGATCTCGGAAGCATCTACTTCAACCTGGAACGGGAGCGACACATCAGGCTGGCGCAACACAGGAGCAGAAGAAAAGCGGTGCTTAAGCTCCCGAAAGGCCTCCACAGCCGCAGAGGACCAATTAGCAACATCAGCACCCTTCTTGGTCAAATCAGTCAAAGGTTTAGCAATGGCAGAAAAACCCGCTATGAATCGGCGATAGAAATTAGCAAATCCCAAGAATTTCTGAAGACTCTTCAGAGAAGTAGGTTGTATCCAATCACAAATAGCCTGAACCTTAACAGGGTCCATCTCCATAGATGAAGGGGAAAAAATATATCCCAGAAAGGAAATTCTCTGAACCCCAAAAATACACTTTGAGCCCTTCACAAAAAGAGAATTAGCTCGTAAAACCTGAAAAACTCTCCTGACCTGTTGAACATGAGATTCCCAGTCCTCCAAAAAAATCAAAATATCGTCCAAATACACAATCATAAATTTATCCAGATATTCACGGAAAATATCGTGCATAAAGGACTGAAAAACGGAAGGGGCATTCGCGAGGCCGAAAGGCATTACCAAATACTCAAAATGGCCTTCAGGCGTATTAAATGCGGTCTTCCACTCATCCCCCTGCTTAATCCGCACCAAATTATACGCACCACGTAGATCGATCTTAGTGAACCATTTCGCCCCCTTTATGCGAGCAAATAGATCAGTCAGTAAAGGTAACGGATACTGGTATTTAACTGTAATCTTATTCAGAAGTCGATAGTCGATACAAGGTCTCAATGAACCATCCTTTTTGCCCACAAAGAAAAACCCTGCCCCCAGTGGAGACAAAGAGGGGCGAATATGACCCTTTTCCAAAGATTCTCTGATATACTCCCGCATAGCAGTATGTTCAGGTACAGACAAATTAAACAAGCGACCCTTAGGAAATTTACTACCGGGAATCAACTCAATAGCGCAGTCACACTCTCTGTGAGGAGGGAGAGAATCAATTTTAGGCTCCTGAAAGACATCATAAAAATCTGACAGAAATGCTGGGATCTCAGAGGGAGTAGATGAAGAAATGGGAACCAAAGGTGCATCCCCATGAATCCCCCGACATCCCCAGCTCAGCACAGACATTGATCTCCAGTCCAAGACTGGATTATGAATTTGTAACCATGGTAATCCAAGTACTAACACGTCATGTAGATTATATAACACAAGGAAACGAATAATCTCCTGATGGTCTGGGGTAAGATGCATAGTCACTTGTGTCCAATATTGTGGTTTATTGCTAGCCAAAGGTGTAGAATCAATACCCTTTAAGGGAATAGAAACCTCCAGAGGCTCTAAATCAAACCCACAACGCTTGGCAAAGGACCAATCCATGAGACTCAGAGCGGCGCCAGAATCCACATAAGCATTCACGGTAACAGATGATAAAGTACAAATCAATGTCACGGACAAAAGAAATTTAGACTGCAAGGAACCCATAGAAAAAGATTTATCAACCTTTTTATCAACCTTTTTTATGCGTTTAGAGCATGCTGATATAACATGAGCTGGATCTCCACAATAGAAGCACAACCCATTTTTGCGCCTGTAATTCTGTCGTTCGCCTCTAGACAAAACACTATCGCATTGCATATGCTCTGGTGCCTTTTCAGAGGTCACCGCCAAATGGTGCACAGGTTTTTGCTCAGAAGATACCGCCATATGGTGCACAGGTTTTTGCTCAGAAGATACCGCCATATGGTGCACAGGTTTTTGCTCAGAAGACACCGCCATATGGTGCACAGGTTTTTGCTCAGAAGATACCGCCATATGGTGCACAGATTTTTGCTCAGAAGATACCGCCATATGGTGCACAGCTTTGCGCTCTCGTAAACGCCGATCAATCTGGATAGCCAATTTCATGGCATCATTCAGACCTGTAGGCACAGGGAACCCCACCATGACATCCTTCACGGCATCAGAGAGACCTTCTCTGAAATTAGCTGCTAGTGCGCACTCATTCCATTTAGTAAGCACCGACCATTTACGAAATTTTTGGCAGTAAATCTCAGCTTCATCTTGCCCTTGGGAAAGAGCTATCAAGGCTTTCTCAGCCAAAATCTCTAAATTAGGTTCTTCATAAAGCAACCCCAGAGCCAGAAAAAACGCATCTACATTTAATAACGCAGGATCCCCTGGCGACAATGCAAATGCCCAACTTTGTGGGTCACCCCGTAATAGAGAAATACAGTCATATGAAAAAGTTTGGGCACCCCTATTAATCTTAAGCTTAATGTTTTATAAAAATGGTTTGTTTTGCAACAGCTATTTCAGTTTCATATATCTAATAACTGTTGGACACACTAATGTTTCTGCCTTGAAATGAGGTTTATTGTACTAACAGAAAATGTGCAATCTGCATTCAAACAAAATTTGACAGGTGCATAAGTATGGGCACCCTTATCATTTTCTTGTTTTAAATACTCCTACCTACTTTTTACTGACTTACTAAAGCACTTTTTTTGGTTTTGTAACCTCATTGAGCTTTGAACTTCATAGCTAGGTGTATGCAATCATGAGAAAAGCTACTTAAAGTGGCCACTTGCAAGTTGTTCTCCTGTTTGAATCTCCTCTGAAGAGTGGCATCATGGGCTCCTCAAAACAACTGTCAAATGATCTGAAAACAAAGATTATTCAACATAGTTGTTCAGGGGAAGGATACAAAAAGCTGTCTCAGAGATTTAACCTGTCAATTTCCACTGTGAGGAACATAGTAAGGAAATGAAAGAACACAGGTACAGTTCTTGTTAAGGCCAGAAGTGGCAAGCCAAGAAAAACATCAGAAAGGCAGAGAAGAAGAATGGTGAGATCAGTCAAGGACAATCCTCAGACCATCTCCAGAGAGCTGCAGCATCAACTTGCTGCAGATGGTGTCACTGTGCATCGGTCAACTATACAACGCACTGTGTTTTTTTGCCGCCATGCATAACGCCTTTTTGTATTACCTAACAACTCAATCTTGGTTTCATGAGTCCACAGGACCTTCTTCCAAAAAGAAATTGGCTTCTCCAAATGTGCTTTTGCATACCTCAGCCGACTCTGTTTGTGGCGTGCTTGCAGAAACGGCTTCTTTCGCATGACTCTCCCATACAGCTTCTCCTTGTGCAAAGTGCGTTGTATAGTTGACCGATGCACAGTGACACCATCTGCAGCAAGTTGATGCTGCAGATCTCTGGAGGTGGCCTGAGGATTGTCTTTGACTGATCTCACCATTCTTCTTCTCTGCCTTTCTGATGTTTTTCTTGGCCTGCCACTTCTGGCCTTAACAAGAACTGTACCTGTGTTCTTCCATTTCCTTACTATGTTCCTCACAGTGGAAATTGACAGGTTAAATCTCTGAGACAGCTTTTTGCATCCTTCCCCTGAACAACTATGTTGAATAATCTTTGTTTTCAGATCATTTGACAGTTGTTTTGAGGAGCCCATGATGCCACTCTTCGGAGGAGATTCAAACAGGAGAACAACTTGCAAGTGGCCACTTTAAGTAGCTTTTCTCATGATTGCATACACTTAGCTATGAAGTTCAAAGCTCAATGAGGTTACAAAACCAAAAAAAGTGCTTTAGTAAGTCAGTAAAAAGTAGGTAGGAGTATTTAAAACAAGAAAATGATAAGGGTGCCCATACTTATGCACCTGTCAAATTTTGTTTGAATGCAGATTGCACATTTTCTGTTAGTACAATAAGCCTCATTTCAAGGCAGAAACATTACTGTGTCCAGCAGTTATTAGATATATGAAACTGAAATAGCTGTTGCAAAAAAAAACATTTTTATAAATTATTAAGCTTAAGATTAATAGGGGTGCCCAAACTTTTTCATATGACTGTAACAATTTTAACCTGTTGTGCAGGATCACCAGCAGAGTGAGATCTCAGAGACAAAAACAATTTACAATTCTCTCTGAAATTCAAAAAACGGGATCTGTCTCCGGTAAAAAATTCAGGCATAGGCTGAGGTTCAGACATTGGAGCACGTATAACAAAATCTTGTAAGTTCTGGACCTTTGAAGCCAGGTTATTCAGACCTGCAACCAAACTCTGTGGATCCATGATTCAAACAGGTGTAACCAAAGCCATTCAGAGATTAAGAGGAGAGGAAAAAAAAAAAAGGCTGAAGACTGCAGTTTAAGCAAGGAGTACAAATGAGCACATTCCAAACACAGAAGAAAAAAAAAAAAAACCTTTTCACATCCTTTCCTGCTTTAGTGCATAGTTTTAACACATGTGGGCCGGCCAAACTGTCAAAATTTCCCCAATGGCAGGGAAATCAAAATAACGAACGGACTAGCTCTCGGGTGATGGGAACTAAAGTGACCGTGACCTGAACCTGACACAACACTGGAAGTAGCCGGGGAGTGTTTCCTACGATGCCCTAGACACCACGCGCCAGCCGGAGATCTAACTACCCCTATCAGAGGAATATACAGGCCTGCCTTACCTCCAGAGATGAACCCCAAAGGAGATAGCAGCCCCCCACAAATATTGACGGTGAGTCAAGAGGAAAAGACATACGTAGGATGAACAGCAGATTTAGCACAGTGAGGTCCGCTTTCTAGATAGCAGAAGTACAGGAAAGAGTTACTTCACGGTCAACTTCAAAACACTACTCAAAAACACCATCCTGAAATTACTTTAAAACTCCAGTGACAACTCATGCCACTGGAGTGGCAATTTCAGTCCACGAGAGCTTCCAGCTACAGAGAGTCACATTGCAGATAGCTGGACAAAAATAGCATAAACAAGAAACAAAATTCAACTTAGCTGAACAGGAGCTTGAGGCAGGAGAATGCAACAGAATGCTACTGATACATTGTTGGCCGGCATAGGACCAGCAGCCAAGCAGCCTTAAATAGGAAACTCCCCTAATGGGTGGCAACAGGTGATCAAGGATAGAAGAAGGCAAATAAGTGGCACTACCATAAAACACCACCGGGGGAGCCCACAAACAGACTTCACAACAGGCGATGTTGCGTCTGATTGCACTAAAGGAGTTCACCTGACCAGGTAACACTTACACTACACTTCACACTCCGGCCACCAGGGGGGGTGGTTCTATCTAGTAGGCCACTCCTCACACTCTGGTAAAACTGGGGGTTGGACAGGAAGACAGAGAGAAGTAACTGGGAAGAGTTAGAGAGAGGACCTGTCAGGGATGGGATCCTGACAGATTCCTAAGAAAGGACAAGAAGCGAGGTTTATTGTGCTGAGTGAGAAAACGGGAATACAGCAAAGAGGCGATAGGACCAGAAGGAGTCGTGCTGTAAGATCGAGGCAACATCCTTCTGAGGCGCAAACAGTCGGTGGCCGGAATGCCGAGAAAGTAAGAGACTTTAAGCAATACTTCAAACCACGGCAGGACAGCCAATTATAGGTTGGCTGTCTCACCCAAATCACCTAAGCAGACAACGGAGGCAGCTGTGGGAGAGGGGCGACTCTAGAGTCCCGGAAGAACTCCAGGCCTACCCCGTCATATGGGTGCGTCCTAGCCATATCATCTGGGGGACGGAGAGAGAACGAACATCAGAGGCAGACAGAATCAGTTGTGAGGACTATCCCGGGGTGCTCAGCAGGGAAGGACTACAACACATAGGCGCTAGTAGGTAGACGCTGATTCTCACCTGTAAAGGGGAACTCCTAATGTGCCTTTGGACCGGCCGGTCTCAGACAGCCCGGTTAACAGTGCTCTGGATTGGCTAACTCGAAGCCTTCAGTAAAGAGGTAAAGAGACTGCAACCTGGTGTCCTCGTTATTTACTGCGACCTGCACCGCACCACCACAACATCATCACCATTCCCTCCACCTTTATTGTACGCCCCTCAGCAGAGTCACGGACCGGGTCTAGCCACCGTGACAACCCCAGAACAGAGACTCAGAGGCCCGGTACCGGGTACCCCTCGGCCCTGCGACAGTGGGGGCGCTACATATATCTCCGAGAGTCTCCGCAAAGGGCACATTCAGCCATCTGTCTCTCCTGTGGCTGCGGGGTTCTTTTTCATGAAGAAAAAGGATGGTGGTTTGCGCCCATGCCTCGATTTTCAAGAACTTAAAATCACCATAAGAAATACTTATCATCTCCCACTGATACCCGATTTGTATAATCAATTGTCGGGGGCCAGGTGGTTCTCTAAGTTAGACCTCAGGGGGACATACAATCTCATCCGTATGCGGGAGGGGGATGAGTAGAAAACGGTTTTCTCACCTCTGAAGGTTTGTTTGAGAATTTGGTTATGCCCTTTGGCCTGACTAACACACCAGCTGTATTTCAGAATTTCATGAATCAAGTTTTCTCAGATTTTATTGGGCGCTTCATGGTAATTTATTTGGATGACATCCTCATATATTCTGCCGACAAACAGTCAATTGGACCACCTCCGTGCAGTTCTTCTGAGGCTTAGGGATAACTCACTATTTGCTAAACCAGAGAAGTGTTCATTTTTTGCTTAGGAATTGTCCTTTCTAGGGGTCATTTTGTCCCCTAAGGGGTTTCGTATGGACCCTAGGAAGGTACAGGCTATTGTGGATTGGGTGCAACCCAGAGACCTCAAGGGTCTTCAGCGTTTTCAGGGTTTCGCCAATTATTATAGAAATTTCATTAAGGGGTTTTCTCAGGTGGTCAAACCCCTCACAGATTTAACTCGTAAGGGGGCAGATCTCAAAAACTGGTCAGCTCCAGCTTTGGTGGCATTTTCTTCTTTGAAGAATTGTTTCATGACTGCTCCTGTACTGGTTCAACCTGATTTGTCTAAACCATTTATCGTAGAGGTGGATGCCTCGGAGGTGGGAGTGGGGGCTGTGTTATCCCAAGGACCCACCACGTTGACTAACTTAAGACCTTGTGCCTTCTTTTCGAGAAAATTTTCCTCTGCTGAGAGGAATTATGATGTGGGTAATCAGGAGCTGTTGGCCATTAAATTAGCATTCAAAGAATGGAGGCATTTTTTGGAGGGGGCTGCCCATCATATTACTGTCATTACGGATCACAAGAATCTGTCTTACATCGAATCTGCCAAACGGTTGACCCCGAGACAAGCTAGGTGGTCACTTTTCTTTTCCCAATTTCAGTTTTCTATTACTTTCAGACCAGTGTCCAAGAATGTGAAGGCTGATGCTTTATCTCGTAGTCTGGACCAGTTTCACCACCTGAACCTCCTTCCTCCATTCTTCAGCGCGGAGTGGTGGTGGCTGCGGTGTCCTCAGCATTGGAGCGAGAGATTCGTGAGGCCCAATCTCTTGCTCCTTCGTCCAGTATCGGTTAAGGGTGCTTCGGGAGTTCCATGACTCGGCTCTTAGTGGGCATCCTGGAATCTCGGCCACACGTAAAGCCATCAGTAGGCTGTTTTGGTGGCCTTCATTGGCTTCTGATGTCATTGGGTTTGTGTCTTCCTGTGAAACTTGTGCTCGCGCTAAAACCTCCCGTAGCCGGCGGGCCGGGGAATTGGTACCACTGCCAATTCCAGATAGACCGTGAACTCATCTGTCCATGGATTTTATCACTGATCTTCCCCACTCTAATGGCAAAACCGTGATCTGGGTTGTTGTTGCTAGGTTCAGTTAGCAAGCGCATTTTGTACCTTTAGCGGGTCTCCCTAATGCTGAGACTATCAAAACTATTCATGGAGCATATGGTCCGATTGCATGGTGTGCCTGTCAGTGTGGTGTCTGATAGAGGAGTGCAATTTGTGGCAAAATTCTGGAGGGCTTTTTGTAAAAGGGTGGGTATCAGTCTGTCCTTTTCATCAGCCTACCATCCCGAGACCAACGGTCCGACTGAAAGGACCAATCAGTCCTTGGTGTCACGCTCACGCCTGACTGGTGGGCATGAGCTCGGGGGGTTTGTTGCCCCACTGTGCCACAAACCAGACTACGCTGGAAGGGGTGTGACTATGACAGCTGGCTGGGTTTTCACTGGAGCCTCTGATGGTGAGGTCAGGCTTGTGCAGCAGGCAGCTGCCAGGTGCTACTCCAGGGTGATGTCTGGCTGTGGCTGCTGATCCCTCTTGGGAGACAGGAACACCCGGATTGATGCGGGCATCAGGCAGGACTGGTAGAAGAGCACGGCTGAAACTCAGACGAGTAGGCTGGCACGGCTGTGACACAGGGCTGGTAGAGACACGGCATAGAACACAGGGCTGGCAGAGACACTGCAGAGAACACAGTGCTGGCAGAGACACGGCAGAGAACACAGGGCTGGCTGAGACACAGGACTGGCAGGGGCAGCAGGAAACACAGGACTGGAAGGCACAGCAGGAACGGCAGGAACACTGGATTGGAAGGCACGGCAGAGAACACAGGACTGGCTGATGTGGTTTATGAAGGAACAGGTAGGGACCTGTAAACACAGGAGGTGCAGGAACGGATATGAAATATGAAGGAACAGGTAGGGACCTGTTCACACAAGAGGTGCAGGAAAGGAAACAAGCAGAAAGGAATGAGGTATGAAGGAACAGATTGGGGCCTGTTCACACAGGAGATGTAAGTACGGAAAAAAGCCAGAAGGAAAGGAAAATGAAGGAACAGGTTGGGACCTGTTCACACAGGAAGAGAACCGCAAGGCTGTGGACAGGTATGGTAGAGCAGCAAGAGATAGTGTAGCAACAAAAGCTAAGCAGAGCAGAACCGCAAGGAATACGGAGAGGAGCTGCAGCGAGAGGTTACTGCAGCAAAGCAGAGTGGAGCCACAAGGAATGTGGAGAGGAGCTGTAGCAAGGGATAACTGCAGCAGCAGAAGATAAGCAGAGTAGAAAGGAGCAGAACCGCAGGAGTGTGGAGCAGAGGTAAAGCCGCAAGGGTACAGAGCAGGCAGAGCAGCAAGAGTGCGGAGTGTAAGCAGACTGAGAACACGAGGAAAGACACAGCAGGGAAGGAAGCCACAGACAAGGAGACCGAGATAAGTCTAAGTTCAGACAAGGAAATGGAACAAGACAAGAAACAAGGACAAACACACAGGGACCAGGATATTCTGCCTCCTGGAGGGCAGACAACAAGACCAAGGCAATAGCACAGAGAAAGGCCTCTAGAGAGGGAGTAACACAGAGCAAGGCCTGGCAAACTCAGAAGCTAAACACTATCTGAGCTAACACATTGCACAGGCCCACACCACTGGGTGGAGCTGCACTATATACTGGAGGCCTCTTGGTAATTGGTCAGGAACAGATTAGACAGATGCACCTGATTCCTATAAGAACCAGAGAGTTCAGGTGCCACCCCCCTATACACACAGCCATGAAGCATGCAGAGAGCAGAGACACAGAACATGGAGCTGGCATGAAACAGAAACCACATCATGACTTGGAGCAGTGGGTAAGATAGTGTGAGAGATGAGAGGCCATGCCGTGATGCCAGCAGAGTTGTTACAGTACCCTCCCTTTACGGCCCCTCTTCTTCAAGCCCACCAGAATAACTTGTAGAAGAAGGATAGGAGCACACATAGTCAGAGCCATCACAACATTCCTCTGGTAGAAAGAGGTAGATGAGACAGAGATCTCAGGTTGCCCAGTCTCTTTGAATACAGTAAGATCAGCTTCCCACACAGAAGACACAAGGGACAGGACTTCTTTCACCTGGTTAACTGAAAGCAGGAACTTGGAAGCTTGCGATTTGACCACAACATAATCTGATTCTTTGGAAACTGAAGACATGTTCACCGGATCCAACTTAAGCCCATCATCACAAGAAAATTGAACCTCCTTTAGACTGGTGGAAAGCAGAGATGAGAACACTTCTGTCTTGGAATCTTCACCCAATAGCCAGATGGAAGCTGGAGGCATACATACAGGAAACATTTTCAGCCTGGAACCCTGAAAAAACTGGACCTCCTCTTCTGGATTATAGAATGAGTAAGTCTCTGTCTTAATATCAAGTAGCCACTTGGAAGCAGAAGGCATACATTCAGGAAGCCCCATCAACCTGTTACTCTGACAAAACTGGACCATCTCTTCCTCTGGATTGGTGAAGAACAGAGATACAAGAGCTTCTGCTTCAACTTCTTCTTCCACCTGCCTCATGGAGTCTGAAGGCATCTTTACAGGAAGCATCTTCTGCCCATAGTTCAGAGAAAAACTTTTAAGCGACAGGGATGTTCCTGGGAACTGGTCACTGGTATTGTCACTGGAAGTGTGGGGTGAGGACGCCACTGCTTCCTTTACTTCAGTGAGGTCAGCACACCGTGACTCAATAGCCAGCAAATCAGATGGAGAGGATGTTAACACTGTAGACTGACCTTGCATTATAGGAACTAGAGACCTGTGGAGACTAGGTAGTTCAAAATGCAGCGAAAGAAGGAATATAAACCAGCTCACCCGTGATGCATAAACCAACCTTCGGGAGCACGGACCCGCTGTGTTCAGGCGTATAGAGTCCAAAAAAAAAAAAGAATGTCCAGCTTTATTATTATTATTCATTTTTATAGCGCCATTTATTCCATGGCGCTTTACATGTGAAATACGGGGCAAATATAGACAAATACATTAAACATGAGCAAAAAACAAGGCACACGGGTACATAAGGAGGGAGGACCCTGCCCGCGAGGGCTCACAATCTGCAGGGGATGGGTGATGATACACTAGGAGAGGGCAGAGCTGGTTATGCGGCGGTTCAGTAGGTTCAGGATCACTGCAGGCTGTAGGCTTGTCGGAAGAGGTGAGTCTTCAGGTTCTTTTTGAAAGTTTCTATGGTAGGCGAGAGTCTGATGTGCTGGGGTAGAGAGTTCCAGAGTATGGGTGAAGCACGGGAGAAGTCTTGGATGCGGTTGTGGGAAGAAGAGATGAGAGGGGAGTAGAGAAGGAGGTCTTGAGAGGATCGGAGGTTGCGTGTTGGTAGGTACCGGTTGATCATGTCACAGATGTATGGAGGAGACAGGCTGTGGATGGCTTTGTAGGTCATTGTAAGGGTTTTGAACTGGAGTCTCTGGGCAATAGGAAGCCAGTGAAGGGCTTGGCATAGGGGAGAGGCTGGGGAATAGCGGGGAGATAGGTAGATTAGTCAAGCAGCAGAGTGTAGGATGGATTGGAGTGGTGCCAGAGTGCTAGAGGGGAGTCCAGAGAGTAGGAGGTTGCAGTAGTCGAGGCGGGAGATGATAAGGGCATGCACTAGTGTTTTTGTGGTGTCACGGTCAAGGAATGCGCGGATCCGGGAAATGTTTTTGAGTTTGAGGCGGCAGGAGGAGGCAAGGGCTTGGATATGTGGCTTGAAAGAGAGGGCAGAGTCGAGGATCACCCCGAGGCACCGGGCGTGTGGGACTGGGGAAAGTGAGCAGCCGTTGACATTGATGGATAGGTCTGGTGGAGGGGTAGAGTGAGATGGGGGAAAGATGATGAATTCTGTTTTGTCCATGTTCAGTTGTAGAAAGCGAGCAGAAAAGAAGGCTGAAATAGCAGACAGACAGTGCGGGATTTTGGTAAGTAAGGAGGTGAGGTCAGGTCCGGATAGGTAGATCTGCGTGTCATCAGCATAGAGGTGGTACTGCATACCGTGGGATTCTATGAGCTGTCCCAGACCGAAGGTGTAGATGGAGAAGAGTAGGGGTCCTAGAACAGAGCCTTGAGGAACACCGACTGACAAGGGGCGAGGTGAGGAGGTGGTGTGGCGGAGGGAGACACTGAATGTCCGATCTGTCAGATATGATGAGATCCAGGAAAGGGCCAAGTCTGTGATGCCAAGAGATGAGAGGATTTGTAGCAGAAGGGAGTGGTCCACAGTGTCAAAGGCAGAAGACAGGTCCAGGAGAAGGAGGACAGAGTAGTGTCGCTTGTTCCTGGCAGTTAGTAGGTCATTGGTGACTTTAGTTAGGGCTGTTTCAGTTGAGTGATGGGAACGGAAGCCAGATTGTAATCGATCAAAGAGGGAGCAGGAGGAGAGGTGAGAGGACAGTTCAAGATGGATGTGTTGCTCCAGCAATTTGGAGGCATAAGGAAAAAGAGATATCGGGCGATAGCTAGACACAGAGGATGGGTCGAGGGAGGGCTTTTTGAGGATGGGTGTGATCTTGGCATGTTTGAAGGATGAGGGGAAGACACCTGTTGTGAGTGAGAGGTTGAAGAGGTGCGTTAGGGTTGGGATGAAGACCGTGGAAAGGCTAGGGATGAGGTGAGATGGGAGCGGGTCGAGCGTGCAGGTGGTGAGGTGTGATCTCGACAGGAGGGTGGAGAGCTGATCTTCTGTCATGGTGGAGAAGCTGGTTTTGGAGGAGCAGGGGTGAGCAGCTAAGAGGGGCAGTGGGCGCTGTGGGCCAAAGCTTTCTCTGATCGTATCGATCTTCTGTTTAAAGAAAGAGGCAAAGTCTTCAGCAGAAATGAGAGGGGAGGGAGGGGGTGCAGGGGGACGGAGTAGAGAATTGAAAGTGTTGAAAAGCTGTTTAGGGTTGTGAGACAGGGAGGATATGAGAGATGAGAAATAAGTTTGTTTTGCGGCAGTGAGCGCGGACTTGAAGCTGGCGAGGGACTGCTTGTATGCGGTGAAGTGGTCAGCAGAGCGGGATCGCTTCCATCTTCGCTCAGTGATCCTGGAAGCCCGTCTCAGTTCTTTAGTCAGGCTGGTCAGCCAGGGCTGCCTGTTGACTGTACGAGTTTTGCTATGCATGAGCGGGGCGGCCGAATTGAGTGTTGCTGTTATTGTGGCGTTATAAAAAGCAGCAGCAGCATTTGTGTCATGAAGGGAGGCTATGTCGGTAAGAGGGAGAAGGGACTCAGAGAGTGATTGTAAATTGAGATGTTTGAGATTTCTGCGAGGGAGTTCGTGGAGTGGGGGTTGCACACTAGGAGAGGAGAGGGAAGAGAATGTCAGTAGGTTGTGGTCAGACAGGGGGAGGGGTGAGTTAGTGAGATTAGTAAGGGAGCAGAGGCGGGTGAAGACGAGGTCCAGCATGTGACCATCTTTGTGAGTGGCCTCAGAGGACCATTGAGTGAGGCCAAAGGAGGCAGTCAGTGATAAAAGTTTAGAGGCAGCTGAGGTGGAAGTGTCAATCGGGATGTTGAAATCACCCATGATGATAGTGGGGATGTCAACAGAGAGGAAATGAAGTAGCCATGTGGTGAAGTGGTCGAGAAAGGTGGAGATGGCTAGTTCTGGGGGGCAGTAGATGACAGCCAGCTGGAGGTTGAAGGGGGAATAGATGCGGATGGAGTGCACCTCAAATGCGGGAAGAGTAGCGGAGGGTGGTAGCGGGATTGGAGTGAAGGGGCAGGTGTCGGACAGGAGCAAGCCAACTCCTCCACCACGTTTGTTGGTGGAGCGAGAGGTGTGAGAGAGGTGGAGACCGCCGTAGGAAAGCGCAGCTGGAGAGGCTGAGTCAGAGGGGGTGAGCCAGGTTTCCGTGATGCCAAGGAAGGAGAGTTTGTTGGTGATGAAGAGGTCATGGATAAATGGCAGCTTGTTGCAGACGGAGCGTGCGTTCCATAGTGCTCCAGGTAGGGGGACCGGGGGAGTGGGGGCTGGATGAATGGGTATGAGGTTGCCATGGTTGGGAAAACCTGTGGAGGATCGAGGTAGGGGGTTAGAAATGAGCGTGGGGATGTGTTGAGGTGGGCCGGGATTTGGGGATACATCACCGGCAATGAGGAGTAGCAGACAGAGCGTTAGAAGGTGGGAGCTGGATAGGACATGATGTGGCCGTGTGTGTCTGGAGAAAAAGGATTGTCTGTGGAGGAACAGTTCTGAGGATAAGGTGAGATGGCTGGGGAGGATGGAGGAAGAAATGACTAGTTCCTTACAAGGTGGAGGGATTGCAGGAGATTGTAAGAAGGAAAGTAGTATGGGGGTGAATGAGAAAAGAAACCGAAACATTGTAGAGGTTGGTGTTCTGTTACCTTCCAGTCAATTCCAGTCCAATTCAGTCTAATTCAAATTCATAATTAAAAAGATGTAATTTAAAAGATGGAAGATAAAAGATGAAATGCAGCAGACGCCTGCATGTGAATATATCCCCAGTTAAGGGCATTCAGGTGTGAATGAGGAGGTGGCTGGGTATGGGAGACCAGATGTAGCGAGTTAAGCGGAGGTCATAAAGAGAGGGAGGGGTTGGAGTGACCACTCAGAGAGATGCCAGAATAACACAATGAGATATATGGAACAGGTCATGGAAACAGGCTGATAGGTAAGAAAGCATACTAAGAAGGATTGTATGTGCTGCACCAAGACACTCAGATCCAGGGAAGGCATAGAAAATTCAATGCAGTATACAGAGACATTCAGGAGCCAGGGAGAGCTGGGGAAAGGTCAATGCATACCATGAAAATTCAATGCAATATACAGAGACATTCAGGAGCCAGGGAGAGCTGGGGAAAGGTCAATGCATACCATGAAAATTCAATGCAATATACAGAGACATTCAGGAGCCAGGGAGAGCTGGGGAAAGGTCAATGCATACCATGAAAATTCAATGCAATATACAGAGACATTCAGGAGCCAGGGAGAGCTGGGGAAAGGTCAATGCATACCATGAAAATTCAATGCAATATACAGAGACATTCAGGAGCCAGGGAGAGCTGGGGAAAGGTCAATGCATACCTGTGGGAAGAGGAGAACAGCTTGATTAGATGGTACAGATGATGATAATATTGTAGTAGTGATGAGTAGCCAAATGCATTCTAGAAT
Source organism: Ranitomeya variabilis (assembly GCF_051348905.1). Lineage (NCBI taxonomy): Eukaryota > Metazoa > Chordata > Amphibia > Anura > Dendrobatidae > Ranitomeya > Ranitomeya variabilis. The sequence goes on from NC_135233.1 coordinate 538,295,901, forward strand.
TCAGTCTAATTCAAATTCATAATTAAAAAGATGTAATTTAAAAGATGGAAGATAAAAGATGAAATGCAGCAGACTGCGTCTGTAGCAGACGCCTGCATGTGAACATATCCCCAGTTAAGGGCATTCAGGTGTGAATTCAGCTTCACCGAATCCGTAAAAAAGAGTTTTCTTTATTCACATACTATTAAGCATAGAGGATACAGACTTCAGCACAAGCCATATGGGTAAGAATCTCAACGCGTTTCTGGAGACTAAGCTCCCTTAATCATGACATTCCAAAAGACCCATGTGTCCCACTTAAATAGCCCTGAACCGGAAAACACACCGGTGGGGTAAATGATTAGCATAACTAGTTTGAAAAGTGGGTGTAAGATAAACAGACATAAAGAGTTCATAGCATGGCAATCCATCTGAACAATATACATATATAACAAAGCAAAAATATTAACAATAATGATACAGATTAAAAAGATTCATACAATGAAATTTATAAAAAATACATAGATAAAAATTATTATTAAGAATTAAACAATTACGGATACAGTTATTAATAACCAAATACATTGAACATGACAACAACAAGTATAAATTGCAAAAAAAGGGAAAACCCAGTACCAAAAAGCAAAATATTCATGAGTAATTACAATCGCAGGCAAAAAACGCAACAAATGTGCTTATGGCACTAAAATGACAATTGTTGTTAATTATTTTTCCATATGCCAAGCTTATTAGTGACGTTTGTTTATTAACAAAAAAGAATTAAGAACCAACAACTATTGTAAGATGATGGTATGCTTCAGGAACTAAAAACAAAAGAGAACACAAGAAATTACAGTATGTTAGTGATGTTATCAGATCATTGCCGGCAGGGATTAGTGCAGACACTCTATCTAAACAAGATTAATTAGTGCACATGACACAGTACAAATAGTTGCTAAACAACAAAAGAAGAAAAAGATAAGAGCCTAAAAACTCCTGCTCCGAAGCGCAGCCACAGTCAGCCAGCCACGAGTCAGCCGTTAGCGCACATAAGAGGGGAATTGGAGAAACTTGTAATGAAGGTGAAAAAGCCTATTTAACCCATTGTTACATGTGTAAATACAATTAGTAGGATAAGGCTGAAAGAATAAAACCAAAAATATGTGGCTAAATGTGAATATTTAACAAATACAGAGTTCATAAATAATTAAAGCCGCAAAAGGGAAAATGCGGCATGTGTAGTGTAAATGCTACAATATTTAGCACCCATGGTAAATACTTATCAGGAACAAAAAAATAATGAATGATTAAACCGCAACAAAAAAACGCGGCGTGTATATTATTGGTGCTACAATACTAGAGACCCGTAATGAAAAGGGCACAGAAGATTATCAGTATAATATACAATATAGTATTGTGATTATAACACTCATAAAAATGAAATGGTTTCATTCTAAACAAAATAAATTCCTACAACTAACTGGATGTGAATAATGTGATATGTGAAAACACGTGGCATATGTATTAATAATGCTGCAATACTAAAAACCCATAGTAAAAAGGGCACACAAGTAGTCCGAATATAATAAAGTGTGATGTTATGATTTTAATACTAATGGGAATGAGAATCTTGTTCCAAACAAAATAAATTTCTGCAACTAACTAAATGTGAATAATATTTATAAGAGAACTGATCATTAATAAAATAACATCATGTCTTTTCTTTTATTTAAACCTGCTGGAACCCTAGTGTTTAATTTTAGCATCCACCAAGCTTCTCTGCTCCTCAATATAGTTTCCACATCACCCCTCTTTGTGACTTGTATATTTTTTCTATGGCATAGATTTTTAGTGAATCTAGATTGCCGTTATGGCAATCTAAAAAGTGCTTAGAAACTTGTGATATATTCCTATTGTAATTAGCATTTTCTACGTCGTGAATATGTTCCCGAATTCTGGCTTTGAGCTGACGTATAGTACTGCCCACATATTTCAAATGACAAAGCGTACATTCCATGATATAAATTACATTGCAAGTATTGCAGTTCAGAAACGTTTTTATAGGAAATGTGTGTTGTTCACTAGAATCCATAAAACTAGAACACTTTAATGAAAATTTACAAGTCTTACAAACTTTATGTCCGCACTTAAAGAAGCCCTTTGTGTGAAGCCAGCTCTGAGGATTAAGATGTGGAGATTTTAAACAATTAGGTGAAAGTGTTTTGCCTAAGGACGGTGCTCTTCTTGATACGATTCTATAACCATTATTTAAGATATTTGATATTTCTGGGTCCTCTCTCAAGATGCACAAATTATTTTTAATAATTTTCCTAATCGCAGTAAATTGGTTATTATACTGTAGAACTAATGTGACTGGACCGGTATTAATACGTTCTTTTCTTTTTGGTTTTGAATAGAAACGCGGTCTCCCCTCCACTATTTTCTGAGCTCGGTTTAAGTTCAAAATGCAGCACCATGCTGGGTCTTCGGACCAGACTGGACAGTAGAGTACCCGGCTCAGAACGACCGATGGGCAAACTGGTCAGCAAGTGAAAAACAAATTTCTTTACATATAATGCTCCGATTCGGAGCTGTAGTTGTCCCTTTGACACTGGACTGTTCATAAGTAGGACTCGGCAATCACCGAACACCTTCACAGGATTCTGGAGCAGTGGAACAGGAACCACACTTAGACTCCATCTGGTTTGCAGCTTGAACACATCTGCAGGACCGAAGCTCCCACAAGGCACCGGAACAGACACAGACTTTAGCGGAAGGGAGTTATTCTCACCAAGGGCAGTCTCTCCTACTGGCCCGAGGTTTTGGAGCTTTAGATCGCCTGGACAGAGGCTATCCAGGTGTTCCTCACAACAGCAGAGACATAGTAAGCCCTTCTTACGACTGGTCTTAGATTGGTGCTTTGCCAGTCCACTCTTGACAGTCTTTTTGGGTTCTATTTGAGTAGCTGCTTTAACGGGTAGAGGAACTGGAGGGTCACAGACGGTCATGCCTTGATGTGGAGGTTTCTTCACGGGTTTCACCCGTCTGGAGCGCCTCTCGGATCTAGATGGGGAAGACTTCACAGGAGCAGCAGGACGAGGCTTGTCAAAGACTCTACAGAAGGCCACCAGGAAGGCCCCAAGACTCATGACGATAGGATCCCCTGCTTCCCAGAGGGGACAAATCCATAATAAAGCATCTCCTGCTAGGTAGGACATGATGTAGCCCACCTCTGCATTCTGCAGGATGTAGCGCAAGCACTGTTCCAGGAAGCTTTGGCATTCTTCTGGATTCCCATAGAACCTAGGCGGGTCTGCTGGGTTGTGCTTTTCCTCATAGGCCAGAAGTTGCTTGAAGAGAGCATTTGAGACTATGATTGGCTCAGAAGTCTCCTCAACCTGAACCACCCTTGGTGGAACAAATTTTTCAGGTTTCTCATACGAATAGGGAGAAAGTTCATCATGCTCTGCGAGCGGTAGGACATGGGATACAGTGGAGGCCATGGCCTGTGCAAACTGTCACGCTCATGCCCTGACTGGTGGGTGTGAGCTTGGGGGGTTTGTGGCCCCACTGTGCCACAAACCAGACTACCCTGGAAGGGGCGTGACTATGACAGCTGCCTGGGTTTTCACTGGAGCCTCTGATGGTGAGGTCAGGCTTGTGCAGCAGGCAGCTGCCAGGTGCTACTCCAGGGTGATGTCTGGCTGTGGCTGCTGATTCCACTCGGGAGACAGGAACACCAGGATTGGTGCGGGCATCAGGCAGGACTGGCAGAAGAGCACGGCTGAAACTCAGACGAGTAGGCTGGCACGGCTGTGACACAGGGCTGGTAGAGACACGGCAGAGAACACAGGGCTGGCAGAGACATGGCAGAGAACACAGGGCTGGCAGAGACACGGCAGAGAACACAGGGCTGCCAGGAACACAGGACTGGCAGGGACGGCAGGAAACACAGGACTGGCTAGGACGGCAGGAAACACAGGACTGGAAGGCACAGCAGGAACACTGGATTGGAAGGCACGGCAGAGAACACAGGACTGGTTGATGTGGTTTATGAAGGAACAGGTAGGGACTAGTGTTGAGCATTCCGATACCGCAAGTATCGGGTATCGGCCGATATTTGCTGTATCGGAATTCCGATACCGAGATCCGATACTTTTGTTGTATCGGGAATCGGTATCGGGATCGATATGATGTGTAAAATAAAGAATTAAAATAAAAAATATTGATATACTCACCTCTCCTCTTCTTTGCTTAAAATGCGCACGTTTACTGCCTTCCGTGACCAATGACAAGCCGTGACGTAATTTTCAGGTCCTGAATGCCTAATTCTAGGCATTCAGGACCTGAAAATTACGTCACGGCTTCTGATTGGTCGCGTGCCGCCCATGTGACCGCGACGCGACCAATCACACAAGCCGTGACGTAATTTTCAGGTCTTGAATGCCTAATTCTAGGCATTCAGGACCTGAAAATTACGTCATGGCTTGTGTGATTGGTCACGTCGCGGTCACATGGGCGGCACACGACCAATCAGAAGCCGTGACGTCACGGAAGGCAGTAAACGCGCGCATTTTAAGCAAAGAAGGCTGCCGGTTCCCTCGGTAAAGTGCAGGCTGCGTCAGAGAGGTGAGTATATCAATATTTTTTATTTTAATTCTTTATTTTACACATTAATATGGATCCCAGGGCCTGAAGGAGAGTTTCCTCTCCTTCAGACCCTGGGAACCATCAGGAATACCGTCCGATACTTGAGTCCCATTGACTTGTATTGGTATCGGGTAGATCCGATACTTTGCCGGTATCGGACGATACTTTCCGATACCGATACTTTCAAGTATCGGACGGTATCGCTCAACACTAGTAGGGACCTGTTCACACAGGACGTGCAGGAACGGATATGAAATATTAAGGAACAGGTAGGGAACTGTTCACACAAGAGGTGCAGGAAAGGAAACAAGCAGAAAGGAATGAGGTATGAAGGAACAGGTTGGGGCCTGTTCACACAGGAAGAGAACCGCAAGGCTGCGGATAGGAATGGTAGAGCAGCAAGAGATAGTGTAGCAACAAAAGCTAGGTAGAGCAGAACCGCAAGGAATACGGAGAGGAGCTGCAGCGAGAGGTTACTGCAGCAAAGCAGAAGATAAGCAGAGTAGAAAGGAGCAGAACCGCAGGAGTGTGGAGCAGAGGTAAAGCCGCAAGGGTACAGAGCAGGCAGAGCCGCAAGAGTGCGGAGTGTAAGCAGACTGAGAACACGAGGAAAGACACAGCAGGGAAGGAAGCCACAGACAAGGAGACCGAGATAAGACTAAGTTCAGACAAGGAAATGGAACAAGACAAGAAACAAGGACAAAGACACAGGGACCAGGATATTCTGGCTCCTGGAGGGCAGACAACAAGACCAAGGCAATAGCACAGAGAAAGGCCTCCAGAGAGGGAGTAACATAGAGCAAGGTCTGGCAAACTCAGAAGCTAAACACTATCTGAGCCAACACATTGCACAGGCCCACACCACTGGGTGGAGCTGCACTATATACTGGAGGCCTCTTGGTAATTGGTCAGGAACAGATTAGACAGATGCACTTGATTCCTATAAGAACCAGAGAGTTCAGGCACCATCCCCCTATACACACAGCCATGAAGCATGCAGAGAGCAGACACAGAACATGGAGCTGGCATGAAACAGAAACCACATCATGACTTGGAGCAGTGGGTAAGATAGTGTGAGAGATGAGAGGCCATGCCTTGATGCCAGCAGCGTTGTTACACTTGGAGCCGATATTGCGATGTCTTGCTATGTCCAGACAGGATGATTTGTGCTCTGCGGTACCCATGGCGGAATTTGCTTTTAATAATCGTGTCAATCAGTCCACAGGTATGTCCCCGTTCTTCTGCAACTATGGGTTTCACCCTCACTTTGGTGAGTTTTCCTGGCTGGATTCGGGGTGTCCAGGGGCTGATTCAGCCTTTCTGCGGTTAGGAGAGATCTGGAGGGAGGTTCAGAGAAACATGGGGGAGGCTCAGGGCAAGTATAAATTTTTTGCTGATAAACAATGCTCTGTGGGGCCGACTTACCAGCTGGGGATAAGGTATGGTTATCCTCTAAGATTATTAGATTGAGGTTTCCCTCTGCTAAGTTGGGTCCCAAGTTTATTGGCCCTTATGAATTTTTGGAGGTGGTTAATCCTGTCTCCTTCTGTCTGTGCTTGCCTCCATCATTGTGGATCCCCAATGTATTCCATAAGGCGCTTCTGAAGCCATCTGTGCCTTCCTCAGGTGAGTCCCCCACGCACCCTCCGCCTGTTGTGGTTGATGGCCAGACTGAGTATGAGGTGGAACGGGTGGTGGATTCTCGTATGCTCCGCCGTTCACTACAGTACTTGGCCCATTGGAGGGGTTACGGTCCTGAAGACCGGTCGTGGGTGCCGGCGCATTCGGTCCATGCAGATCGCCTGGTCCGGGCCTTTCATGCTCGTTATGCAGGGAAGCCTGGGGGTCCAGTGGCCCCCCATTGAGAGGGGGGTACTGTCATGATCCAGTTCTGAGTTTATGTTCAGCTTTCTTGTCTCTGGACTGGTCATGTGGGAGTTAATCCCTTCTGCCTCACTTTGAAGCTGGCTGAGCTATTTAAGTCCTCTGCAGCCTGTGGGCCAGTGTCTGCTATAGTTCATGCTGCATGGCTTGAGTGTTGTGAATTAAACTTTTTTGGCTCCCTCTTGTGGTCACTAGTAATATGACTCTGGGATTGTCTTTCCTCAGTTTGGCACCCACCTGGGTCGTTAGTCCAGGGGTGTTGCTATATAAACTTCCTGGTTTCTCAGTCCAGTGCCTGGCATCGTTGTAATCAGTTCCTTTCTGTTTGCTCCTGTCTGCTGGTCTTGGATCTTGCAAAATTAAGCTAAGTCCTGCTTCCTTGTTTTTTGGTTATTTGCTTTGCTCTTATTTTTTTGTCCAGCTTGTACTAAATGTGATTCCTGATTTTGCTGGAAGCTCTAGGGGGCTGGTGTTCTCCCCCCGGGCCGTTAGACGGTTCGGGGGTTCTTGAATATCCAGCGTGGAAATTTTGATAGGGTTTTTGCTGACCATATAAGTCATCTTACTATATTCTGCTATTATTCAGTGGGCCTCTCTTTGCTAAATATCTAGTTCATTCTCATGTTTGTCTTTTCTCCTTACCTCACCCTTATTATTTGTTGGGGGCTTGTATCCAACTTTTGGGGTCTTTTCTCTGGAGGCAAGAAAGGTCTATCTTTTCCCTTCTAGGGTTAGTTAGTTCTCCGGCTGGCGCGAGATGTCTAGAACCAACGTAGGCACGTTCCCCGGCTGCTGCTATTTGTGGTGCTAGGATTAGATATATGGTCAGCCCAGTTACCACTGCCCTATGAGCTGGTTTTTTGTGTTTGCAGACTTGGTATGTACTTTTGAGACCCTCTGCCATTGGGGTCATAACAGTATGCCAGGCCAAGGTTGAATGTTTAATGCATTGCAGAAGTGGAATTACAGGAAAGGAAAGTCTGAGTTTTTTTTTTTTTTTTTTTTCTTTCCTCTCTTTTTTCCTCCCCTTTACCTCTGAGTGGCTTGTGCTTGCTGCAGACATGAATGTCCAGACTTTGATTACAAGTGTGGATCAGCTTGCTGCTCGTGTGCAGGGCATACAAGATTTTGTTACCAGTAGTCCAATGTCTGAACCTAAAATACCTATTCCTAAACTGTTCTCTGGAGACCGATTTAAGTTTAGGAATTTCAGGAATAATTGTAAATTATTTCTATCTCTGAGACCCCGTTCATCTGGAGACTCAGCTCAGCAAGTAAAAATTGTTATCTCTTTCTTACGGGGCGACCCTCAGGATTGGGCCTTCTCGCTAGCGCCAGGAGATCTGGCATTGGCAAATATTGATGCGTTTTTTCTGGCGCTCGGATTGCTTTACGAGGAACCCAATCTTGAAATTCAGGCAGAACAAGCCTTGCTGGCTATTTCTCAGGGTCAGGATGAAGCTGAAGTGTATTGCCAAAAATTTCGGAAATGGTCCGTGCTTACTCAGTGGAATGAGTGTGCTCTGGCCGCAAATTTCAGAAATGGCCTTTCTGAAGCCATTAAGAATGTGATGGTGGGTTTCTCCATTCCTACAGGTCTGAATGATTCCATGGCGCTGGCTATTCAAATTGACCGGCGTTTGCGGGAGCTCAAAGCCGCGAATCCTCTGGTGGTGTTGTCTGAACAAACACCTGATTTAATGCAATGTGGTAGAATTCAGACTAGAAATGAACGGAAAAATCATAGACGTCAGAATGGGTTGTGTTTTTACTGTGGTGATTCTACACATGTTATATCAGCATGCTCTAAACGCCTAACTAGGGTTGTTAGTCCTGTCGCCATTGGTAATTTGCAACCTAAATTTATTTTGTCTGTGACTTTAATTTGCTCATTGTCCTCCTACCCTGTTATGGCGTTTGTGGATTCAGGTGCTGCCCTGAGTCTTATGGATCTGTCGTTTGCCAAGCGCTGTGGTTTTGTTCTTGAGCCGTTGGTAAATCCTATTCCCCTTAGAGGTATTGATACTACGCCATTGGCGGAAAATAAACCGCAGCTTTGGACACAGGTAACCATGTGCATGACTCCTGAACATCGGGAGGTGATTCGTTTTCTTGTTCTGCATAAAATGCATGATTTGGTCGTTTTGGGTCTGCCATGGTTACAGACCCATAATCCAGTCTTGGATTGGAAGGCAATGTCTGTGTCAAGTTGGGGCTGTCAGGGAATTCATGGTGATTCCCCGCCGGTGTCTATTGCTTCCTCTACTCCTTCGGAAGTTCCTGAGTATTTGTCTGATTACCAGGATGTATTCAGCGAGTCCAGGTCCTGTGCGCTTCCTCCTCATAGGGACTGTGACTGCGCTATAGATTTGATTCCAGGTAGTAAATTTCCTAAGGGAAGATTATTTAATCTGTCTGTACCTGAGTATACCGCAATGCGTTCGTATATCAAGGAATCTCTGGAGAAGGGGCATATCCGTCCATCCTCTTCCCCTCTTGGTGCGGGATTCTTTTTTGTGGCCAAGAAGGACGGATCTTTGAGACCTTGTATTGACTATCGGCTTCTGAATAAAATCACTGTTAAATTTCAGTATCCTTTGCCTCTGTTGTCGGACTTGTTTGCCCGGATTAAAGGTGCCAAGTGGTTCACCAAGATAGATCTTCGTGGTGCGTACAACCTTGTGCGCATTAAGCAAGGAGATGAATGGAAAACTGCATTTAATACGCCCGAAGGTCATTTTGAGTACTTGGTGATGCCTTTCGGGCTCTCTAATGCTCCTTCAGTGTTTCAGTCCTTTATGCATGATATTTTCCGGAAGTATCTGGATAAATTTATGATTGTTTATCTGGATGATATTCTGTTTTTTTCTGATGATTGGGACTCGCATGTAGAGCAGGTCAGGATGGTGTTTCAGGTTTTGCGTGAGAATGCTTTGTTTGTTAAGGGCTCAAAGTGTCTCTTTGGAGTACAGAAGGTTCCCTTTTTGGGTTTTATTTTTTCCCCTTCTGCGGTGGAGATGGACCCAGTCAAGGTCCGAGCTATTCATGATTGGACTCAACCCACGTCAGTTAAGAGTCTTTAGAAGTTCTTGGGTTTTGCTAACTTCTACCGTCGTTTTATCGCTAATTTTTCTAGCGTTGTTAAACCTTTGACGGATATGACCAAGAAAGGTTCTGATGCTGCTAACTGGGCTCCTGCAGCCGTGGAAGCCTTTCAAGAGTTGAAGCGCCGGTTTACTTCGGCGCCTGTTTTGTGCCAGCCTGATGTCTCACTTCCCTTTCAGGTTGAAGTGGATGCTTCTGAGATTGGGGCAGGGGCCGTTTTGTCGCAGAGAGGCCCTGGTTGCTCTGTAATGAGACCATGTGCTTTATTCTCTAGGAAGTTTTCGCCTGCTGAGCGGAATTATGATGTTGGCAATCGGGAGTTGTTAGCCATGAAGTGGGCATTTGAGGAGTGGCGTCATTGGCTCGAGGGTGCTAAGCATCGTGTGGTGGTCTTGACTGATCACAAAAATCTGATGTATCTCGAGTCTGCTAAACGCCTGAATCCTAGACAGGCCCGCTGGTCATTGTTTTTCTCCCGTTTTGACTTTGTGGTATTTACCAGGTTCAAAGAATGTGAAGGCTGATGCTCTTTCAAGGAGCTTTGTGCCTGACTCTCCTGGAGTCGCAGAAGCAGTTGGTATTCTCAAAGAGGGAGTTATCCTGTCAGCCATTTCTCCGGATTTGCGACGTGTGTTGCAGAGATTTCAGGCTGGTAGACCTGACTCTTGTCAACCTGACAGACTGTTTGTTCCTGATAAGTGGACCAGCAGAGTCATTTCCGAGGTTCATTCCTCGGTGTTGGCAGGGCATCCGGGAATTTTTGGCACCAGAGATTTGGTGGCTAGGTCCTTTTGGTGGCCTTCCTTGTCACGGGATGTGCGGTCATTTGTGCAGTCCTGTGGGACTTGTGCTCGAGCTAAGCCTTGCTGTTCTCGTGCCAGCGGGTTGCTCTTGCCCTTGCCTGTCCCAAAGAGGCCTTGAACACACATTTCCATGGATTTCATTTCAGATCTTCCGGTGTCTCAGGGCATGTCTGTCATCTGGGTGGTATGTGATCGCTTTTCCAAGATGGTCCATTTGGTATCTTTGCCTAAGCTGCCTTCCTCTTCCGATCTGGTTCCTTTGTTCTTTCAGAATGTGGTTCGTTTACACGGCATTCCTGAGAATATTGTGTCTGACAGAGGATCCCAGTTTGTTTCCAGGTTCTGGCGATCCTTTTGTGCTAGGATGGGCATTGATTTGTCGTTTTCGTCTGCCTTTCATCCTCAGACTAATGGACAAACGGAGCGAACTAATCAGACTCTGGAGGCTTATTTGAGGTGTTTTGTTTCTGCAGATCAGGATGATTGGGTGACCTTCTTGCCGTTGGCTGAGTTTGCCCTTAATAATCGGGCTAGTTCCGCTACTTTGGTTTCGCCATTTTTTTGCAACTCTGGTTTCCATCCTCGTTTTTCCTCGGGACATGTGGAGCCTTCTGACTGTCCTGGGGTAGATTCCGTGGTGGATAGGTTGCAGCGGATCTGGAATCATGTGGTGGACAACTTGAAGTTGTCACAGGAGAAGGCTCAGCGTTTTGCCAACCGCCGCCGCGGTGTGGGTCCCAGACTTCGTGTTGGGGATTTGGTATGGCTGTCTTCTCGATTTGTTCCTATGAAGGTCTCCTCTCCTAAATTTAAGCCTCGCTTCATCGGTCCTTACAAGATATTGGAAATCCTTAATCCTGTGTCCTTTCGCTTGGATCTTCCGGTGTCGTTTGCCATTCACAACGTGTTCCATAGGTCTTTGTTGCGGCGGTACGTTGTACCTGTGGTTCCTTCTGTTGAGCCTCCTGCTCCGGTGTTGGTTGAGGGCGAGTTGGAGTACGTGATGGAGAAGATCTTAGATTCTCGTCTCTCCAGGCGGAGGCTTCAGTATCTGGTCAAGTGGAAGCGCTATGGTCAGGAGGATAATTCCTGGGTGGTTGCCTCTGATGTGCATGCGGCCGATTTAGTTCGTGCCTTTCACGCTGCTCATCCTGATCGCCCTGGTGGTCTTGGTGAGGGTTCGGTGACCCCTCCTTAAAGGGGGGGGTACTGTTGTGAATTAGACTTTTTTGGCTCCCTCTTGTGGTCACTAGTGATATGACTCTGGGATTGTCTTCCTCAGTTTGGCACCCACCTGGGTCGTTAGTCCAGGGGTGTTGCTATATAAACTTCCTGGTTTCTCAGTCCAGTGCCTGGCATCGTTGTAATCAGTTCCTTTCTGTTTGCTCCTGTCTGCTGGTCTTGGATCTTGCAAAATTAAGCTAAGTCCTGCTTCCTTGTTTTTTGGTTATTTGCTTGCTCTTATTTTTTTTGTCCAGCTTGTACTAAATGTGATTCCTGATTTTGCTGGAAGCTCTAGGGGGCTGGTGTTCTCCCCCCGGGCCGTTAGACGGTTCGGGGGTTCTTGAATATCCAGCGTGGAAATTTTGATAGGGTTTTTGCTGACCATATAAGTCATCTTACTATATTCTGCTATTAGTCAGTGGGCCTCTGTTTGCTAAATATCTAGTTCATTCTTACGTTTGTCTTTTCTCCTTACCTCACCGTTATTATTTGTTGGGGGCTTGTATCCAACTTTTGGGGTCTTTTCTCTGGAGGCAAGAAAGGTCTATCTTTTCCCTTCTAGGGTTAGTTAGTTCTCCGGCTGGCGCGAGACGTCTAGAACCAACGTAGGCACGTTCCCCGGCTGCTGCTATTTGTGGTGCTAGGATTAGATATATGGTCAGCCCAGTTACCACTGCCCTATGAGCTGGTTTTTTGTGTTTGCAGACTTGGTATGTACTTTTGAGACCCTCTGCCATTGGGGTCATAACACTTGAGCACCTGACCTGTTCACTTGTACTAGTGTTCCTTTTTGCCTGACTGTCTGTACCCGTTTATGACTTGTTCTAACCTCTGGCTTGTATCCCGTCTTCGTCTTATGTCTCACGTTTTGGTTACCACGTTCCCGGGAGGCTCTGACTTCTTGTTTGTCCCCGACCATTCTTCTGACTTCCCCTGTGTGCTGCGCTTATCTCTCTGCGTATGACCTTGGCTTGTCTGACTTCTCTTTCATTACCTGTGTTGTTGTTCAGTATTGCTGTGCTGTGTGTACAACCTCTTTTCCTTAACCAGCATCCCCTGGTGGAGGTTGCACTATACTGCACTGCAGCAGCACATTACAGGTTATCATCACTGTGGTTAGTTTTTATACCAGCGTCCCACTCTTCAAGTCCTTCTCTACGTGAGATACCGCAGTCTGTGGTGCTGTCCGCAAAAATCAGAGAGGCCACCCAAAAACCCTATTTGGGCAGATGCTCAGAAGTGGTGACATTATAGCCCAATGTAACGACCACCTGCTGATGGTCAAGTACAAGAGGGATGTATTTTTCTTGACCACCATTCGTGGTGATGACAGCACCCTCAGCAATGTACTAGGTACCTCTACACAGGTCTGCAAAACGGACTGTATACTGGGGTATAACAAAAACATGGGGGGTTGATCCTCTGATCAAGTCCTCCAGCCGTACAGTGCTTTGAGAAAGGCCAAGTTGTGGTACAATAAGCTGACCGTGCACATCGTACAGATGGCAATGCTCAATGCTTTTCTGCTGTCACGATGTGAAGGTCAGACAGCTACGTCGTACCTTCAGTTCCAGGAGGTAGTGATCAAGACCTTAATCTTTGGAGATTCCAGAACAGTGGTCATTATTGTAAAAACTGGCCCGGTCAGTAACATGCAAACCACCCTCGGGGTAAAGGAGTTAAAATGGCTGAAAAATGGTCATAGTAATGTAAACCTATAAAAGTGTCACCGTGGCCCAGCGGGACTCACCCCTTAGGCCCAAAACATAATACCAAAAAAGAAAAAGAGGATCTAATGATGGACATTGTCCCAAAAAGAATCATTAAACCATGCTATAAGATGACATATACAGTGGGGCAAAAAAGTATTTAGTCAGTCAGCAATAGTGCAAGTTCCACCACTTAAAAAGATGAGAGGCGTCTGTAATTTACATCATAGGTAGACCTCAACTATGGGAGACAAACTGAGAAAAAAAAATCCAGAAAATCACATTGTCTGTTTTTTTTATCATTTTATTTGCATATTCTGGTGGAAAATAAGTATTTGGTCAGAAACAAACAATCAAGATTTCTGGCTCTCACAGACCTGTAACTTCTTCTTTAAGAGTCTCCTCTTTCCTCCACTCATTACCTGTAGTAATGGCACCTGTTTAAACTTGTTATCAATATAAAAAGACACCTGTGCACACCCTCAAACAGTCTGACTCCAAACTCCACTATGGTGAAGACCAAAGAGCTGTCAAAGGACACCAGAAACAAAATTGTAGCCCTCCAGGCTGGGAAGACTGAATCTGCAATAGCCAACCAGCGTGGAGTGAAGAAATCAACAGTGGGAGCAATAATTAGAAAATGGAAGACATTCAAGACCACTGATAATCTCCCTCGATCTGGGGCTCCACGCAAAATCCCACCCCGTGGGGTCAGAATGTGTTATGATCCCTAGTGGCTGAGGATCACAAATAGACCAGCAAGTGATTAAACTAAGGACGAGCTCTAGGGAGATGGTAACTGGACTGATCGCAAATCTGAACCTATCCAACACAACTAGAGGTAGCCGGTGAACGTGCCTAAATAATTCCTAGACGTCTCGAGCCAGCCTGAGGAACTAGCTACCCCTAAAGAGAAAGAAGGACCTCGCTTGCCTCCAGAGAAATAATCCCCAAAGATATAGAAGCCCCCAACAAATATTAACGGTGAAGTAAGAAGAAGGCACATACATAGGGATGAAATCAGATTCAGCAAAAGAGGCCCACTAGTACTAGAAAGCAGAAAATAGAGCAGGGGTCTATGCGATCAATAAAAAACCCTTACAAAATATCCATCCTGAGATTTCAAGAACCCACACACCAACTAACGGTGTGTGGGGAGAAACTCAGCCCACTAGAGCAACCAGCAAGCAAGGGAATTACATTTTAGCAAGCTGGAACAGAAAACATGATAAACACTGCTGATCAAAAAATGAGCAAACAAAACTTAGCTTGTCCTGGATGGACTGGGAGCAAGGTAGTCAGAAGGAATCTGAGTAGCACTGATTACATCGACAGCCGGCAACAAGTGGAAGTAAAACAGAGCTATATAGGAACCTCCCAGAGGATAACGAACCAGCTGATAGCCAGAGACCAGCAGGATAACAGACAAAGCCACCAGGGGGAGCCCAAAGCAAAAGTCACACCATACCACCAGTGACCACAAGAGGGAGCCTGAACACAGAGTTCACAACAGTACCCCCCCCCCCTTGAGGAGGGGTCACCGAACCCTCATGAAAACCACCAGGGCGATCAGGATGAGCCACATGGAAGGCACGAACCAAATCGGCTGCATGAACATCAGAGGCGACAACCCAAGAATTATCCTCCTGACCATAGCCCTTCCATTTAACCAAATACTGGAGCCTCCGTCTAGAAATACGAGAATCCAAAATCTTCTCCACCACGTATTCCAATTCTCCCTCAACCAGCACCGGGGCAGGAGGCTCAACCGGAGGAACCACAGGCACCACATACCTCCGCAACAACGAGCGATGGAACACATTATGAATAGCAAATGATGCTGGGAGGTCCAGACGAAATGACACAGGGCCAAGGACTTCCAGAATCTTATAAGGACCGATAAACCGAGGCTTGAACTTAGGAGAGGAGACCTTCATAGGAACGAAGCGAGAAGAAAACCACACCAAGTCCCCAACGCGAAGTCGGGGACCCACACAGCGACGGCGGTTGGCAAAGAGCTGAGCCTTCTCTTGAGACAGCTTCAAATTGTCCACCACATGATTCCAAATCTGATACAACCTATCAACCACAACATCCACTCCAGGACAGTCAGAAGGCTCCACCTGACCCGAGGAAAAACGAGGATGAAACCCCGAATTACAAAAGAAAGGAGAAACCAAAGTAGCAGAACTAGCCCGATTGTTAAGGGCAAACTCGGCCAACGGCAAAAAAGTAACCCAGTCGTCCTGATCAGCAGAAACAAAACATCTTAAATAAGTCTCCAAGGTCTGATTAGTTCGCTCGGTTTGGCCATTCGTCTGAGGATGGAAGGCCGACGAAAAAGACAAATCAATGCCCAATTTAGCACAAAAGGTCCGCCAAAATCTAGACACAAACTGGGATCCTCTGTCAGAAACAATGTTCTCAGGAATCCCGTGCAAACGAACCACATTTTAAAAAAACAGTGGAATCAACTCGGAGGAGGAAGGCAACTTAGGCAAGGGCACCAAATGGACCATCTTAGAAAAACGATCAAACACACCACCCAGATGACAGACATTCTCTGAGAGACAGGGAGATCTGAAATAAAATCCATGGAAATGTGCGTCCAAGGCCTCTTTGGGACAGGCAAAGGTAACAGCAAACCACTGGCTCGAGAACAGCAAGGCTTAGCCCGAGCACAAATTCCACAAGACTGCACAAAGGAACGCACATCCCGCGACAAGGAAGGCCACCAAAAAGACCTGGCCACCAAGTCTCTGGTACCAAATATTCCAGGATGGCCCGCCAACACCGAAGAATGAACCTCGGAGATGACTCTGTTGGTCCATCTATCCGGGACAAACAGTCTCTCCGGTGGACAGCGATCAGGTCTATCCGCCTGAAACTCTTGCAGCACACGTCGCAAATCTGGGGAGATGGCAGACAAAATCACCCCTTCTCTAAGAATACCAGCCGGCTCTGAATCTCCAGGAGAGTCAGGCACAAAACTCCTAGAAAGAGCATCAGCCTTCACATTCTTCGAACCAGGCAGGTATGAAACCACGAAATCAAAATGAGAGAAAAACAACGACCAACGAGCCTGTCTGGGATTCACCGCTTGGCCGACTCGAGATAAATCAAATTCTTGTGATCAGTCAAGACCACCACACGATGCTTAGCTCCCTCGAGCCAATGTCGCCACTCCTCAAATGCCCACTTCATAGCCAACAACTCCCGATTACCGACATCATAATTCCGCTCGGCAGGCGAAAACTTTCTTGAAAAGAAAGCACATGGCTTCATCACAGAGTCATCGGAGCTTCTCTGCGACAAAACAGCCCCCGCTCCAATCTCGGAAGCATCAACCTCCACCTGGAAGGGAAGTGAGACATCTGGCTGACATAAGACCGGAGCCGAAGAAGACTGGCGCTTCAGCTCCCGAAAGGCCTCCACAGCCGCAGAGGACCAATTAGTCACATCAGAACCTTTCTTGGTCAAATCCGTCAAAGGCTTAACAACACCAGAAAAATTAGCTATGAAGCGACGGTAAAAATTAGCAAAACCCAAGAACTTCTGAAGACTCTTAACAGATGTAGGCTGCGTCCAGTCATGAATAGCCTGAACCTTGACTGGGTCCATCTCAATAGTAGAAGGAGAAAAAATGAAACCCAAAAAAGAAATCTTCTGGACTCCAAAAAGACATTTTGAGCCCTTCACAAATAAAGCATTGTCACGCAGGACCTGAAAGACCATCCTGACCTGCCTAACATGAGACTCCCAACCATCCGAAAAAAACAGAATATCATCCAGATACACAATCATAAACTTATCCAGATATTCACGGAAGATGTCGTGCATAAAGGACTGAAAGACTGAAGGAGCATTAGAAAGTCCAAAAGGCATCACCAGGTACTCAAAATGGCCTTCAGGCGTATTAAATGCAGTTTTCCATTCATCACCCTGTTTTATACGCAAAAGGTTATACGCACCACAAAGATCTATCTTGGTGAACCAACTAGACCCCCTAATGCGAGCAAACAAATCAGTTAACAATGGCAAAGGATACTGAAATTTGACCGTGATTTTATTCAAAAGGCGATAATCAATACAAGGTCTCAGGGAACCATCCTTCTTAGCCACAAAAAAGAATCCCGCACCAAGAGGGGAAGAGGACGGGCGAATATGTCCCTTCTCCAAAGACTCCTTTATATAACTCTGCATGGCAGCATGCTCCGGCACAGATAAATTGAAAAGTCGTCCCTTAGGAAATTTACTACCAGGAATCAAATTTATAGCACAATCACAGTCCCTATGAGGAGGTAGAGAATTGAGTTTGGGCTCCTCAAATACATCCTGGTAGTCTGACAAAAACGTAGGGACTTCAGAAGGAGTGGACGAAGCAATTGACACCACAGGAGCGTCACCATGAATTCCCTGACAACCCCAACTTGACACAGACATAGCTTTCCAATCCAGGACTGGATTATGAGTCTGCAACCATGGTAGACCCAACACGACAACATCATGCAAATTATGCAATACAAGAAAGCCAATCACCTCCTGATGAACAGGAGTCATGCACATGGTCACTTGTGTCCAGTACTGAGGTCTATTCGTAGCCAATGGCGTAGAGTCAATTCCCCTTAGTGGAATAGGGAATTTTAAAGGCTCCAAATCAAAACCACAGCGCCTGGCAAATGACCAATCCATCAGACTCAGGGCAGCACCTGAATCTACAAAGGCATTAACCGGGTAAGATGACAGGGAACAAATCAGGATAACAGACAAAATGAACTTAGGCTGTAAAGTACCAATGGTGACAGATTTATCAACCTTTTTTTGCGCTTAGAGCATGCTGAGATAACATGAGCTGAGTCACCACAGTAAAAGCACAACCCATTTTGCCGTCTATAATTTTGCCGTTCACTTCTGGTCAGAATTCTGTCACATTGCATAGATTCAGGTGTCTGTTCAGAAGATACCGCCAAATGGTGCACAGGTTTGCGCTCCCGCAACCGCCGATCAATCTGAATGGCCAGAGTCATTGACTCATTCAGACCTGCAGGCGTAGGGAACCCCACCATGACATTCTTAATGGCTTCAGAAAGACCTTCTCTGAAATTTGCAGCCAGGGCACACTCATTCCATTGAGTAAGCACCGACTATTTCCGAAATTTCTGGCAGTACACCTCTGCTTCATCTTGCCCCTGCGAGAGGGCCAATAACGCTTTTTCAGCCTGGTTCTCAAGATTAGGTTCCTCATAGAGCAATCCAAGGGCCAGAAAAAACGCATCCACACTGAGCAATGCAGGATCCCCTGGCGCCAATGCGAAGGCCCAATCTTGTGGGTCACCACGCAAAAAGGAAATGATAATCTTAACTTGCTGAACGGCATCACCAGAGGAACGAGGTTTCAAAGAAAGAAACAACTTACAATTGTTCTTAAAATTCAGGAACCTAGATCTATCTCCAGAAAACAACTCCGGAATAGGTATCCTAGGCTCAGACATAGGACTGTGAACAACAAAATCCTGAATACTTTGAACTCTAGCAGCAAGATGATCCAGACTGGAAGCCAAGCTCTGGACATCCATGTCAGCAGCTGAACTCAGAGCCACACCAAGATTAAGAGGAGAGAAGCTAGCACAGCAGCTAGACACACGGCAACAACAAGAAAAAAAAAATAAATTTCTCAAGGCTTCTTTTCTCCTGCTTCTGCCATGCAATTAACACTTTGTTGGCCTGCTGTACTGTTATGATCCCTAGTGGCTGAGGATCACAAATAGACCAGCAAGTGATTAAACTAAGGACGAGCTCTAGGGAGATGGTAACTGGACTGATCGCAAATCTGAACCTATCCAACATAACTAGAGGTAGCCGGTGAACGTGCCTAAATAATTCCTAGACGTCTCGAGCCAGCCTGAGGAACTAGCTACCCCTAAAGAGAAAGAAGGACCTCGCTTGCCTCCAGAGAAATAATCCCCAAAAGATATAGAAGCCCCCAACAAATATTAACGGTGAAGTAAGAAGAAGGCACATACATAGGGATGAAATCAGATTCAGCAAAAGAGGCCCACTAGTACTAGAAAGCAGAAAATAGAGCAGGGGTCTATGCGATCAATAAAAAACCCTTACAAAATATCCATCCTGAGATTTCAAGAACCCACACACCAACTAACGGTGTGTGGGGAGAAACTCAGCCCACTAGAGCAACCACCAAGCGAGGGAATTACATTTTAGCAAGCTGGAACAGAAAACATGATAAACAATGCTGATCAAAAAATTAGCAAACAAAACTTAGCTTGTCCTGGATGGACTGGGAGCAAGGTAGTCAGAAGGAATCTGAGTAGCACTGATTACATCGACAGCCGGCAACAAGTGGAAGTAAAACAGAGCTATATAGGAACCTCCCAGAGGATAACGAACCAGCTGATAGCCAGAGACCAGCAGGATAACAGACAAAGCCACCAGGGGGAGCCCAAAGCAAAAGTCACACCATACCACCAGTGACCACAAGAGGGAGCCTGAACACAGAGTTCACAACAAGAATGATCACAAGAACGGTGAGCAAAAATCCCAGAACCACGCGGGGGGACCTAGTGAATGAACTGCAGAGAGCTGGGACCAATGTAACAAGGCCTACCATAAGTAACACACTACGCCACCATGGACTCAGATCCTGCAGTGCCAGACGTGTCCCACTGCTTAAGCCAGTACATGTCCGGGCCCGTCTGAAGCTTGCTAGAGAGCATTTGGATGATCCAGAGGAGTTTTGGGAGAATGTCCTATGGTCTGATGAAACCAAACTGGAACTGTTTGGTAGAAACACAACTTGTCGTGTTTGGAGGAAAAAGAATACTGAGTTGCATCCATCAAACACCATACCTACTGTAAAGCATGGTGGTGGAAACATCATGCTTTGGGGCTGTTTCTCTGCAAAGGGGCCAGGACAACTGATCCGGGTACATGAAAGAATGAATGGGGCCATGTATCGTGAGATTTTGAGTGCAAACCTCCTTCCATCAGCAAGGGCATTGAAGATGAAACGTGGCTGGGTCTTTCAACATGACAATGATCCAAAGCACACCGCCAGGGCAACGAAGGAGTGGCTTCGTAAGAAGCATTTCAAGGTCCTGGAGTGGCCTAGCCAGTCTCCAGATCTCAACCCTATAGAAAACCTATGGAGGGAGTTGAAAGTCCGTGTTGCCAAGCGAAAAGCCAAAAACATCACTGCTCTAGAGGAGATCTGCATGGAGGAATGGGCCAACATACCAACAACAGTGTGTGGCAACCTTGTGAAGACTTACAGAAAACGTTTGACCTCTGTCATTGCCAACAAAGGATATATTACAAAGTATTGAGATGAAATTTTGTTTCTGACCAAATACTTATTTTCCACCAGAATATGCAAATAAAATGATAAAAAAACAGACAATGTGATTTTCTGGATTTTTTTTTCTCAGTTTGTCTCCCATAGTTGAGGTCTACCTATGATGTAAATTACAGACGCCTCTCATCTTTTTAAGTGGTGGAACTTGCACTATTGCTGACTGACTAAATACTTTTTTGCCCCACTGTACATTAAATATTCAAATAAAGAATAAAAGGGGTTTTATCATGAAAAAATTGTATAAATTGTATTGCACATATAAAATAGCAGACAAAAATACAAATGTATATAGATGAGAAAAAAGTGTTTAGATGGAAATGATTACAAAAATTGGTAGAACAGCAGACAGAAAAACACATGTCCCACATGGTACAACCGCATCGGGCACAGAAAAAAAAGGAATACATATTAGTTCGCTGGGCCTTAGCTCCTGCGTGTTTCACTGTCATCTCTGCAGACAGTACTTATATTGTCCCAAGGTAATTTTTCATCACACTTCATTTGATGTGTATATTTTTTTTACTTCAGGGGCCTGTTTGTTTGCAAAAACCTTTTTTCTTGTATCTATGACCAGTTGGCAATAGTGATTTACCCTTAGAGCTATACTTACTACATATCCATGCCATCTGGCTTCAGCCTTGATATTAGGATTAGCTCTTAATATATTTTATAATCGTCAAACCCACCGAACTAATATAATATATATTCTTGTTTTCTGTGCCCAATGCGGTTGTGCCATGTGAGACACATGTGTTTTTCTGTCCGGTGTACTACCGATTTTTGTAATTATTTCCATCTAAACACCAGTGTCTTTAGCTGCTTTTTTCTCACCTATATACTGGAGAATAAGCCGACACGAGTATAAGCAGAGGCACCTACTTTTGCCTCGGAAAACTGGGTAAGCTTATTGACTCGAGCATAACCCGGGTGTCACGATCCAGGTTTGGATCTGTGGCAGATCTGGTTTCCCTCTGATTAAAACCTTTTTTCCTTTCTGGTCATTTGGGGTTAATGCAGTTTTCCCCCTGGTGGCTGCTGGTGTTATTACAATGCATTGCAGCTGGGTCAGCTGATGTTGGTGACCACTCCCACCATCCTTCATAAGGTCATCTGATGCATCAGCTGACTGTTGGTTTTACAGGTCCTTCTGGAGATCAACCAAGTTGGAGAAAGAGCTTGCTGGGTTCAGTGGTGCTTCTGTTGAATTCTGCTATTTGGTGCCTTACTCTGCTGTGCGGTGCATTGCAGCAGACAAAGCTAAGTGTTGCTTTGTGTTTCCTTTTCCCCTGGTGTTTGTCTTACCTTACCATGTGTTGTATTAGTGCAGCGGTGGGATCAGTGCTCTCACCTGTCAGTTCCCTACTTAGGGATAGGTGCAGGGCAAGTGAGGGACTAGGTATGCTGATCGGCGACGGGTTGAAAGAACCCGTATAGGGACGGTAGTAAGAGCAGGGCTCATCCTCAGGTGAGTGCAGGTGTCCATTCCCCATTCCCTACCGACAGGGCCCACCGTTGTTAAAGTGTCCCCGGTGCACCCTTGTGTGTTTAGCCATTTTGTGACCAACCACTCGTTGGGTCGTGTCATGCTAGGACAGTCACTTTGTGACATTATAACCAACCATCCCTTTTTTTCTGGTGAGCCATGGCTCAAATGCAGGCCTTTGCCCAACTGCTTCAGACCCTCATCCTGTTTAAGGTGCTGCGTGGAGAGGTGGTGCAGCAGCTGCAGCAGTTGGTGGGGTTTTGGGCTTCGGCCCAGGTACATGCTCAACCAGAACCCAAGATATTTCTTCCTGACAGGTTCTCTGGAAGGAGACATACATTTTTGTTTTTTTCAGGAAGCCTGCAAGTTATACTTCAGGCTCCGCCCTCGTTCATCAGGGAGTGAGGAACAGAGTGTGGGGATTATAATCTCCCTTCTTAAGGGTGATCCCCAATCCTGGGCTTTCTCCCTGCTAGCCGGTTCTCCATCTTTACAGTCGGTGGATGAGTTTCTTGCAACTTTGGAGCTTGTGTATGAGGATCCTGATGGCGTCTCCCAGGCGAAATCCTGACTGCGTAAAATCAAGCAGGGGGGTCGGCCGGCTGAGGAGTACTGCTCTGAGTTCAGGAGGTGGGCCACTGACACAGTGGAATGACCCTGCCCTTAGGAGCCATTTTAGGCAGGGTCTGTCTCCAAGGTTACTCTTGTGCAGTATGCCGCCCCCAGGTCATTGGAGACCGCCATGTCCCTTGCCATCTGGGTAGATAGACGCTTGAGGGAGAGACATACACCTAATGTGACTCCGATCATCCTTGCTAGGGAGGGGGACACACCTGAGCAGGCGGACGAACCCATGCAGGTGGGAGGAGTTGTTTCCCAAACAGGGTTGCCTGCGGTTCGCCGTGGTGTGGGGGCATGTTTTTACTGTGGGCAGACTGGTCATTTTATCGGTGTCTGCCCAGCTCGCGCCAAAATACCTGTACCACCTAAAAAGCCGCGTCCCCCTGGTCGTGTAGAGGGAGGCGACCAGGGAGTGTATATATCCTCCATATCTTCTCCTCAGTGTACCCTGTCAGCTGAAGTAGTGGTTGGCGGGGTAACTGAGTGTATACCGGTGCTTGTGGACAGTGGAGCAGGTGTCAATCTGGTGATGCTCATTTTGTCCAGAACCATGGCCTAAGGTGTAGAACACTAACTAAACCCCTAAGTGTCCAGGCCATTGACTCTGTACCTGTTATGATTGAACTGGTGGTTAGGAGCACTAGAAATGACCAGATGAGCAAACTAGTATTACAGGACGAGATCTGGGAAGTGGGAGCTCTGCTGACCGCAAGTCCTAATCCTATCACAACAACTAGAAATAGCCGTGGAGCGTTCCTGACTCTGCCTAGACGCCTCTTCACAGCCTAAGAGCTAACTGCCCCTAAAGATAGAAAATACAGCCTACCTTGCCTCAGAGAAATTCCCCAAAGAAATAGGCAGCCCCACATATATTGACTGTGAGTTAAGATGGAAGTCACAAACACAGGAATGAAATAGGTTTCAGCAAAGGAGGCCAGCCTTAACTAAACAGACTGAAGACAGAAAAGGTATCTTTGCGGTCAGCATAAAAACTAACAAAAAAAACACGCAGAGTGTGCAAAAGAAACCACCACACCGACTCACGGTGTGGTGGTGCCACTCTGCATCCCAGAGCTTCCAGCTAACAGGAAAAAATCATTATAGCAAGCTGGACAAAAAAACAGTGGTAACAAATAAGCTAGCAGGGACTTAGCTTTTGCTCAAGTAGACAGGTCATCTGAAAGATCCAAGAGAACTGAACCAGTACTAGGACATTGACAGCTGGCATCAAGTAACGATCTGAGTGGAGTTAAATAGAGCAGCCAGCCAAGGCCTCAACGACATCAGCTGGAGAATGAATCTCAGAACCAGCAGCTCCACTCACAGCCACCAGAGGGAGTCCATGAACAGAACTCGCCGAAGTACCATTCATAACCACAGGAGGGAGCTTGAGAACAGAATTCACAACAGTACCTCCCCCTTGAGGAGGGGTCACCGAACCCTCACCAGAGCCTCCAGGCTGATCCGGACGAGCCAAATGAAAGGCACGAACAAGATCGGCAGCATGAATATCAGAGGCAACCACCCAGGAATTATCCTCCTGACCATAACCTTTCCACTTGACTAGGTACTGAAGTTTCCGTCTCGAAATCCGTGAATCCAAAATCTTCTCCACCACATACTCCAACCCTCAACCAACACCGGGGCAGGAGGATCAACGGAGGGAACCATAGGAGCCACATATCTCCGCAGTAACGACCTATGGAACACATTATGGATGGTGAAAGAAGCTGGAAGGTCCAAATGAAATGACACAGGATTAAGAATTTCAGAAATCTTATAAGGAACAATGAAACGAGGCTTAAACTTAGGAGACGAAACCTTCATAGGAACAAAATAAGACGAAAACCAAACCAAATCCCCACCACGAAGTCGGGGACCAACACAGCGACAGCGGTTAGCGAAACGTTGAGCCTTCTCCTGGGACAATGTCAAATTGTCCACTACGTGAGTCCAAATTTGCTGCAACCTGTCCACCACAGAATCCACACCAGGACAGTCCGAAGGCTCAACCTGCCCTGAAGAAAAACGAGGGTAGAAACCAGAATTACAGAAAAAAGGCGAAACCAAAGTGGCTGAGCTGGCCCGATTATTAAGGGCGAACTCAGCCAAAGGTAAGAAGGACACCCAATCATCCTGATCAGCAGAAACAAAGCATCTCAGATATGTTTCCAAAGTCTGATTGGTTCGTTCGGTTTGGCCATTAGTCTGAGGATGGAAAGCTGAAGAAAAAGACAAATCAATGCCCATCTTAGCACAAAAGGACCGCCAAAATCTCGAAACAAACTGGGAACCTCTGTCCGACACGATGCTCTCCGGAATGCCATGTAAACGAACCACATGCTGGAAAAACAATGGAACCAAATCAGAGGAGGAAGGCAATTTAGGCAAAGGTACCAAATGGATCATCTTAGAGAAGAGATCACAAACCACCCAGATAACTGACATCCTCTGAGAGACAGGAAGATCAGAAATAAAATCCATGGAAATATGCGTCCAGGGCCTCTTCGGGACCGGCAAAGGCAAAAGCAACCCACTGGCACGAGAACAGCAGGGCTTAGCCCGAGCACAAGTCCCACAAGACTGCACAAAAGAACGCACATCTCGTGACAAGGAAGGCCACCAAAAGGATCTAGCCACCAAATCTCTGGTACCAAAGATTCCAGGATGACCAGCCAACACCGAACAATCAACCTCAGAGATAACTCTACTAGTCCATCTATCAGAGACAAACAGATTCTCCGCTGGGCAACGGTCAGGTCTATCAGCCTGAAACTCCTGCAGCACCTGCCGCAAATCAGGGGAAATGGCAGACAAAACTACCCCCTCTTTGAGAATACCAGCCGGCTCAGGAACTCCCGGAGAATCAGGCACAAAACTCTTTGAAAGAGCATCAGCCTTCACATTCTTAGAACCCGGAAGGTACGAAACCACAAAATTGAAGCGGGAGAAAAACAGCGACCATCGAGCCTGTCTAGGATTCAACCACTTGGCAGACTCGAGATAAGTCAGATTCTTGTGATCCGTCAAGACCACCACGCGATGCTTCGCTCCTTCAAGCCAATGTCGCCACTCCTCAAACGCCCACTTCATAGCCAAAAACTCTCGATTGCCCACATCATAATTGCGCTCAGCAGGCTAAAAATTTCTAGAAAAGAAAGCACATGGTTTCATCACAGAGTCATCAGAACCTCTTTGAGACAAAACAGCCCCTGCTCCAATCTCAGAAGCATCCACCTCGACCTGAAACGGGAGCGAAACATCTGGCTGACACAACACAGGGGCAGAAGAAAAACTACGCTTCAGCTCCTGAAAAGCCTCAACGGCCGCAGAAGACCAATTGACCACATCAGCACCTTTCTTGGTCAAATCAGTCAATGGTTTAACAACACTAGAAAAATTAGCGATGAAGCGACGGTAAAAATGAGCAAAGCCCAGAAATTTCTGAAGGCTCTTCACAGAAGTAGGCTGAGTCCAATCATAAATGGCCTGAACTTTAACAGGGTCCATCTCGATAGTAGAAGGGGAAAAAATGAAGCCCAAAAATGAAACCTTCTGAACTCCAAAGAGACATTTAGACCCCTTCACAAACAAGGAATTAGCACGAAGGACCTGGAACACCATTCTGACCTGCTTCACATGAGACTCCCAATCGTCCGAAAAGACCAAAATATCATCCAAATATACAATCATGAATCTATCCAGGTACTTTTGGAAGATGCCATGCATAAAGGACTGAAACACAGATGGAGCATTAGAAAGCCCGAATGGCATCACCAAGTACTCAAAATGGCCCTCGGGCGTATTAAATGCTGTTTTCCATTCGTCGCCCCGTTTAATACGCACAAGATTATACGCCCCTCGAAGATCTATCTTGGTTAACCAGCTAGGTCCCTTAATCCGAGCAAACAAATCAGACAGTAGTGGCAAAGGGTACTGAAATTTGACGGTTATTTTATTGAGAAGGCGATAATCTATACAAGGTCTCAGAGAACCATCCTTCTTGGCCACAAAAAAGAACCCTGCTCCCAACGGTGACGATGACGGGCGAATATGCCCTTTCTCCAAGGACTCCTTTATATAACTCCGCATTGCAGCGTGTTCTGGCACAGATAAATTGAACAGTCGGCCCTTCGGAAACTTACTACCAGGAATCAAATTAATAGCAGAATCGCAATCCCTATGAGGAGGTAGGGCACTGGATTTGGGCTCATCAAATACATCCCGGTAATCTGACAAGAACTCAGGGACTTCAGAAGGATGAGAAAATGAAATAGACAACAATGGGACATCCCCATGTACCCCTTGACAACCCCAGCTGGATACAGACATGATTTCCAATCCAATACTGGATTATGGACCTGTAGCCATGGCAAACCCAAAACGACCACATCATGCAGATTATGCAACACCAAAAAGCGAATATCCTCCTGATGTGCAGGAGCCATGCACATGGTCAATTGAGTCCAGTACTGAGGCTTATTCTTGGCCAAAGGTGTAGCATCAATTCCTCTCAATGGAATAGGATACTGTAAGGGCTCCAAGAAAAAACCACAGCGCCTGGCAAACTCCAAGTCCATCAAATTCAGGGCAGCGCCTGAATCCACAAATGCCATAACAGAATAGGACGACAAAGAGCAAATCAGAGTAACGGACAAAAGAAATTTTGGCTGTACCGTACCAATGGTGGCAGACCTAGCGAACCGTTTAGTGCGCTTAGGACAATCAGAGATAGCGTGAGTGGAGTCACCACAGTAAAAACACAGCCCATTCTGACATCTGTACTCTTGCCGTTCAGCTCTGGTCAAGGTCCTGTCACATTGCATAGGCTCAGGCCTCCGCTCAGAAAACACCGCCAAATGGTGCACATTTTTGCGCTCACGTAAGCGTCAATCGATCTGAATGGCCAAGGACATAGACTCATTCAGACCAGCAGGCGTGGGGAATCCCACCATAACATCCTTAAGGGCTTCAGAAAGACCCTTTCTGAAAATTGCCGCCAGGGCACATTCATTCCACTGAGTAAGCACAGACCACTTTCTAAACTTCTGACAATATACCTCCGCTTCATCCTGACCCTGACACAAAGCCAGCAAAATTTTCTCTGCCTGATCCACTGAATCTGGTTAATCATAAAGCAATCCAAGCGCCAGAAAAAATGCATCTACATTACGCAATGCAGGATCTCCTGGCGCAAGGGAAAATGCCCAGTCTTGAGGGTCGCCACGCAGCAAAGAAATAATGATTTTTACTTGCTGAATGGGGTCACCAGAGGAGCGGGGTTTCAAAGCAAAAAACAGTCTACAATTATTTTTGAAATTCAGGAACTTGGATCTATCCCCAGAAAACAAATCAGGAATTGGAATTCTGGGTTCTAACATCGGGTTCTGAACTACATAATCTTGAATGCCTTGCACCCTTGCAGTGAGTTGATCCACACAAGAGGACAGACCTTGAATGTCCATATCTACACCTGTGTCCTGAACCACCCAGAGATTTAGGGGAAAAGAGAAACAAAACACACTGCAGAGGAAAAAAAAATGGTCTCAGAACTTCTCTTATCCCTCTATTGAGATGCATTAACACTTTGTGGGCCAGCTGTACTGTTATGATTGAACTGGTGGTTAGGAGCACTAGAAATGACCAGATGAGCAAACTAGTATTACAGGACAAGCTCTGGGAAGTGGGAGCTCTGCTGACCGCAAGTCCTAATCCTATCACAACAACTAGAAATAGCCGTGGAGCATTCCTGACTCTGCCTAGACGCCTCTTCACAGCCTAAGAGCTAACTGCCCCTAAAGATAGAAAATACAGCCTACCTTGCCTCAGAGAAATTCCCCAAAGAAATAGGCAGCCCCCACATATATTGACTGTGAGTTAAGATGGAAGTCACAAACACAGGAATGAAATAGGTTTCAGCAAAGGAGGCCAGCCTTAACTAAACAGACTGAAGACAGAAAAGGTATCTTTGCGGTCAGCATAAAAACTAACAAAAAAACCCACACAGAGTGTGCAAAAGAAACCACCGCACCGACTCACGGCGCGGTGGTGCCACTCTGCATCCCAGAGCTTCCAGCTAACAGGACAAAATCATTATAGCAAGCTGGACAAAAAAAACAGTGGTAACAAATAAGCTAGCAGGGACTTAGCTTTTGCTGAAGTAGACAGGTCATCTGAAAGATCCAAGAGAACTGAACCAGTACTAGGACATTGACAGCTGGCATCAAGTAACGATCTGAGTGGAGTTAAATAGAGCAGCCAGCCAAGGCCTCAACGAGATCAGCTGGAGAATGAATCTCAGAACCAGCAGCTCCACTCACAGCCACCAGAGGGAGTCCATGAACAGAACTCGCCGAAGTACCATTCATAACCACAGGAGGGAGCTTGAGAACAGAATTCACAACAGTACCACTCTGCCAGCGGTGGGTGACCCAAGTTATGGATGATATACACCTGCGTATAGGGACTCGTCATGAGGACTTCTTGTCGTGCTACGTCTTGGGGGGGAATACAACACCCATCGTTTTAGGACTCCCTTGGTTTAAAAAAAACACAACCCGGCCATAGATTGACAGTCAAGGGAAGTGGTCAGCTGGGATCAGTCTTTTGAGGGCTGCTGCCCGGGGGCTACTGTCTCTGCTGTCCTTCTACACTCTACCCCTTCTTCTCCATTGGGGCCGCAGAGGTACTCCCAGGGAGTAGGGGCAGGACTTAACCCTCTCCACAAGCTAACCCTGAGTGTCAGAGTCCTCTTGAGAGGAGGGATCAGGGGAGGGTGGTGGTTCAATCTAAGCATTGTGGGGGTGTAAGTGTGGTGACACAGGGGAACGTCTCTGTTGTCAATTCCTCAAAGAATTCACTATCTTGTGGCAGATGTATGCGTAGATATAAACGTTCAGGTCCGGACCTGTTTGTGAAGGAGTACGTATGGGTGTCCACCAAAAACATCAGGTGGAAGTGTGCAACTGGGACCTGGAGTTCCAAGGTGATTGGGCCATATCGAGTGTCAGCCATTCTCAGCCCGGGAACTTACCAGCTGGAGTTACCCCCAGTAATGCCTGTACACAACGTATTTCCCAGGTCAGTGCTCTAGAGATTTATGGCGCCTCCAGAGCCTACGTTGTTGGTATCTCCATCGTGCCCCGTTTGCCATAAAACTTTGAGTCAGGTGACTGCCGAGGTGAACTCTGGTGGATCGAGGCGTCCTCACCGTAGGTTGTTTTCTGGTGAGGTTCGGTGTTGAGTGTCCAGAGGCCCCTCATGCCTGGTTCATGTTAATGAATGTGAGCTTGCCCATGTTGACTGTGGATAGGCGGATGCAGGGGTGGGAATCAGCCGGTTCTCCCCGGTTCGATGGAAACTATGGGAGATTCAGAGCCACGATCCGGTACCACACCTCCCATCCTTCCCATATCCCGCTGGGGAGTCCCAATTTGAGAGTGCCCTGTGGTCCAGCACTGCAGAGCTGCATCCCTCCACCTGCAGAGAGCCGCACATCACATGAATGGTTGCCGCTGCTCTGTGCGCACAGGACCTGTGAGGAGGTCACAGGAGGGGAGGAGTCAGTGTATTGCAGGACTCTGCTGTGCTGGTTGTCATGGTGCTGGACAACAGTAAGCTTATGTGTGGGGTCAGTTGTTTACAGTGTGGATGTAACAGAGCTGTGTGTGTACAAGGTGTGTGTACGGAGCAGAGCCATGTGTATGAGGTGTATGGAGCGGAGTATTGTGTGTGTATGAGGTGTACAGAGCGGAGCCATGGGTGTATGAGGTGTACGGAGCGGAGCCGTGTCTGTGTATGAGGTATACGGAGCGGAGCCGTATGTGCAAGGTGTACGGAGTGGAACCGTGTGTGTATGAGGTGTACGGAGCGGAGCCGTGTGTGCAAGGTGTACAGAGAAGAGCTGCTTGTTTACGATGTGTATGGAGCGGAGCCGTGTGTGTACGAGGTGTACAGAGTGGAGCCGCGTGTGTATGAAGTGTAAGGAGTGGAGCATGTACGAGGTGTTTGGAGCAGAGCCGTGTATGTAAGGTGTAAGGAGCAGAGCCACGTATGTAGGAGTAACTATGTGTGGCCACTATTATATTGTATGCAATATCATGTGTGGCCATTATACAGTATGTAGCATCATGTGTGGCCATTATACAGTACGGAGCATCATGTGTGGCCATTACAGTATGGAGCATCATGTGGGGCCATTATACAGTATGGAGCACCACATGTGGCCATTATATAGTATGGAGCATCACGTGTGGCCATTACATAGTATGGAGCATCACGTGGGGCCATTATACAGTATGGAGCATCATGTGGGGCCATTATACAGTATGGAGCACCATGTGTGGCCATTATGCACTATGGAGCATCATGTTGGGCCATTATACTGTATGGAGCATCACGTGGGGCCATTATACAGTATGGAGCATCACGTGGGGCCATTATACTGTATGGAGCATCACGTGGGGCCATTATACAGTATGGAGCATCATGTGGGGCCAATATACTCTATGGAACATCACGTGTGGCCATTATACAGTAGTGAGAACCATGTGGGGCCATTATACAGTACGGAGCATCATGTGTGGCCATTATACAGCATGGAGCAGTGTGTGGCCATTATACAGTATGGGGCACTGTGGCCATATTTTTTGTTTATAATTATTGTTTATGAAACCGTGTGATCAGCATTGCTAAATGAGTATGGTTGGGATGTGGATATGGGTGTGACTAGTTGTGAAATGGGTGTGGTCAGAGGCATGGCCTAAAATTTGCCTCTTTCCCTTCTTCAAAAGTTGGGAGGTATGGTTTGACTGCACCCCTACTTGTATATGTTTGAGAAAAAGGTGTGTTTAAAAAATGGGTGTAGTTTTCCTACACACAAACACAGAACCTGTTAAAAATTTTAAATCCCACTACTAGGCGGATGTACCTGTCTGTGATCACACCCCCTGCTATGCTAAACATACTGTGAGGATCTGAGGTTGTGGGTTATGAAAATCACCTAGGCAGGTTAACGATGCAACTATTTTTGATTCCATACATCCATTGATGTACAACAAATCCAGGTAGATTACAAAAATACAATTTCCTCAATACACAAGATCCCTTTCCCGGGGCAGATAGTCCCAGTGCCAAGGTTTCAGGCGAGACAGGTGAGTAGCAGCAGGATGACAATGCCGACAGAATGAACATCGGTCTGTTTGATCACTGTCAACAACTCCTGCACATTGTGAGAGCTTTCCATCAAACAGATGAATTTCAGAACAGCCTGCTGTCGTTTCCCCCTGGCTGTGCTGAAGTTGGTGTTACGCTGACCGGATAAGGAAGCGGTGGAAGCAGCAGAGTAGGAGGAGGCAACCTGGACAGAGAAAAGTCCAGCAATCCTTGGTGGTAGTAGGACATGTGCCAAAACACCTTCTGCCTCAGGCCCACTACATTTACCACGTGGGCAGTTAGGGAGATACAACGGCCCTCCCAGTGTTCACTGGTCCACGTATTGGTGGTTATGTTGACCTTGCATAGTGCACAACCACATTTTGTCCACAACACGTCTGTGCAGAGCAGGGATGGCTCATTTGGAGAAGTATTTGTGGCTGGAAACCACATATGTACCACCAGCAGTTTTTTCAAACTGTTTCCACCAGCTGAAATGGCATTTCAAAGGCCAGGGATTTTTGAATTACGTAATACAGGACTATGGCTTGTGAGTGGGTAGAGGGGTAATTTCTCTTTCTCTCAAGTGTTTGGGGGATAGATAGCTGAACAATTACATGGAACAGTGTGGAGATGCTTGGTGAAAGTGCTGGTGGTGCTGTCCCTTTGAAGTGGCTAGGTGGATGATTCACAGAACCACAGCCAGCAGAGTTATCAAAAAGCAGAAATGACTGCTGCATGACTTGGGGCTCAGACTTCTTGGCTGATTTGGTAGGGGGTAAGGTGCAAGCCAGACAGCCACAGTCCGCAGGTGCCAACTCTGTGGTTTCAGCAGGGGACCAGGTGGAAGATAATGATAAGGAACTTGAAGCACTCAGTCATCCAATCTAAAACTTTCTCACAATGTTCTGGCCTCACCATTCAAGCAGCAGTACTTGGTCCTACAAAATGACACAGAATGTCCTGAAGCCTGCGTGCGCAAGAGGAAAGTGTTTCATTTGGCACAGGATGACCACGTCCTCTCCTTGCAGCAGCTGCACCAGCAGCAGTAGCTACACCACCACCACCACCACCACCATCTCCTCATTTTTGGAAATATTTTTAGGCACAGTACTCCCACAGACACACCTGAGTAACCACAGACACACAAAAGTTTTTATATGCAGTCCACAGTACTCCCACATACACGGCTGCACAGTAAAAAAAAAAAAAAAAAAAAAGTGTTTCTTAGGCACATTAATCCCACAGACATGGGTACAGAGTAACAAAAAGTGTCTTAAAGCACACTTCTCCGAGAGTTACATTTGCAGAGTAAAAAAAAGATTTTTTAGGCACAGTACTCCCACAAACTTGGGTGCAGAGTACCCACAGAGAACCTAACACTGTCCCTTGCTCAAGCTCCATCCTGACCCTACACTAATCATAGCAGAATGGATGTGATATTAATTATCATGGCTGTGATGACTCGAAGTGCCCACAGCCTAAAAGCTTGTTGAATGGCTGCGCTGCAACTTTTCAACAAACCTGAACTCTAGAACGGACGTCCGGTAAAAATACACTATTTTATTCCCTTCCCCTCATTTTATCCCTCACTCTGCAGCACCCCTCCCCTCCTTTTAATCCCTCCCCCTCTGAAACATCCCTCCCACATATTATTGCACACCCCTCTGAAGCACTTCCCCCCCTCCTCCAATTATACCACCCTCGGAAATGCCCCCCTCCTCCTATTATTCCCCCTCTGAAGTGCTTCCTCCCTTTTATCCCTCTAAAATGCCTCCTCCCTATTACTCCCCTGAAGTGCCCCCTCCTGTTATTCCCATACTCTGAAGAGCCCCTCCCCATTTTATTCTCACCCTCTGAAGTGCTCCTCCCCATTTTATTCCCTTCATTTTGTTCCCCATCAGCAAAGTCCCCCCCTCCTCTGCACATCCCCTCATTTTTATGCCCCATTGAAAAGTAATAAAAGGATAAAAAAGCTTATGCTTTCATAATCCAAGCTCCCGTCCACCTTCTCCTCTCCTGTTTAGTGCAGTGATGACCTCACTTCATCGCGCCATCCAAAGTCTCCTGCCTGCGCCTTCCCCAAGAAGTCACAGACCAGACGTGGCATGCGTCTTGCTGGAGATCCTGGCAGAGGAGAGATAACAGCTCCTCTGCTCCTGTTCTGGGCAGCACACACAGCAACTGTATTTGCATCTGACAAATGCAAATACAATTCAGTGCAGGGACGGAGCAATGGCTGGAGCATAGGACCAATTGATCTGTAGCGGTGTTAGTGACTGACATCGCTCACCTCCATGCCTGCGTCTTGGCCGTTACTGTGCTGAAGGTCTGTGGTCGGAGGAAGGTGTCAGGCTGCAGCACACATTCAGCAATTTTATTTTTAAAGTTCGTCCACCTTGGGTAGGCAGGAGGTAGCATCCTACCTCCCAGCCTACCCCTTGTCCCGGCAACCATCTATTGAATACTCCATTCAAGCCATCTATTGTTACTGAGTTCCATTGAAAACCAGCGTGTGGCTGGGCTTCAAAGGAGATTGTGATTTCTACTATATGAAAAAATTCTGTGGTATTGCTGAATATAGTACAAATGATCAAACGACTGTAGGCTCATGTCCCCTTAGGGGATTAATACAGTGACAACTACAAAAAAATTTTTGGGAAAAAATCAAAACATAAAATCTTTCTTCCCATTAAAATAAAGCTAATAAAAAAACATGTGGAATCTTCACATCCTTAATAGTCTGATCTATCAAAATATAAAAATATTAACCTGTTCGCTAAGTACCCTAAACAGAGAAAAAAAAGACCAGAATTGCGTGCTTTTGGTTGCTTCAATACTGCAAAAAAAATGCTTTAAGAAGTGATCAAAATGTCAGATGTATACCAAAATGTTATCAATAAAATTGTCATCACCAGGGACGGGCTAACACGAACTACCGTACGAACACTGCCAGAAAAAGCCGAAGACTGCCGAGTGCAGTGAATACCGCCGGAAGTTAATGAGCAGCCCCGGAAGCAGATGCGGCCGGGAGACAGCAGGACGCATAGCTGGACAGGTAAGTATAATTATATTGTTTATTATTAATTTTATGCTTTCTTTTACAGCTCTCCCCCGACCCCATCCCATATCTGTAAATCCAAGCTTGGGGTTCGGATACAAGTTCGCGTCATCTCTGCCCCAAGCTCGAACTTTGTAAAAAAAAAAAACTTGGGCGAACCCACCAATCCCGGTCATCGGGGGTTTGCCCATCACCAGTCATCAAGCATGGCAAAAAATAAGCCTTTTCTATTGACCAAAAAATGAAAGTGTTACTGGTCTCCAAAAATGGCAAGTTTGGTATCACCATAACTGATGAGAATTATTTTTACCACACATTGTAAGCTGTACAAATAACTCCCCAAATACAGTATCAGAATAGGGTTTTATTTTTGCAATTTCACTTAACATAGAATATTTTTCCCATTTTCCAGAACGCTGTACAAATAATTCCCCAAAACAGTGCTGCTGAAGGTGGCTTTTTTAACTTAATAGGACCTGGGGGTGACAGGTTCCCTTTAAGAGATTGACAGTGTAAAGTGTTGGATTTACCATTTAAAACATTTGTTTTTGTCTTTTTAAGATTATATTTACTTGAGGTAGGATTTGTAAAGCTACCAAGAAACACGCAAATAAACAGGTTTAGGAGAGGGATTCAGACCTAAAGCTTTATTGAGAAGGTGGTGGCTCTACCTTAATAGGCTTTTATTTTTGCAATTTCACTGCACATGGATTATTTTTCCCATTTTCCAGTACGCTGTACAAATTCTTCTGCAAAACAGTATCAGGTGTTTTATTTTTGCAATTTCACTGCACATGGATTTTGTTTTTCCATTTTCCAGTACACTAAGTGGAAATATAATGGGTACTATTCAAAATTAAAACTTGTCCTACAAAAAACAAGCCCTTTAGCAGGAAGATGGAGTTGCTTCAGAGCATGAGAAGTGTGTCATCAGTTACTACACAATATGTCCAAAACTACAACATTCAGTATAATGGGTGAGCTTTGTCATATTGGTTGCTGCTCACATAGAGATGATTAGTTGATGGCAAGCTCATCTTCAGTGCTTTTCTTTGCATAAACAGTGAAGGAAATTACTGAAGAATAGAATGTAATAAATGAAAACGGTTTCGAATTAAGAAGTGCAGAATTCAGCAATGTTTTCATTCTTTACTAAAAGAAGCTTTTATATTTTTACACTTTTCTAACACAACAAACCTTAAGTAGGGTTAGGCCTTGGCTTAGGGCAAGAGTTAGAATACGGACTAGTAAATGGGTTAAATTTAGGGTTAAGTTAGGCTTCAGGGTTTGCTTAAGGAAATAAAAAATTGCTACATAAAAAAATGTAATAAAGCCAAAAAAGTGTAACATCTTTAAAGTTTTAGAAAACTCTTCTCGTCTTCCGGCTACGGCTCCAGCGCAGGCGTACTTTATCTGCCCTGTTGAGGGCAGAGCAAAGTACTGCAGTACACAGGCGCCGGAAAAGGTCAGAGAGAGGCCCGGAGTAACAGGCCAGATTAACCCCCCTCGCCCAGAATTTACCCGGGGTTAAAGTGGCCTAGGCCAGATTATACCACGGGTATATTCTGGCCTAGCCCAAACTATACCCCGGGGTACAAATTGGACTAGACCAGATTATACCCCTCCAGGTCAGAATATACCCCAGCTGCTGTAGATCAGATTTTCAGCCTTTTGAGAACCATTGAGTGATATAATCAATAACGGAGCCCCAGGCAGCGCACAGAACCCCAAACAGCGCACAGAACCCCAAACAGCGCACGGTGCCCCAGGCAGCCCACAGGACCCCAGGCAGCGCACAGGGGCCCAAGGCAGCGCACAGTGCCCCAAGGCAGCACACAGTGCCCCAGGCAGCACAGAGGGGCCCCAGGAAGAGCACGGAGCCCCAAACAGCGCACGGTGCCCCAGGCAGTGCACAGGACCCCAGGCAGCTCACAGGCAGCACAGTGGGGCCCCAGGCAGCACAGAGGGGCCCCAGGAAGAGCACAGGGGCCACAGGAAGTGTACAGGGCCCCAAACAGCGTACGGGACCCCAGGCAGCGCACAGGGGCCCCAGGTAGCACACAGAGCCCCAGGCAGAACACAGGGCCCCAGGCAGCGCACAGGGCCCCAGGCAACACAGAGAGGCCCCAGTGCACGGGGCCCCAGGCAGAGCAAAGGTGCCGCAGGAAGTGCACGGGGCCCCAGGCAGCACACTGGACCCCAGGCAGCGCACAGGGAGCCCATAGGGCTCCAGGCAGCACACAGGGCTCCAGGCAGCCCACAGGAGCCCCAAGGGGGTAAGAGATAGCACGCAAGAGGGGGAAATAGACAGAGCGCATATCCCCTGTGCGCTGTCTGGGACCCCCTGTGCGCTATGTGGGACACACTGTATGCTGTCTGGGACCGTGCTCTTGAGTATATCACTCAATCCTGTAAGGCTAGTTTCACATTTGTGTACAGCCGTGCGCATGCGTACACTCTCAGTGAAGCCTTGACCACTGCTGCGCCCCGCCGGTTAAGCTCCGCCCACGTTCTTTTGACGGTGCTGCAACCCACGGCGAAGGGAACAAGTTGGATTTTCTTGCGTTCACCGAATCGTCAAAACAACGCATGCGGACGCAAACATCCGCAGGGCCTGCGTACCCAATGATAAAGATAGGGTACGCAGGCCACATGCATACCTGGGCGGAGCTTATCTCACGGGCGCGGCAGTGGGCGGGGCTTCACAGAGCGTACACAGCCATGCGCAAATGTGAAACTAGCCTAAGATGTCTGGGGCCCCTGTGCGATTTCTGGGGCCCCGTTCTTGAGTACATCACTCAATGGTTCTCATAAGCGTGAAAAATCTGATCTACAGCAGCAGGGGTATATTCTGGCCCAGAGGAGTATAATCTGGCCTAGGTATAATATACCCATGGTCTATACTCCTCTAGGGCAGAATATTAGTGTGTTTTTGCTGCTGTAGTGCTACAGTATATATAGATGCACATACACAAACCATATACCATTTCATGCGGCTTTTGTCAGATTTTAATGCAGTCTGCAGCAGACTTCCCTCTTCCACGTGACACGGAGAAATCTGCTGTGCTTCTGCACAAAAAAATCCACATCGTTGGGATGCGGATTTTGATGCAAATTGACTGCTGATTTTTTCCCTGTTGAAAATCAGCAGCAAATCAAGTGCAAGGGAACGGGTGGACTAGACTTATAGCATGTGTTGGAGGCATTATATTGAACTGACAGTAGATGGTGCAGTTCCATCAGTGCATAGTTAATGTTATGTGTTGTAACTTGTTATCTATGTTTCTCCCTGCTCTCTGATATGCACCTTAAGTTCTCCAGTGTGAGATCCTATTCTATCCTGATAAGGTATATAAAGTGAACTTGGAACACCTCAAACAAAAAAAATTAGTTTTCCAATTTTGACAACAATGGAAGACCAACTATATGATCAGCTTTTGAGATTCTACGCTGCAACAGAACAAAAGTACCCCCAGTGGATCTACGATCTACCTCCAGAGAAAGGTTCAAATGCCAAGTCCCAGTTTAGACAAACATCTAAGCCATATCGAGCAGAGAAAGGGATAATTTAGTATGGAAAAAAGGAGGTTCTCACTAAAAGCCGACTGCCAAATATCCTGAAGGCCTGTCACGACAACCCAACTTCTGGTGGGAGAGAGAGAAAACATTTGCCAAAATTTATGACCGTTATTACTGGAAGGGAATGAAGAATGATGTTTACCAACATGTTAAAGCCTGTCAAAAATGTTTTGTAACATGTCCCAAAATCAGCAAAGAAGCTCCACCACTCAACAGTATACCAGTGCCTGGAAAAGTATGGAGCTTAGTTGGGATTGATATGATCGATCCTCTTCAGGAAACATCAAACGGCAACAAATATATAGTTGCTGTCACTGATCATTTCTCGAAGTGGACTGAGGCAACAGCTGTTCCAGACAAGAGTGCCATGTCAGTAGCAACATTTTTGTACACCATTATTTGCCGCTTAGGCTGTATGGACACTCTGATTAGCAACCAGGGAAGAGCAGTTCCCATCACCAAAGGTGATGGGAACTGCTATTTTCAGGCCATCAGCTATTTCCTGACAGGAACAGAGGACAACTACTCCCTTCTCAGGGCTAAAGTCATCCACCACATGAAAAGTGACTTGTCCAAAAAGCTACAGGGCTACTGTAATCAAGATGTGAATGAATATGTGAACACCTCTGGCATCTCTCGTGATGGAGTCTGGGCAACTGATGCTGAAATCATGGCCACAGCAAATCTGTTGAGTGGTGACATCGTCATCCACACCAAAGTTGGTGACACCATGGATTGGTTGACCTATCCCGCAAGCTTTAATCTGCAGTCAACAACAGAACATGCACTTTATCTTGAAAACAATCATGATCATTTCAATGTTATCAGTGTTTACTAATCATTTTAATGTTGTTATCAGTGTTTACTAATCATTTTAATGTTGTTGTTATCAGTGATTACCTTTGAACGTTTATATTGTAGTGTCCTGTCACCAGCCATGTGTACGATTATCAGCCGAAAGCATCTCTGGAACCAATAATCGCCCCATGTAAAA
The DNA here is from genome assembly GCF_051348905.1 of Ranitomeya variabilis. Lineage (NCBI taxonomy): Eukaryota > Metazoa > Chordata > Amphibia > Anura > Dendrobatidae > Ranitomeya > Ranitomeya variabilis. The sequence goes on from NC_135233.1 coordinate 538,335,518, forward strand.
GTATCTTTATAAGTTGAAGTTTCAGAATGTTATAACTTTTATTATATGCTGAACAGTTTATTTTATGAACATTCAAGGTTTTCAGGTTGAAGTAAAAAAAAGTCTCTGTGTTTAGAGTTTTAAACAATAAAATGTTGAAAAAATATTTAATTCTTGAGTATATCACTCAATGGTGCTCATAAACGTGAAAAATCGAATCTTTAATATACTCAAGAACGGGGCCACAGACATCACACAGGGGGGTCCTAAACAGCGCACATGGGATCCCAGACAGCGCACAGGGGGCAGAGACAGCGCACAGGGCCCCTGTGCACTGTCTCTGCCCCGTGTGCTGCCTGGGGCCCTGTGTGCTGCCTGGGTCCCCAGGGTCCCCTGGGTTCACTCTCTTCCCCCCTTGCACGCTGTCTCCTCCCCCTCCCTTGTGCACTGTCTCTGCCACTCCTTGTGCTGCCTGGGACCCCTGTGTGCTGCCAGAGACCCCTGTGTGCTGCCTGGTGCCCCATTCGCTGTCTCTGCCCCATGTGCTGCCTGGGGCCCCAGGTGCTGCCTGGAGCCTCTGTGCGCTGCCTGGAGCACATGTGCTGCCTGGGCCCCTGTGCGCTGCCTGGGGCCCCTGTGCGCTGTCAGGGCCGCTGTGCTCTGCCTGGGGCCCCGTGTGCTGCCTGGGGCCCCTGTGCGCTCCCTGGAGTGCATGTGCTGCATGGGGCCCTGTGCGCTGTCTGGGCCCCGTTCTCTGCCTGGGGCCCCTGTGCGCTGCCTGGGCCCCGTGTGCTGCCTGGGCCCCTGTGCGCTGCCTGGGGCCCCGTGCGCTGCCTGGGGCCCCTGTGTGCTGTCTGGTGCCCCGTGAGCTGCCTGTGGCGCCTGTGCGCTGCCTTGGGCCCCTTTGTGCTGCCAGGAGCCCTGTGCGCTGCCTGGGGCCCCGTACGCTGCCTGGAGCCCCCCTGTGCTGCCTGGGGCCATGTGCGCTGCCTGGGGCCCGTGTGCTGCCAGGGGCCCCTGTGCGCTGCCTGGGGCCCTGTGGGCTGCCTGAGGCCCCTGTGCGCTGCCTGTGGCCCCTGTTCTCTGCCTAGGGCCCTTGTGCGCTGCCTGGAGCCCCCCTGCGCTGCCTGGGGCCATGTGCGTTGCCTGGGGCCCGTGTGCTGCCTGGGGCCCTATGGGCTGCCTGAGGCCCCTGTGCGCTGCTTGGGGCCCCTGTGCGCTGCCTGTGGCCCCGAGCGCTTCCAAGGAGCCCCTGTGTGCTGCCTGGGGCCCCTACATGCTGCCTGGGGCCCTGGGTGCTGCCTGGGGCCCGGTTTTTAAGAATGTCACTCAATGGTTCTCAAAAGCCTGAAAAATCTGATCTACAGTAGCTGGGGTATATTCAGACCTGGAGAAGTATAAACTGGACTAGTCCAATTTGTACCCCGGGGTATAGTTTGGGCTAGGCCAGAATATACCCGGGGTATAATCTGGCCCAGAGGGGTATAAACTGGCCTAGTCCAATTTATACCCCGGGGTATAATTTGGGCTAGGCCAGAATATACCCAGGGTATAATCTGGCCTAGGCCACTTTAACCCCGGGTATATTCTGGGCGGGGGCTTAATCTGGCCTGTTACACCGGCGCCTGTGCACTGCAGTACTCTGCTCTGCCATCAATAGGGCAGACAAAGTACGCCTGCGCCGAAGCAGGAAGACAAGAAGAGGACGTCATTGTATTAAGCTAGGAGGCGCCAGACCCGGACCACGACTCCCATCGGACCCGGACCGCCCCTGGGTTACTATAATCTAACCTGTTTTTCTTACCTTTCAGGTTATATCAGGGGCTTATCTACAGCATTACTGAATGCTGTAGATAAGCCCCTGATGCCTGTGGGCATATACGATTTTTGGGGTGACAGATTCCCTTTAAATAAACTCTGTTTCTCCATAAAGCTTTAGGTCTGAATTCCTCTCCTAAACCTTTTCATTTGCGTGTTTCTTGGTAGCTTTACAAATCTTGCATCAAGTAAATATAATCTTAAAAAGACAAAAAAATGTTTTAAATGGTAAAGCCAACACTTTACACTGTCAAGCTCTTAAAGGGAACCTGTCACCCCCCAGATACCTTATGTGTTTTTAGATCATGTGAAATAGAGAAGAGGCGGCGCCCGGTGGGGCGATGGACGGCTGCGAGGCACTTGAATCAGGGAGATATCATACCTCCTTGACTCAATAGAGGTATGGCGCAAAATTTATAAAAGTGATTATTTCAGCATTCCTAAAGATACTAAGCATAAGTGCCATCTTCACAGAATGAAGCCTTCCTGCTGCTGAAGGTGGTTCTTTTACATTAATAGGCCTGGGGGGGGGCTATTAAGACAGGTTAGACAGGTTCCCTTTAACATAGAATATTTGAGTTATATGTAGATTCAATTTTACTCAACATTATTTTTACTCCATATGATGAACTATATTGAAAAATGTTCAGGAGCAAAAATGAAAATTTATTAGATTTACAGTATATTTCACATGATCTAAAAATACATAAGGTATCTAAATAAGCTGTATTGCAATTTTACAATAAATGAAAAAATAAACAAAATTTTAAAATTGAGCCAAGAAAGATATTCAACAATTTAGCCTGAAAATTATTTGTCGCCTTTTATTTGTGTTACAATCACAAGGAAATTCCCTTCACTTTATGCCGTGCAATGTACAATCAAGTACAGTTTATTAAAAAAGAACATTGTTTACAATCAATTCAGTTGTTGAAAGGATGTACATTGGAAAAAGTCTAACTAATAGAAGTGACCAGCCCCTGAAGCATAATCATCAGTCGTCTTGCAGCCTTATGTAAAGCGGCATAAGACTCCACTTGCAAGAACTGAAACAGTTTCTGACGCACTTGATTGATGATACTTCCCATGTGATCTCTTGTCACAGAGTCACTATGATCAAGATGCATTACTGCTTCTTCCAAGTAACTACAAAATAAAAACAATATAAAAAGGTTCATACAATTTGTAAACAAAGCATTGCATTACAAAACATTAAGGATATCTTAAAATGTGTTTTTGCAGCTTTTTTTAAGGCAAATTTTAAGTTGCGTCTTGCGACTGCTTTTTTTTGTCAGGATACATCAGAAATTTGAGTAAAATGTTAAAAAATTTGCAAACTTTGAATGATAATCTTTAATGCAGATAGTCATACCACACAAAAACATTAAAAAATAACATTTCACTCTTGTCTACTTTACATCAGCACCATTTGTAAAATGTTCTTTTATTTTGTTAGCATTTTAGGAGGTTTAAAAATGTAGCAGTAATTTTTCATTTTTTTGGGACCTATCAATGTTTGAAGTGCCTTTGGGGGTCCCATATAACTTTTGGGGGTTTCCGAATATACCATTTTAAAAACGGCACCCCCTGACACATTGAAAACTGCAGTCAGGTAGTTTATTAATCCTTCAGGTGATTTTCAGGAATTAATGCAAAGTGGCATGGTAGGAATGAAAAGTGTATTTTTACCACTTAAATGCCTCTAACTTCTTAACAGGTTACAACAGACGTCAGACTCTAAAGGCCCCGTCTCACTTAGCGACGCTAAAGCGATCCCGACAACGATACGACCTATCAGGGATCGTTGCTGCGTCGCTATGTGGTCGCTGGTGAGATGTCAAACAGTGAGATCTTCCCAACGATCGCTGCTGCGATCTCACTGTTTGACATCTCACCAGCGACCTGTAGCGACCTGTACAACGATGTCACATGGGAGCTATTATGACGATTCAGTGTCTGAGTCGTCAACGAGGTCGTTGGTAAGGTGTCAAACACAGCGATGTGTGCTACCCAGCGGGACCTCAATGATCAAAAAAAGGTCCAGGCCATTCCGACACGACCAGCGATCTCACAGCAGGGGCCTGGTCGCTGCTACGTGTCACACATAGCGAGATCGCTACTGAGGTCGCTGTTGCATCACAAAACTTGTGACTCAGCAGCGATCTCGCTAGCGATCTCGCTTAGTGAGACGGGGGCTTAAGGCCGCTATTTGGTTGTGAATTGCTATGGCATACATTAGGACCAAACAATAATGATCTGACAGCACCAATTGGGATAAAGACGAAGCCCTAACACTCTGTTAACCATTTATATGATGTAGCCACTATTGACAGCAGCATCTAAGGGGTTAAACAGATTTGAACGGTGCAAACACGGATCGTGGGGCTGATGCAGCAAGTTGTCAGCTATAGTGGACAGCCGACAGCTGCTGGATTGTCACCTGTATGGGGATGTTATTCTCTTATATCTCAGCTCAGTTAAAAACATGTTGGCAGGTCATTAAGGGGTTAATATATGCAAACTGATCCATGATCCCTGGTATGCATTAAATAGATCCAGCACCATAGTAAGAGAAACATGCCCATATCATGATGCTTGCACCACCATACTTCACTGTCTTCAGAGTTTACAGTGGCTTGAATGCAGAATTTGATTTGGCCGTCATCTGATGAACTGTTTGTGGCACTTGGACCCAAAAAGAGCAATTTTACTTTCTTCAGTCCACAAAATGTTTCTCCATTTTTCCTTAGGCCAGTTGATGTGTTCTTTTGCAAATTTTATTCACTTCAGTGTATATATCTATATATATAATTGTCTAAGGGTTTTTCTGTCTGTCTGTCTGTCTGTCCTGGAAATCCCGCGTCTCTGACTGGTCAAGGCCGCCAGGCCTCGACCAATCAGCGACGGGCACAGCATGGCGACGATGATGTCATAAAGGTTGCCTCGACCAATCAGCGACGGGCACAGTCTGCCGCGAATTCGCCTCGACCAATCAGCGACGGGCACAGTATCGACGTAGATGTCATAATGGTTGCCATGGCGACGATGATGTCATAAAGATTGCCTCGACCAATCAGCGACGGGCACAGTCTGCCGCGAATTCTGGAATCATCATTGTCCATATACTACGGGGACATGCATATTCTAGAATACCCGATGCATTAGAATCGGGCCACAGTCTAGTATATATATATATATATATTTTTTTTTAACAGTGGGTCTCTTGCAAAGATATTAGCTGTATATAGGTATCTTCTGTCACAGTACTCACAGGTAACTTAAGACTGTCTTTGATCATCCTGGAGCTGATCATTGTCTGAGCCTTTACCATACTTGCTCTCCCCCAGGGGAGATGAAGCCCTATCAGTGAGGGCGATACGCGTGGGGCTGCACTGGGCCTTGTCCTCTCCACCTGCTTTCCTGTGGATCTGCTTTTGGGTTGCTACCTCGCACTGGGTAACTTGGCCTCAGCATTTTCTGGGGTCTTTCATTATGCATTGCTGCATCTCCTCACCATATTCATGGTGACCTTGGGACTTATGTTGGAGTCCATTTGGCCCATGAGCCACATAGGTGCAGTTTTTTGCCATCTAGGCTCGTTATATTGCCCAGTGTGTTACTATCATGGTTGCTAGGGGGCTTTATATTGCTAGCCTGAAGGACTGTTTTCTGGCTTGCTTCTATTAACCCCTTTTGCCTATAGCTGCACAGGCCTGCATTCAGGTAGTCCTTATCACACTATTTTGTTTGGTATTCATTCTTATACTCAGATTTATATGATTGTGTATGGACAAGGCTCTTTGCTGTTTTTAATTATGTTTTATATTGTGTGTCAATAAAAATCTTGTTTTTTCATATATGATTTATTATCATGTCTCTTATTTTTGTGTATGTGGTGTGCATATTTCGAGTGATGCTTTTTCTCTCATTATTCATTTGATTTATCACTCACTTGCACCCCATACTATTTTGTAGTGCGCCTAGGGCTTTTTTGGTTACAGTGCATAATCAGGAAGTCTCTGTGTCAGTGCACTGAATGCAGCGCTGACAGCTTCTATAGCATGTAGATGCTGCTTCATCTGCTATAGAAGCGATCAGCCTGCAAAAATTGATCGTCCCATAGTGGGACAAAGTGTAAAGGTCAGAATAAAGAACAACAAAAAAACATTTTTTTTTAAATAATTGTAAAAATATTAGAATGTTGTTTTTTATTTATTTTATCACTAAATAAATATTTGAATGAAAAAAAATCTAAACAATAATAGTGCACATATTTGGAATCTCCTTGTCCGTAATGACCCGACATAAAAAAAATGCCTCAATAGTTAACCTTTTTAGTGAACACCATAAAAAAACAAGGCAAAAAACAATGCTTTATCATCATACCGCCAAAAGTGGAGTAACACGTGATTAAAAAGACGGATATAAATAATCATGGTACCGCTGAAATTGTCATCTTGACCCGCAAAAAACGAGCCCCCATACAGCTCCATCAGTGGAAAAATAAAAAAGTTATAGCTCTTGCAAAAATAATTATTTTTTATATAATAGTTTTTATTTTATAAAAGCGCCAAAACATAAAAGTGACATAAATGAGGTATTGCTGTAATCGTACTAACATGAAGAATAAAACTGCCTTATCAATTTTACCACACATAGTTACATAGTTATTAAGGTTGAAGGAAGACTTTAAGTCCATCTAGTTCAACCCATAGCCTAACCTAACATGCCCTAACATGTTGATCCAGAGGAAGGCAAAAAAAAACCATGTGGCAAAAAGTAAGCTCCACCTTGGGGAAAAAAATTCCTTCCCGAGTCCACCAGACTAGTTCCCTGGATCAACGCCCTATCAAGGAATCTAGTGTATATACCCTGTAACATTATACTTTTCCAGAAAGGTATCCAGTCCCCTCTTAAATTTAAGTAATGAATCACTCATTACAACATCATACGGCAGAGAGTTCCATAGTCTCACTGCTCTTACAGTAAAGAATCCGCGTCTGTTATTATGCTTAAACCTTCTTTCCTCCAGACGTAGAGGATGCCCCCTTGTCCCTGTCACCGGTCTATGATTAAAAAGATCATCAGAAAGGTCTTTGTACTGTCCCCTCATATATTTATACATTAACATAAGATCACCCCTTAGCCTTCCTTTTTCCAAACTAAATAGCCCCAAGTGTAATAACCCATCTTGGTATTGCAGACCCCCCAGTCCTCTAATAACCTTGGTCGCTCTTCTCTGCACCCCCTCCAGTTCAGCTATGTCTTTCTTATACACCGGAGACCAGAACTGTGCACAGTATTCTAAGTGTGGTCGAACTAGTGACTTGTATAGAGGTAAAATTATGTTCTCCTCATGAGCATCTATGCCTCTTTTAATGCATCCCATTATTTTATTTGCCTTTGTAGCAGCTGCCTGACACTGGCCAATGAATATGAGTTTGTCATCCACCCATACACCCAGGTCTTTTTCATTGACGGTTTTGCCCAGAGTTTTAGAATTAAGCACATAGTTATACATCTTATTACTTCTACCCAAGTGCATGACCTTACATTTATCCCCATTAAAGCTCATTTGCCATTTATCAGCCCAAGCTTCTAGCAGTATAAATGCCCCCCCAAAAGAAATTAATGAATTGTTGGTTTTTGTTCATTCTGCGTCCCAAAAACCGGAATAGAAAGTGATCAAAATACGTCATGTGCCCAAAATTGGTACCAATAAAAACATCAACTCGTCCCACAAAAAACAAGACCTCACATGACTGTCAGCCAAAACACAAAAAAATTATAGCTCTCAAAATATAGCGATGTCAAACCTATTTTTTGCAATAAAAACATCTTTTAGTGTGCGACAGCTCCCAAACATAAAAACCCGCTATAACGCCTCTTTCACACCTCCTGATATTTCCGGTATTGGAAATGTCGGTGTCTGTGTGTATAATACTTGCGGCACACGAGGCATGCGTGTGCCGCATCAGAACCACTCGGACGGGCGCCAGGGAAGAAGCGTTACAGTAAGCGCTGTTCTTCGGCGCCGGGTGCTGAACACAACTCATCATTCTCCCCTGCGATTGGCGCGAGCAGGGGAGAATGATCAGTTACATTTAAGTAACAAAAGAGATAGCAGGCGGCGGCTGATGGGACTATTACTCCCATCAGCCTACCCCTACTTTTGCTAATAACAGTGACAGCAGGAGCGACGGATGTGAGTATTCATCTGACGCTCCTGCGCTGTAAATAAATACAGTAATAAAAAAAAACCACGCCGTGGGTTCCCCCCCATTTTTGATAACCATCCAGACAAAACTCACAGATGGGAGCTGCAACTCTTAGCGGTCAGCAAGGTTGGATATCAAGAATAGAGGGGTCCCCATGCCATATTTTTTAATTATTTATTAATTGGGGTCCCCCCATTTTTGACAAAAAGCCTTGCTAAAAGCTCACAGCTGGGGGCTGGTATGGTATTCTCAGGCTGGTAAGGAGCCATGGATATTGACTCACCCAGCCTAAAAATAGCAGCCCGCAGCTGCCCAGAAAAGGCACATCTATTAGATGCGCCAATTCTGGCGCTTTGCCCGGCTCTCTGTAGCAGTGGCAAGTGGGGTAATAGTTGTGGGGTTGATGTCACCTGTGACATTAAGCCCACGGTTTAGTAATGGAGAAGCATCTATAAGATACCTATCCATTACTAATCCTATAGTTGTATGGTAAAGACACAGCCAGAATGAAGTCTTTTATTTGAAAAAAATGACAGACACCTTTTATTCTTAATTAAACCATACTTACTGCAACGCCTAATCCAAGCGAAGCCCTATAGTATACCTATACTATGTGTATATTTCTATTCTATCAATTCTATCCTATTCTATACTGTACGCGGCATCCGCCAGCTTTTAATCTTATATATATATATATATATATATATATATGTGTGTGTGTTTTGAAGATTATGTGATTTTAAAACGATGTGTACAATGCGATCTTAACATGAGCTTTTACATACAGAGGACTGCATTGAATACGGAATGCATACGCATGTCAAACGGATGTTCTGTGGAAAAATCGCTTGGGAATCACATTACATTCCCATAGCACTCGTCCGTTTTTGCATTCCGGAAATCGGATTGTTTTTTTTCTCGCAAATGGGAATGTGCCCTAACAATGATACCTGGAGTAAAGAAATCCATTTTGTGCTTCATGTGTAATCAGCGTTGGAATTTTTCAGCTAAAGAGATGCCCGTGCTACGGGGCGGAACAGAAGGCAGAGTCTTAAAGCAGGAAGGTAAGACCTACCTACAGTCCCCCCAGAACATGAGCATATCATTAACTGAAAACTTCTAAGGGTACTGTCACACTAAACGATTTACCAACGATCACGAGCAGCGATACGACCTGGCCGTGATCGTTGGTAAGTGGTTGTGTGGTCGCTGGGGAGCTGTCACACAGACAGCTCTCCAGCGACCAACGATGCCGAAGTCCCCGGGTAACCAGGGTAAACATCGGGTTACTAAGCGCAGGGCCGCGCTTAGTAACCTGATGTTTACCCTGGTTACCAGCGTAAACGTAAAAAAAACCAAACAGTACATACTCACATTCCGGTGTCTGTCCCCCGGCGTTCTGCTTCTCTGCACTGTGTCTGCCAGCCGGAAAGCACAGCGGTGACGTCACCGCTGTGCTCGCTTTCCGGCCGGCCGGCGCTCACAGTGCAGAGAAGCAGAAAGCCAGGGGACAGACACCGGAATGTGAGTATGTACTGTTTTTTTTTTTTTACTTTTACGCTGGTAACCACGGTAAACATCGGGTTACTAAGCGCGGCCCTGCGCTTAGTAACCCGATGTTTACCCTGGTTACAAGCGAACGCATCGCTGGAACGCTGTCACACACAACGATCCAGCGATGACAGCGGGAGATCCAGCGACGAAATAAAGTTCCAAACGATCTGCTACGACGTACGATTCTCAGCAGGATCCCTGATCGCTGCTGCGTGTCAGACACAGCGATATCGTATGGATATCGCTGGAACGTCACAGATCGTACCGTCGTAGCGATCAAAGTGCCAATGTGTGACAGTACCCCTACACTGATTATTCAAGAACCACAAGGCAGAATTCTTCACCCCAGGTATAATTTTAATTAGTTTAACACTGCCAACCTGACACTGTCTGTAGTTTACTTAGCAAAATCCTGCTGACAGTTTCGCTTTTAAAGGAATCTGTCACTATGTATTTGCTATCCTATCTGAGTGCAGCCATTGATTCCAGCAATGTATTATTTTAGTAGGTGCAACAGTTTTGATTAAAAACTGTTTCATCTGCTGCAAATATACCAGTTCTATGAATGCTAAGCTCTGTCACCACTGATTAACAGCTTTCTGTGGACATTGTGCAAAGCAAAAAGCCGCCATTCATCAGGGATATGCAGATCTCATAATTATGCAGTACTGTTTGGCAGAAGGTTTACTAGTCCTCTAGTGATTTCCTTCTGATAACAGTGAATTTATCAAAACTACACCGAGCAACACAGAAAGTGACCCATCACGGGAATCAGTCTGGTCTACATCTTGCTTTTTTATATTAAACTTGGTGAAAGATTCCCTTTAATAGTAACTTAAGAGTATATCAAAGGATCCATGTGGATAACTTTAAGTGCATAACTAAGTACAGTAGTGTTCAAAATAATTGCAGTCCGATATGAAAAACCAGATCAATAACTGTTATTGGTATAAATTATATTATAACGTCAAACAATTTACCAGTTGGTGCAGTAGATTCATAGAAAACCAACATACTCAGCATTCATGATCTGCATGTTTTTGAGTCGGTGTATTAGAATACCGTATATACTCGACTATAAGCCGACCTGAGTATAGGCCGAGGCACCTACTTTTGCCACGGAAAACTGGGTAAGCTTATTGACTCTAGTATAAGCCGGGTATGCATTGTCCCCTCATCCCTGTCCTGCTATGAGTGGCTCCCCCCGTCGCTGTCCTGGCATGAATGCCTCCCCATCCTTGTCTGCATGCCTCCCCTGTCCCTGTCATTGTATGCATGCCTCCTCCTTCCCTGTCCTGGTCTGAATGCATGCCTCCCCCCAATCCATCCCTGTATGTATGCCTCCCCCGTTCCATCCCTGTATGCATGCCTCCTTTTCCCCTATCCCTGTGTGCAAAACAAAACATCATACTCGCCTACCTGCGTGCCCTGGGTGCTGGTACTGCACCTCGTTCTGGCCGCCGGCGCCTGCCTGCACCTCTTCCTGTGCTCAGTGGTCACACGGACGGGCGCCAGGGAAGAAACATTATAGTAAGCGCTGTTCCCCGGCTCCAGGTGCTTAGCACAGCTCTCCTCATTCTTTCCTGCTCTGCCATCGATCGGCACAAGCAGGGGAGAATGATGAGTTACATTTAAGTAATAAAAGAGACAACAGGCAGCAGCTGATGGGACTATTACTCCCATTAGCCTACCTCTGCTGCTGCTAATAACAGTAACAGCAGGAGCGGCGGATGGGACTATGCCAGCTAATTTTTCCACGCTGAAAAGTTCATCTGAGTTCAGGCCGGCAGGGAGCGCATCTTCGGTGACGTCACCGCTAGTCACTGAAGCTCCGCTCCCAGCATTTCATTAATTCCCCAGTAGTTTACAACCGGGATGGTCGCATTAGCACGGCTGCCGGTTGTAAACTGTATATACCCCAGATATGGATTACAGAGTGGGACTGACTGTACGCCGTACAGTTTTAGTGTTTTATTTCATTAAAAGACTTTATTCTGCATGTGTGTGTTTATTTAACCCTTTCCAAACTATAGAATTAGTAATGGATAGGCGTCTTATTGATAGGTGTCCATTACTAAGCTGGCTTAATGTCACCTTACAATACAAAGGTGACCTTAACCCCTTATTACCCCATGTGCCACCGCTACAGGGCAGTGGGAAGAGATAGGCTAAGTGCAGGAATTGTATGTAGAAGAATTGTACACTGGCGCTCCACGCTAGGGTTTGAAAGAAAATTGGAAAAAAAAGAGCTGCTGGTGATTACACTGTGTTCCAAATTATTATGCAAATAATATCTCCTCATATTTTCTCTAAATTACCTATCTGAATTGCAGTCATTGTTATTTTCCAGTCATCTACTATTCTAGTATAATTGCAATGTTTTGGAACAAACTGCCTATGAAAACAGTATCTTTAAAAAAAAAAAAAACACTCAAAATGCATGTTCCAAATTATTATGCACAGCAGAGTTTTCAACCTTTTTTTTAATTTTGAACACAAAAATGGTCAATTGTGAAGTTATAAGCATTATTAGCTTATTACAAAATGAAATCAAACAGTTTTCAAGTGAAAACGTTATTCTAGGTGATGTTACATTTGCACATAGGACCCTTTGTTCGAAAGAAGCTTCTGAACTCTCTCGTCCATTGAATTTGTCAGTTTTTAGATGGTTTCGGCTTTAATTGTTTTGCATGTGGACAGAATACCCTCCCAGAGCTGTTGCTTAGATGTGAACTGCCTCCCGCCATCATAGACACTCCTTTTGATGATGCTCCAGAGGTTCTCAATGGGGTTGAGGTCAGGGGAAGATGATGGCCACACCATAAGTTTGTCCTCTTTTATGCCCATAGCAGCCAGAGATGCAGATGTGTTTTTTGCAGCATGAGACGGTGCATTATCATGCATGAAAATGATCTTGCTACGGAAAGCACGGTTCTTCCTCTTGAACCATGGCAGGAAGTGTTGTTTTAGAAACTCCACATAGATTATGGAGTTCATCTTTACCCCTTCAGGGATCATAAAGGGGCCGACAATCTCTCTCTTGCTTTCAGTGATATAAAGAGCCCTGACACACATCACCATCAATGAGTTTAAATGACAAACAAAAAAATTCTAACCTTATGACTCCTAAACTCTTGTGCATAATAATTTGGAACACAGTGTATGTTCTGTGTGTGACCTGTTAGTGGGAAAAGCTGCTTAATAATAATTAAGGATAATCACTGCGCTAATTATAACAGAACTAACATGGATTGAACGAATATAAGTGGTATATATGGATAATTTTTTGGTGTTGTACTCACTTGATTGGTATTCGTGTTGTGCGTTGCTAGGAATCCGTGCAGGGAGTCTGTTTGTGGTAAACGTGATACTTTTTGAGTATTGCTCCTTTGGACCAAAAAAGATTCCCACTAATTAAATAAATTTAATTTCACATTAGTTGTGTTGTGGAACAGTGATTACAACCTGCTTCAATAATAACAATTTGGTATACTCACTATGAGTTTTGTGGATATTTATGTTATATAAATGACCTGTTGGTGTTCCAATATGCAGGTGATTTGTTGTGCCAACCAGGATCGATCAGCTGTTAACCCCTTCACCCCCAAGGGTGGTTTGCACGTTAATGACCGGGCCAATTTTTACAATTCTGACCACTGTCCCTTTATGAGGTTATAACTCTGGAACGCTTCAACAGATCTTGGCGATTCTGACATTGTTTTCTCGTGACATATTGTACTTCATGATAGTGGTAAAATTTCTTCGATATAAGTTGCGTTTATTTGTGAAAAAAATGAATATTTGGCGAAAATTTAGAAAATTTCGCAATTTTCCAACTTTTAATTTTTATGCCCTTAAATCACAGACATATGTCACGCAAAATACTTAATAAGTAACATTTCCCACATGTCTACTTTACATCAGCACAATTTTGGAACCAAAATTTTTTTTTGTGACGGAGTTATAAGGGTTAAAAGTTGACCAGCAATTTCTCATTTTTACAACACCATTTTTTTTTAGGGACCACATCTCATTTGAAGTCATTTTGAGGGGTCTATATGATAGAAAATACCCAAGTGTGACACCATTCTAAAAACTGCACCCCTCAAGGTACTCAAAACCACTTTCAAGAAGTTTATTAACCCTTCAGGTGTTTCACAGGAATTTTTGGAATATTTAAATAAAAATGAACATTTAACTTTTTTTTCACACAAAATTTATTTCAGATCCAATTTGTTTTATTTTACCAAGGGTAACAGGAGAAAATAGACCCCAAAATTTGTTGTACAATTTGTCCTGAGTATGCTGATACCCCATATGTGGGGGTAATCCACTGTTTGGGCGCATGGCAGAGCTCGGAAGGAAAGGAGCGCCATTTGACTTTTCAATGCAAAATTGACTGGAATTGAGATGGGACGCCATGTTGCATTTGGAGAGCCCCTGATGTGCCTAAACATTGAAACCCCCCACAAGTGACACCATTTTGGAAAGTAGACCCCCTAAGGAACTTATCTAGATGTGTGGTGAGCACTTTGACCCAACAAGTGCTTCACAGAAGTTTATAATGCAGAGCGGTAAAAATAAAAAATCATATTTTTTCACAAAAATGATCTTTTCGCCCCCAATTTTTTATTTTCCCAAGGGTAAGAGAAGAAATTGGACCCCAAAAATTGTTGTGCAATTTGTCCAGAGTACGCTGATACCCCATATGTGGGTGTAAACCATTGTTTGGGCGCAGGGCAGAGCTCGGAAGGGAAGGAGCGCCATTTGACTTTTCAATGCAAAATTGACTGGAATTGAGATGGGACGCCATGTTGCATTTGGAGAGCCCCTGATGTGCCTAAACATTGAAACCCCCCACAAGTGACACCATTTTGGAAAGTAGACCCCCTAAGGAACTTATCTAGATGTGTGGTGAGCACTTTGACCCAACAAGTGCTTCACAGAAGTTTATAATGCAGAGCCGTAAAAATAAAAAATCATATTTTTTCACAAAAATGATCTTTTCGCCCCCATTTTTTTTATTTCCCCAAGGGTAAGAGAAGAAATTAGAGCACAAAAGTTGTTGTGCAATTTGTCCTGAGTACGACGATACCCCATATGTGGGGGTAAACCACTGTTTGGGCGCATAGCAGAGCTCGGAAGGGAAGGAGCGCTATTTTACTTTTCAATGCAAAATTGACTGGAATTAAGATGGGATGCCATGTTGCGTTTGCAGAGCCCCTGATGTGCCTAAACATTAAAAACCCCCACAAGTGACACCATTTTGGAAAGTAGACCCCCTAAGGAACTTATCTAGATGTGATTTGAGAGCTTTGAACCCCCAAGTGTTTCACTACAGTTTATAACGCAGAGCCGTGAAAATAAATTCTTTTTTTTTTTCACAAAAATGATTTTTTAGCCCCCAGTTTTGTATTTTCACAAGGGTAACAGGATAAATTGGACCCCAAAATTTGTTGTCCAATTTGTCCTGAGTATGCTGATACCCGATATGTGGAGGGGGAACCACTGTTTGGGCGCATGACAGAGCTCGGAAGGGAAGGAGCGCCATTTGGAATGCAGACTTAAATGGATTGGTCTGCAGGCGTCACGTTGCATTTGCAGAGCCCCTGATGTACCCAAACAGTACAAACCCCCCACAAGTGACCCCATATTGGAAACTAGACCCCCAAGGAACTTATCTAGATGTGTTGTGAGAACTTTGAACCCCCAAGTGTTTCACTACAGTTTATAACGCAGAGCCGTGAAAATAAATTCTTTTTTTTTTTTCACAAAAATGATTTTTTAGCCCCCAGTTTTGTATTTTCACAAGGGTGTCAGGATAAATTGGACCCAAAAAGTTGTTGTCTAATTTGTCCTGAGTATGCTGATACCCCATATGTGGGGGGGAACCACTGTTTGGGCGCATGACAGAGCTCGGAAGGGAAGGAGCGCCATTTGGAATGCAGACTTAATGGATTGGTCTGCAGGCGTCACGTTGCATTTGCAGAGCACCTGATGTACGCAAACAGTACAAACCCCCCACAAGTGACCCCATATCGGAAATTAGACCCCCCCAAGGAACTTATCTAGATGTGTTGTGAGAACTTTGAACCCCCAAGTGTTTCACTACAGTTTACAACGCAGAGCCGTGAAAATAAAAAATCTTTTTTTTCCCACAAAACTTATTTTTTGGCCCCCAGTTTTGTATTTTCCCAAGGGTAGCAGGAGAAATTGGACCCCAAAAGATGATGTCCAATTTGTCCTGAGTACGCTGATACCCCATATGTTGGGGTAAACCCCTGTTTGGGCACACGGGAGAGCTCGGAAGGGAAGGAGCACTGTTTTCCTTTTTCAACACAGAATTGGCTGGAATTCAGATCGGATGCCATATCCCGTTTGGAAAGCCCCTGATGTGCCCGAACAGTGGAAACCCCCCAATTATAACTGAAACCCTAATCCAAACACACCCCTTACCCTAATCCCAACAGTAACCCTAACCACTCCTCTAACCCAGACACACCCAACCCTATTCCCAACCGTAAATGTAATCCAAACCCTAACCCTATCTTTAGCCCCAACCCTAACTGTAGCCCCAACCCTAGCCCCAACCCTAGCCCTAACCCTAGCAATAACCCTAGCCATAACACTAGCCCTAACCCTAGCCCTAACCGTAGCCCTAACCCTAGCCCTAGCCCTAACCCTAGCCCTAACCCTAACCCTAACCCTAGCCCCAACCCTAGCCCCAACCCTAGCCCTAACCCTAGCCCTAACTCTAGCCCTAACTCTAGTCCTAACTCTAGCCCTAACCCTAATGGGAAAATGGAAATAAATACATTTTTTAATTTTTTTATTTTTCCCAAACTAAGGGGGTGATGAAGGGGGGTTTGATTTACTTTTATAGCAGGTTTTTTAGCGGATTTTTATGATTGGCAGCCGTCACACACTGAAAGACGCTTTTCATTGCAAAAAATATTTTTTGCGTTACCACATTTTGAGAGCTATAATTTTTCCATATTTGAGACCACAGAGTCATGTGAGATCTTGTTTTTTGCGGGATGTGTTGACGTTTTTATTGGTAACATTTTCGGACACGTGACATTTTTTGATCGCTTTTTATTCCGATTTTTGTGAGGCAGAGTGATCAAAAACCAGCTATTCATGAATTTCTTTTTGGGGAGGCGTTTATACCGTTCCGCGTTTGGTAAAATTGATAAAGCAGTTTTATTCGTCGGGTCAGTACGATTACAGCGATATCTCATTTATATCATTTTTTTTATGTTTTGGCGCTTTTATACGATAAAAACTATTTTATAGAAAAAATAATTATTTTGGCATCGCTTTATTCTCAGGACTATAACTTTTTTATTTTTTTGCTGATCATGCTGTCTGGCGGATTGTTATTTGCGGGACAAGATGACGTTTTCAGCGGTACCATGGTTATTTATATCAGTCTTTTTGATCGCGTGTTATTCCACTTTTTGTTCGGCGGTATGATAATAAAGCGTTGTTTTTTGCCTCGTTTTTTTTTTTTTCTTACGGTGTTTACTGAAGGGGTTAACTAGTGGGCCAGTTTTATAGGTCGGGTCGTTACGGACGCGGCGATACTAAATATGTGTACTTTTATTGTTTTTTTTATTTTATTTAGATAAAGAAATGTATTTATGGGAATAATATTTTTTTTTTTTTCATTATTTTGGAATATTTATTTATTTTTTTTTACACATTTGGAAATTTTTTTTTTTACTTTTTTACTTTGCCCCAGGGGGGGACAATACAGATCGGTGATCTGTCAGTTTGCATAGCACTCTGACAGATCACCGATCTGCGAGAAGTGCAGGCTGCTTCACAGTGCCTGCTCTGAGCAGGCTTCTGTGAAGCCACCTCCCTCCCTGCAGGACCCGGATCCGCGGCCATCTTGGATCCGGGTCTGGAGCAGGCAGGGAGGGAGGTAAGGCCCTCGCAGCAACGCGATCACATCGCGTTGCTGCGGGGGGCTCAGGGAAGCCCGCAGGGAGCCCCCTCCCTGCGCGATGCTTCCCTGCACCGCCGGCACATCGCGATCATGTTTGATCGCAGTGTGCCGGGGGTTAATGTGCCGGGGGCGGTCCGTGACCGCTCCTGGCACATAGTGCCGGATGTCAGCTGCGATAGGCAGCTGACACCCGGCCGCGATCGGCCGCGCTCCCCCCGTGAGCGCGGCCGATCGCGTATGACGTACTATTCCGTCCTTGGGAAGTAGGGCCCACCCCACATGGACGGAATAGTACGTCTAATGACAGAAAGGGGTTAAAGAGCATAGAGTGTGTCTTGTAAATCTACTTGCAGGAAGATATTTGCCTAATATAATGGATTAACAATGATGTTATGTTAGGATAAGCAAATAGATGTAACCTGTTAATGCTCTCAGGCTGATGGTACTTACTGTTTTAATCGTTGGTGACACAGAGGATGAGGATCCTGTTCTGTATGTTTGTGCAGATCCCCAGGCTTTTAATGTGCAGCGTCGGCTGCAGACAGATGGCCGCAGGATTATGGAGCGCCGGATACCTTGCGTTCCCTGGCCGGAGACAGCGCTGAGGTTCGCGGCAAAAAAGAGAGGCGGAGCCTAGGTGACGTCACCTAACTAGAGGGAACGGGTGCGCGGGAGGAACAGCTACGCGTTGTTTCAAGTGACGCTATCCCTCTTCATCAGGGTTGTTACAACCTGCGCCTTCTCCCGTCATTATATAGAGATAGGACTGCCCCCTGTCTGCAGCTGTAATGGAACCTGGTTGATTGCACCGAAGCCCGCAAGTTACTTGGGGCTTGTTGAAACCATTTGATGTGTGATAGTTTGCAAAGGATGATTAATTCTTTCCATTAGGCTGACAAGCCTGTGCCATATTTGGTCCTGATTGCAGTTTAAGTGTGTGTGTTTGGAGGAATAAAGGTAAGTGTCCACGTTCAGGATGGCCGGCGGTTTGGACGGAGCGGCGAACCTGCTCCGCCCCCTTTTGCAGACGCGATGATGTATTGCACACATCCGGCATCATCGCACCCCACAAATAGGGCCGTGTGTTTTACCTTGTGGCACAACAAATCACCTGCATATTGGAACACCAACAGGTCATTTATATACATAACCACAAAACTCATATACCAAATTGTTATTATTGAAGCGGGTTGTAATCACTGTTTCCACAACACATCTAATGTGAATTTAAATTTATTTAAATTAGTGGGAATCTTTGTGGTCCAAAGGAGCAATACTCAAAAGGTATCACGTTTACCACAAACAGACTCCCTGCACGGATTCCTAGCAACGCACAACAGGAATACCAATGAAGTGAGTACAACACCAAAAAATTATCCATATATACCACTTATATTGGTTCAATCCATGTTAGTTCTATTAGCGCGGTGATTATCCTTAATTATTATTATTAAGTGCAGGAATTGGCGCATCTTACAGATGCACCTTTTTTGGGGTGGCTGGTTGCAGATGTTTTTAGCTGTGGGAAGCAATAACCATGGTCCTTCACTAGGCCATTAATATCTGTCCTCACTCACTGGCTTTCCCACTGTGGGCAGGAGCCCACGCCATTTTTTCCGTGAAAAAATAATTTTATTAACCCCTTTACCCCCAAGGGTGGTTTGCACGTTAATGACCGGGCCAATTTTTACAATTCTGACCACTGTCCCTTTATGAGGTTATAACTCTGGAACGCTTGAACTGATTCTGACATTGTTTTCTCATGACATATTGTACTTCATGACAGTGATAAAATTTCTTTGATATTACCTGCGTTTATTTGTGAAAAAAATGGAAATTTGGAGAAAATGTAGAAAATTTTGCAATTTTCCAACTTTGAATTTTTATGCAATAAAATCACAGAGATATGTCACACAAAATACTTAATAAGTAAGATTTCCCACATGTCTGCTTTACATCAGCACAATTTTGGAACCAAAATTTTTTTTTGTTAGGGAGTTATAAGGGTTAAAAGTTGACCAGCAATTTCTCATTTTTACAACACCATTTTTTTTTAGGGACCACATCTCATTTGAAGTCATTTTGAGGGGTCTATATGATAGAAAATAACCAAGTGTGACACCATTCTAAAAACTGCACCCCTCAAGGTGCTCAAAACCACATTCAAGAAGTTTATTAACCCTTCAGGTGTTTCACAGGAATTTTTGGAATGTTTAAATAAAAATGAACATTTAACTTTTTTTCACAAAAAATTTACTTCAGCTCCAATTTGTTTTATTTTACCAAGGGTAACAGGAGAAAATGGACCACAAAAGTTGTTGTACAATTTGTCCTGAGTACGCCGATACCCCATATGTGGGGGTAAACCACTGTTTGGGCGCATGGTAGAGCTCGGAAGGGAAGGAGCGCCATTTGACTTTTCAATGCAAAATTGACTGGAACTGAGATGGGACGCCATGTTGCGTTTGGAGAGCCCCTGATGTGCCTAAACATTGAAACCCCCCACAAATGACACCATTTTGGAAAGTAGACCCCCTAAGGAACTTATCTAGATGTGTGGTGAGCACTTTGACCTATTAAGTGATTCACAGAAGTTTATAATGCAGAGCCGTAAAAATAAAAAATCATATCTTTTTCACAAAAATGATCTTTTCGCCCCCAATTTTTTATTTTCCCAAGGGTAAGAGAAGAAATTGGACCACAAAAGTTGTACAATTTGTCCTGAGTACGCTGATACCCCATATGTGGGGGTAATCCACTGTTTGGGCGCATGGTAGAGCTCGGAAAGGAAGGAGAGCCGTTTGACGTTTCAATGCAAAATTAACAGGAATTGAGATGGGACGCCATGTTGCGTTGTGAGTGCTTTCAACCCCCAAGTGTTTCACTACAGTTCATAATGCAGAGCCGTAAAAATAAAAAATTTTTCCACAAAAATTATTTTTTAGCCCTTAGTTTTGTATTTTTCCAAGGGTAACAGTTGAAATTAGACCCCAAAAGTTGTTGTCCAATTTGTCCTGAGTACGCTGATACCCCATATGTGGGGGGAACCACCGTTTGAGCACATGGCACAGATCGGAAGGGAGGGAGCATCATTTGGAATGCAGACTTAGATGGATTGGTCTGCAGGCGTCACATTGCGTTTGCAGAGCACCTAATGCACCTAAATAGTAGAAACCCCCCACAAGTGACCCCATATTGGAAACTAGACCCCTCAAGGAACTTATCTAGATGTGTTGTGAGAACTTTGAACCCCCCAAGTGTTTCACTACAGTTTATAACACAGAGCCGTGAAAATAAAAAATCTTTTTTTTTCCACAAAAATTATTTTATAGCTTTTAGTTTTGTATTTTCCCAATGATAACAGGAGAAATTGGACCCGAAAAGTTTTTGTCCAATGTGTCCTGAGTACGCTGATACCCCACATGTTGGGGTAAACCTCTGTTTGGGCGCACGGGAGAGCTCGGAAGGGAAGGAGCACTGTTTTACTTTTTCAACGCAGAATTGGCTGGAATTGAGATCGGACGCCATGTCGCGTTTTAGAGCCCCTGATGTGCCTAAACAGTGAAAAAACCCCAATTATAACTGAAACCATAATCCAAACACATCCCTAACCCTAATCCCAAAGGTAACACTAACCACACCCCTTAACCTGACACACCCCTAACCCTAATCCCAACCCTATTCCCAACCGTAAATGTAATCCAAACTCTAACCCTAACTTTAGCCCCAACCCTAACTGTAGCCTTAACCCTAGCCCCAACCCTAACCCTAGCCCTAACCCTAACCCTAGCCCTAACCCTATCCCCAACCCTAATGGGAAAATGGAAATAAATACAATTTTTTAATTTTTCGCTAACTAAGGGGGTGATGAAGGGGGGTTCGATTTACTTTTATAACGGGTTTTTTAGCGGATTTTTATGATTGGCAGCCGTCACACACTGAAAGATGCTTTTTATTGCAAAAAATATTTTTTGCGTTACCACATTTTGAGAGCTATAATTATTCCAGATTTTGGTCCACAGAGTCATGTGAGATCTTGGTTTTTGCGGGACGAGTTGACATTTTTATTGGTAACATTTTCGGGCACGTGACATTTTTTGATCGCTTTTTATTCCGATTTTTGTGAGGCAGAATGACCAAAAACCAGCTATTCATGAATTTCTTTTGGGGGAGGCGTTTATACCGTTCCACGTTTGGTAAAATGGATAAAGCAGTTTTATTCTTCGGGTCAGTACGATTACAGCGATATCTCATTTATATCATTTTTTTATGTTTTGGCGCTTTTATACGATAAAAACTATTTTATAGAAAAAATAATTATTTTTGCATCGCTTTATTCGGAGGACTATAACTTTTTTATTTTTTCTTTGATGATGCTGTATGGCGGCTCGTTTTTTGCGGGACAAGATGACGTTTTCAGAGGTACCATGGTTATTTATATCCGTCTTTTTGATCGCGTGTTATTCTACTTTTAATTTCGCGGTATGATAATAAAGCGTTGTTTTTTGCCTCTTTTTTTTTTACGGTGCTCACTGAAGGGGTTAATTAGCGGGACAGTTTTATAGGTCGGGTCGCTACGGACGCGGCGATACTAAATATGTGTACTTTTATTGTTTTTTTTTTATTTAGATAAAGAAATGTATTTATAGGAACAATATATATATTTTTTTTTTTGCATTTTTTTTTTGGAATTGTTGTTTTGTTTTTTTTTTTACACTTGTGAAATTTTTTTTTTACATTTCTACTTTGTCCCAGGGGGGACATCACAGATCGCTGATCTGACAGTTTGCACAGCACTCTGTCAGATCGGCGATCTGATGTGCAGGGCTGCAGGCTTACCAAGCGCTTGCTCTGAGCAGGCACTCGGTAAGCCACCTCCCTCCCGGATGCCGCGGCCATCTTGGATCTGGGCCTGCTGCAGGGAGGAGAGGTAAGAGACCCTCGGAGCAACGCGATCACATCGCGTTGCTCCGGGGGTCTCAGGGAAGCCCCCTCCCTGCGCGATGCTTCCCTGTACCGCCGGCACACCGCGATCATGCTTGATCCGTGATCGCTCCTGGCACATAGTGCCGGATGTCAGCTGCGATAGGCAGCTGACACCCAGCTGCGATCGGCCGCGCTCCCCCCGTGAACGCAGCCGATCGCGCTGGACGTACTATCCCGTCGGTGGTCATATGGGCCCACCCCACCTAGACGGGATAGTACGTCCAATGTCAGAAAGGGATTAAATACATACAGGTCCCAAATTTTACACACACATACTACTAACAGTATTAGACACAGACACATATCAACCTAACTGTTCTGCAATGGTTACTGTATGTAAACCACGTCTCCTATCCTGCCGGCTTCTGCAATTATTTTGCAGAAGCTAACAAAAGAATTATCGGCTATTCTGCTATCTCGCTATGAAATATATATACACATATATATGTCACTAACACACACACAGATATATATATGTATATATATATATATATATATATATATATATATATATATATATATATATATACATACACTAGATGGTAGCCCGATTCTAACGCATCGGGTATTCTAGAATATATATGTAGTTTATTTATGAAGATTTTAGAATAATACATTGAGAACACAGGATTCGGCCAGCTGGGCGCGACCAATTAACGAAGCATGGTATAAATCCCGTGCCAATTCATGGCCGGACTGCGCCTGTCGCTGATTGATCGCGGCCGGCCATGTAGTATATAGCACAGCCACGTAGTATATTGCCCAGCCCTCGTAGTATATTGCCCAGCCCACGTAGTATATTGCCCAGCCCACTTAGTATATTGCCCAGCCCACTTAGTATATTGCCCAGCCCACTTAGTATATTGCCCAGCCCACTTAGTATATTGCCCAGCCCACGTAGTATATTACCCAGCCCACGTAGTATATTGCCCAGCCCACGTAGTATATTGCACAGCCCACGTAGTATATTGCACACCACGTAGCATATTGCAGACCATGTAGCATATTGCACGGCCCACGTAGCATATTGCACGGCCCACGTAGCATATTGCACGGCCCACGTAGCATATTGCACGGCCCACGTAGCATATTGCACGGCCCACGTAGCATATTGCACGGCCCATGTAGCATATTGCACGGCCCACATAGTATATTGCACGGCCCACGTAGTATATTGCATGGCCCACGTAGTATATTGCACAGCCACGTAGTATATTGCACAGCCCATGTAGTATATTGCCCAGCCCACGTAGCATATTGCACAGCCACGTAGAATATAGCACAGTCACGCAGTATATTACACAGCCCACGTAGTATATAGCACAGCCCACGTAGTATTTAGCAATGTGGGCATCATATCCCTGTTAAAAAAAGAATTAAAATAAAAATAGTTCTATACTCACCTTACGTTGGCCCCCGGATCCAAGCGAGGCCTTTACCGATGCTCCTTGCGACGCTCCGGTCCCAAGAGTACATTGCGGTCTCGCGAGATGATGACGTAGCGGTCTCGCGAGACCGCTACGTTATCATCTCGCGAGATTGCAATGCATGGAGCGGTCACCAGAGCATCGCGAGGAGCGGGAAAGGCCTGTTCCTGATCCGAGGGGCCGATGGAGGGTGAGTATATAACTATTTTTTATTTTTTTTACTATTTTTAACATTAGATCTTTTTACTATTGATGCTGCATAGGCAGCATCAATAGTAAAAAGTTGGTCACACAGGGTTAATAGCGGTCCGTTAACGCTGCCATTAACCCTGTGTGAGCGCTGACTGGAGGGGAGTATGGAGCAGGCACTGACGGCTGGGAGGGACTAATTCTCGGCCGGACTGTGCCCGTCGCCTGGCGGCCGCGACCAGTCAGCGACGCGGGATTTCCAGGACAGACAGACAGACGGAAGTGACCCTTAGACAATTAGATACTAGATATATATTTATATATGTATTCTATGTGTATATATCTATTCTATTCTTAACATGTCAGTGTGATTTCACTGTACGCCGGACATGAATTGTCAGCTTTTAAAAGGACACTGGTGTGTAAAAATCAGACAGCACGTGCATGGTGTGAGTGCTGTGTGATTTTTTTTTCTTGCACCCATTGACTTACATTGTCAAGTCTCGTCCAAGAATCGCAGCATGCGGCGATTTTTTTCTTAGTCCGATTTCGGCTGAGAAAAAATTCGCACTTGAGATGACACCTATTGAATAACATTGGTCCGAGTGCAATCCAATTTCTTATCAGATTGCACTCGGCTATTTTTCTCGCAAGTGAGTATGAGCCCTAATGAGTACAATGGCGCCAACCTGACAGTGTCTGTAGTTTACTTAGCAAAATCCTGCTAACAGGTTCGCTATAAACTAAACATCACAAAAGATTAAGTATTGCTTGACACTGTTGTCTCTGTGTAGTCAGTATTATCAAGAAACTTTGAGTCTGTAACTTTAGAATTTTGAATGTGTAGTCTCTTATGCCAATAAGGACTCCTTTTCACATACGTGTTCAATGGTTTTCATGGAATGCACATTAAACCACTATAAATTTATTGAGATGTTCACATTTATTTTTTTGCATCACAAATCACAATCATACATATAAGGCCGGCGTCACACTGGCGTATTGCATCCGATGCGAGATCATCGGATGCGAAATGCTAACGACACTCGGCTCCTGCTCGCAGCAGAGCAGGAGCCGAGTGTCATGCGTCTGTGCTCCGATTCTCTCGCACAGGGAGGATCGGAGCACAGCTGCGGAGGAGGCGGAGAAATGAATTTCTCCATCTCCTCCATTGCTGGGGTCCGCTTCTAACGCACAGCACTCGGATGATATCCGAGTGGTGTGCGCTGTCTCACTCGCACCCATAGGCTTATATGGGTGCAAGTGAGCCGAGAGTTTTCCTCGATCCGAGACAATCGAAGCATGCCCCATAGCTGAACATTGGTCCGAGTGCAATGCGATTTTTTATTGCATTGCACTCGGCCGTTTAAAATGCCAGTGTGACGCCGGCCTAAGTCTATCTGTCGGTGAAAATCATGGACAGCATTTGAATGGTTTGTGATTTCACATTGTAATGCAAACCTTAATTTTTATGTATATATATATATATATATATATATATATATATATATATATATATATATATATATATATATATATATATATATATATATATATATAAATATAATCTACCTATATCTATCTATATATGTATATATACACTCACCGGCCACTTTATTAGGTACACCATGCTAGTAACGGGTTGGACCCCCTTTTGCCTTCAGAACTGCCTCAATTCTTCGTGGCATAGATTCAACAAGGTGCTGGAAGCATTCCTCAGAGATTTTGGTCCATATTGACATGATGGCATCACACAGTTGCCGCAGATTTGTCGGCTGCACATCCCAAAGATGCTCCATACAAGGCAGGATGGATCCATGCTTTTATGTTGTTTACGCCAAATTCTGACCTTACCATCCGAATGTCGCAGCAGAAATCGAGACTCATCAGACCAAGCAACGTTTTTCCAATCTTCTACTGTCCAATTTCGATGAGCTTGTACAAATTGTAGCCTCAGTTTCCTTCTTTCGTTCTTAGCTGAAAGGAGTGGTACCCGGTGTGGTCTTCTGCTGCTGTAGCCCATCTGCCTCAAAGTTCGACGCACTGTGCGTTCAGAGATGCTCTTAGGCCTACCTTGGTTGTAACGGGTGGCGATTTGAGTCACTGTTGCCTTTCTATCAGCTCGAACCAGTCTGCCCATTCTCCTCTGACCTCTGGCATCAACAAGGCATTTCCGCCCACAGAACTGCCGCTCACTGGATTTTTTTTCTTTTTCGGACCATTCTCTGTAAACCCTAGAGATGGTTGTGCGTGAAAATCCCAGTAGATCAGCAGTTTCTGAAATACTCAGACCAGCCCTTCTGGCACCAACAACCATGCCACGTTCAAAGGCACTCAAATCACCTTTCTTCCCCATACTGATGCTCGGTTTGAACTGCAGGAGATTGTCTTGACCATGTCTACATGCCTAAATGCACTGAGTTGCCGCCATGTGATTGGCTGATTAGAAATTAAGTGTTAACAAGAAGTTGGACAGGTGTACCTAATAAAGTGGCCAGTGAGTGTATGTATGTATGTATATAATTGTCTAAGGGGTACTTCCGTCTGTCTTTCCGTCTGTCTTTCACGGAAATCCCGCGTCGGTGATTGGTCTCGCCAGCTGCCTGTCCTGACTGCCGCGACCAATCAGCGACGGGCACAGTCAGGCCGAGAATTTGTCCCTCCCTACTTCCGTCCAGTCGGCGCCCGCTCCATACTTCCATCCAGTCACTGCTCACACAGGGTTAATGCCAGCGTTAACGGACCCCGTTATGCCGCGGGTAATGCACTCCGTTAACTCTGCTATTAACCCTGTGTGTCCCCAACTTTTTACTATTGATGCTGCCTATGCAACATCAATAGTAAAAAGATCTAATGTTAAAAATAATAAAAAAACAAAAAACCTGCTATTCTCACCTTCCGTCATCCGACGATGCGCTCGCGCCTGCCGCCAGCTTCCGTTCCCAGAGATGCATTGCAAAATTACCCAGAAGACTTAGCGGTTTCGCAATGCATCCTGGTAACGAAAGATGGCGGCAGCCGCGCGCGCATCGGCACAGCTTCACTGGATGCCGGCGGGTGAGTATAGAACTATTTTTCATTTTAATTACATGTTGAGTGGCCGGGCCCGGGCGTAGTGATCTATGTGTACGGTGGCCCCAGCTGTGTGGAGTAGTCGTGTATCATATGAAGCTGTATGGGACTATTTACTTCTATGGCCAGTGTTAGCTACTATGTGGGCTGTGCTATATATTACATGGCCAGTGTTATATACTACGTGGCCTGTATATACTGCATGGCTGCTATATACTGCATGGACTGTGTTATATACTACGTGGGCTGTGTAATTTACTGTGTGGCTTGTATTAACGCATCGGGTATTCTACAATATGTATGTATATATATAGCAGCCACATAGTATATAGCACAGGCCACACAGTACTCCTATATACTACGTGGCCTGTGCTATATACTATGTGGCTGCTATATACATACATACATATTCTAGAATACCTGATGCGTTAGAATCGGGCCACCATCTAGTATATATATATATATATATATATATATATATATATATATATATAATCTAAAAACACTAACAAATACAGCAACTGTCCGTGTTGTTACATATGGAAAATAATCACTTTCCAGCATGATAGGAATGTGAACCCCTTCACAGCCTTTGACATACCTACAAGTCATGGTCGAGAAGGGGTTACTAACATGCAGTTACGTCATGACAATCATGCAGCCACCGTAACTGAAGGCACAGTGATCACATGTAGATGCCTGCTATTTCTGACTGCAGGGCACAGAGACTCATCGCCACAGGGGGTTTTGCCCCTTACTGCAACTATGATAGCTGTGATTGGCTGGTTAGTTCTTATTAGCCAATCACAGCGATGTTTCAGCAAATGGATAGATGGATTCCGTTCACTCTAGAATACTGTGGTAGGATACTGGTAGAGGAGTACATGGTCAAGTAAATGACTGCAAAATGCACAAGTCCTGTGGCTGCAAAATAACCCAAATCATCATTCCTCCACAACTCTAGCACCATTACATACAGCAGTGCCATATTGGGCTTCATGATAGTGGTAAAGTTAGGTTGATATTTTTTGCATTTATTTGTGAAAAAAACAGAAATTTGGTGAAAATTTTGAAAATTACGCAATTTTCAAATTTAGAATTTTTATTCTGTTAAACCAGAGAGTTTTGTGACACAAAAAGAGTTAAAAAACAACATTTCCCACATGCCTACTTTACATCAGCACAATTTTGGAAACAACATTTTTTTTGCTAGGAAGTTATAAGGGTTAAAATTTGACTAACGATTTCTCATTTTTACAACAAAATTTACAAAACCATTTTTTTTTAGGGACCACCTCATGTCAGTTTGAGGGGTCAATATGGCTGAAAATACCCCAAAGTGACACCATTCTAAAAACTGCACCCCTCAAGGTGCTCAAAACCACATTCAATAAGTTATTAACCCTTCAGGTGCTTCACAGCAGCAGAAGCAACATGGAATGAAAAAATGAACATTTAACTTTTTAGTTACAAAAATGATCTATTAACAACAATTGTTTTATTTTCCCAAGGGTAAAAGGAGAAACTGGACCTCGAAAGTTGTTGTCCAATTTGTCCTGAGTACGCCGATACCCCATATGTGGGGGGAACCACTGTTTGGGCGCACGACAGGGCTCAGAAGGGAAGGAGCGCCATTTGACTTTTTGAATGAAAAATTAACTCCAATCTTTAGCGGACACCATGTCGTGTTTGGAGAGCCCCTGTGTGCCTAAGGATTTGAGCTCCCCGACAAGTGACCCCATTTTGGAAACTAGACCCCCCAAGGAACATATATAGATGCATAGTGAGTACTTTAAACCCTCAGGAGCTTCACAAATTGATCCGTAATAAGGAAAAAGTACTTTTTTCACACAAATTTTCTTTTAGCCTCAATTATTTCATTTTCACATGGGCAACAGGACAGGATAAAATGGATCCTAAAATTTTTTTGGCAATTTCTCCTGAGTACACCGATAGCTCACATGTGGGGGTAAAGCACTGTTTGGACACACGGCAAGGCTCGGAATGGAAGGAGCGCCATTTGACTTTTTGAATGAAAATTTGGCTCCAATCTTTAGCGGACAGCATGTCGCGTTTGGAGAGCCCATGTGCCTAAACTTTAGAGCTCCCCCACAAGTGACCCCCATTTTGGAAACTAGACCACTAAAGGAACTTATCTAGATGCATAGTGAGTACTTTAAACCCTCAGGTGCTTCACAAATTGAAAGTACTTTTTTTCACACAAATTTTCTTTTAGCCTCAAATATTTCATTTTCACATGGGCAACAGGATAAAATGGACCCTAAAATTTGTTGGGCAATTTCTCCTGAGTACACCGATACCTCATATGTGGGGGTAAACCACTGATTGGGCGCACGGCAGGGCTCGGAAGGGAAGGGGCACCATTTGACTTTTTGAATGGAAAATTAGCTCCAATCGTTAGCGGACACCATGTCGCGTTTGGAGAGCCCCTGTGTGCCTAAACATTGCAGCTCCCCACAAGTGACCCCATTTGGGAAACTAGACCCCCCCAAGGAACTAATCTAGACGTGTGGTGAGCACTTTGAAGCGCCATTTGCTTCACAGAGGTTTATAACGCAGAGCCGTGAAAATAAAAAAAAATATTTTTTTTCCTCAAAAAAATGATTTTTTTAGCCCGCTATTTTTTTTTCACAATGGTAACAGGAGAAATTAGACCCCAAAAGTTGTTGTCCAGTTTGTCCTGAGTATGCTGGTACCCCATATGTGGGGGTAAACCATTGTTTTGGCACACGTCAGGGCTCGGAAGGGAAGTAGTGACGTTTTGAAATGCACTTTGATGGAATTGTCTGCGGGTGTCACGTTGCATTTGCAGAGCCCCTGATGTGCCTAAACAGTAGAAACCCCCCACATGTGACCCCATATTGGAAACTAGGCCCTCCAAGGAACTTTTGCAGAGATGTGTCGAGCACTTTGAACCCCCAAGTGCTTCACAGAAGTTTATAACGCCGAGCCGTAAAAATAAAAAATCATTTTTCCTCAAATTATTTTTTAGCCCGCAATTTTTTTATTTTCACAAGGGTAACATGAGAAAATGGACCCCAAAAGTTGTTGTCCAGTTTGTCCTGAGTATGCTGGTACCCCATATGTGGGGGTAAACCAATATTTGGGCACACATCGGGGCTCGGAAGGGAGGGAGCACTATTTGACTTTTTGAACGCAAGATTGGCTGGAATCAATGGTGGCGCCATGTCGTTTTTGGAGACCCCCTGATGTGCAAAAACAGTGGAAACCACTCAATTCTAACTCCAACACTAACCCCAACACATCCTTAATCCCAACCCTAACCATAACCCTAACCCCAACACACCCCTAACCCCAACATACCCCTAACCCTAATCCCAACCCTATCCACAACACACCCCTAACCCTAATTCCAACCCTAACCCTAATTCCAACCCTAAGGCTATGTGCCCACGTTGCGGATTTGTGTGCGGATTTTTCCACACCGTTTTTTAAAAATCCGCAGGTAAAACGCACTGCATTTTACCTGCGGATTTACCTCAGATTTCCAGTGTTTTTTGTCCGGATTTCACCTGCAGATTCTTACACAGGAACAGGTCTAAAACGCTGCGGAATCCATACAAAGAATTGACATGCTGCGGAAAATACAGAGCGGTATCTTCCGCACCATGGGCACAGTGGATTTGGTTTTCAATAGGTTTACATGGTGCTGTAAACGTGATGGAAAACTGTTACGAATCCGCACCGTGTGCACATAGCCTAATTCGAACCCTAATTCGAACCCTAATTGCAACCCTAACCCTAATTCTAACCCTAACCCTAGTGGAAAAATAAAAATATTTTCTTTATTTTATTATGTTCCCTACCTATGGGGGTGATAAAGGGGGATTTATTTACTATTTTTAGGTTCTATCACAGTGATCAAAATGTACATGGAATGAATCTGCCGTCTGGCAGATTCGGCGGGCGCACTGCGTCCGCCATTTTGGAAGATGGATGCCCCCATAGGAGAAGACGGAGGGACACCGGGACTCGGTAAATATGGGGGGTGGGATTGGACAGCGGGAGGGTGGAGGGGAGGACAGGGAGGTGGAAGGGAAA
Source organism: Ranitomeya variabilis (assembly GCF_051348905.1). Taxonomy (NCBI): domain Eukaryota; kingdom Metazoa; phylum Chordata; class Amphibia; order Anura; family Dendrobatidae; genus Ranitomeya; species Ranitomeya variabilis. The sequence continues at coordinate 538,366,798 of NC_135233.1, forward strand.
GGAGGGCAGAGGAGGACAGAACGGAGGGGAGGAAAGGCTGACGGCGGCGGCAGATTGCCGTGGTCAGTCGGTGGTGGGGCAGATCGGGGTGTCCAGCCGTGGCTGATGATATTGCAGCATTGGCCATGGCTGGATTGTAATATTTCACCAAGTTTCATAGGTGAAATATTACAAATTGCTCTGATTGGCTGTTTCACTTTCAACAGCCAATCAGAGAGATCGTAGCAACGAGGGTGCAAAGACACCCCCCCCCCCCGGGCTGAAGTACCACTCCCCCTGTCCCTGCAGGTCAGGTGAAATTTGAGTTAACCCTTTCAACCGATCTGCAGGAATGCGATCATTATGTGACGCAACATATGCGTCACAGGTCGGACTGGCACCGATTTTCATGACGCATACGCTGTGTCACAGGTCGGGAAGGGGTTAAAGTCGTTAGAATCATTGGGAAACATTGGGGCCAGGCTCGGACTGGCCTATAGGGGTACAGGGGAATCCCCCGGTGGGCCCCTGTGCAAATCAAGGCTCCTAACTATGTGCTTAATTCTAAAACTCTGGGCAAAACCGTCAATGAAAAAGACCTGGGTGTATGGGTGGATGACAAACTCATATTCAGTGGCCAGTGTCAGGCAGCTGCTACAAAGGCAAATAAAATAATGGGATGTATTAAAAGAAGCATAGATGCTCATGAGGAGAACATAATTTTACCTCTATACAAGTCACTAGTTCGACCACACTTAGAATACTGTGCACAGTTCTGGTCTCCGGTGTATAAGAAAGACATAGCTGAACTGGAGCGGGTGCAGAGAAGAGTGACCAAGGTTATTAGAGGACTGGGGGGTCTGCAATACCAAGTTAGGTTATTACACTTGGGGCTATTTAGTTTGGAAAAACGAAGGCTAAGGGGTGATCTTATGTTAAAGGGGTTGTCCACTACTTTCAATTAACCCCCCAATGTATCCCCCCGGGGCCCCTGATGATTTGTGTAAATACCTTCCTTAGCCGTTTTCGCCTGTGAGCGGCGCTATGCTGGTGGCTGAGTCCGGGTCACATGACCCCCAAGCTTCAGCCGCCGCTCATTTCCGCCGACGTCATGTCAATTTCCAGACTCTGGAAATTGACGTGACGTCAGTAGAAGGCGTGTCCCCAGGCTCCACAGACAGCAGTCACTCATAAAGAGTGACTGGGCTGTGGGCGGGGCTGAGGCTGCCTGCGGGGCTGTGCTGGGGGTGGGCGGGGCTAGGCAGGGATGTGCGGGCGGGCGCCAGTGCTGTGCGGTCACCGGCGCTGTTCGGTCCCCGGCGCTGTGCGGTCCCCGGCGCTGGTATGTGCTGGGGGGTGGTGTGTGTGTCCCATCGGGCTCTGCCTGCTACAGTGGCAGTGAGTGACACATTAGCCAATGATGGGACAGTAGTAGTCCCATCATCCGGCTAATGTGTTGAATGTAAAAAAAAATAAAAAAAATACACATATACAGTACATACATACATACATACATACAACACACACCATGCGACGACACTCACCATGCGGCAACATGCACCATGCAGCGACACTCACCATGCGGCGACATGCGCCATGCAACGACACTCACCATGCGGCGACATGCGCCATGCGACAACATGCAGCATGCGACGCCATGCGACGCCATGCAGCATGCGACAACATGTGCCATGCGACGACATGCACCATGCGACGACATGCGCCATGCGACGACATGCAGCATGCGACGACATGCAGCATGCGACAACATGCGCCATGCGACGACATGCGCCATGCGACGACATGCGCCATGCGACGACATGCAGCATGCGACGACATGCAGCATTCGACGACATGCGCCATGCGACATTCGCCATGCGACAACATGCATCATGCGACGACATGCGCCATGCGACGACATGCAGCATGCGACAACATGCGCCAACATGCAGCATGCGACAACATGCGCCATGTGACAACATGCAGCATGCGACAACATGCAGCATGCAACGACATGCAGCATGCGACGACATGCGCCATGCGACGACATGCGCCATGCGACGACATGCAGCATGCGACAACATGGGCCATGCAACAAAAATGCGCCATGCGACAAACATGCGCCATGCGACAAACATGCGCCATGCGACAAACATGCGCCATGCGGCAAACATGCGCCATGCGACAACATGCAGCATGTGACAACATGCGCCATGCAACGACATGCAGCATGCGATGACATGCAACATGCAGCATGCGACATGTGCCATGCGACGACATGCAGCATGCGACAACATGCGCCATGTGACAACATGCAGCATGCGACGACATGCGCCATGCGACAACATGCAGCATGCGACGCCATGCAGCATGCGACGACATGCAGCATGCAACATGTGCCATGTGACGACATGCGCCATGCGACGACATGCGCCACGCGACGACATGCAGCATGCGACGACATGCAGCATGCGACGACATGCGCCATGCGACGACATGCAGCATGCGACAACATGCAGCATGCGACAACATGGGCCATGCGACAAAAATGCGCCATGCGACAAAAATGCGCCATGCGACAAACATGCGCCATGCGACAACATGCAGCATGCGACATGTGCCATGTGACGACATGCGCCATGCGACGACATGCGCCACGCGACGACATGCGCCACGCGACGACATGCAGCATGCGACGACATGCAGCATGCGACGACATGCAGCATGCGACGACATGCAGCATGCAACAACATGCGCCATGCGACGACATGCAGCATGCGACAACATGCGCCATGCGACAACATGCAGCATGCGGCAAAATGCGACAACATGCGCCATGCGACAACATGCAGCATGCGACGACATGCAACATGCGATGACATGCAGCATGCGACGACATGCAGCATGCGACAACATGCAGCATGCGACAACATGCAGCATGCGACAACATGGGCCATGTGACAAACATGCGCCATGCGACAAACATGCGCCATGCGACAAACATGCAGCATGCGACAAACATGCGCCATGCGACGACATGCAGCATGTGACATGCAGCATGCGACAACATGCGCCGACATGCAGCATGCGACGACATGCGCCATGCGACGACATGCAGCATGCGACGACATGCACCATGCGTCGACATGCAGCATGTGATGACATGCGACGACATGCAGCATGCGACAACATGCGCCGACATGCAGCATGTGACGACAAGCAGCATGCGACAACATGCGCCATGCGACAACATGCAACGACATGCAGCATGCGACGACAAGCAGCATGCGACAACATGCGCCATGCGACAACATGCGACGACATGCGACGACATGCAGCATGCGACAACATGCGCCGTGCGATGACATGCAGCATGCGACAACATGCGCCATGCGACAACATGCAGCATGCGACATCATGCGACATGCCACATACAGTACATACATACATACAACATACAGTACATATAACAGATTACATACTCACCATCACTTGTCACTTTGATCCCCGAAGCCATTGTCATCTGTAAAAAATATTAAAATAATAAACACTATACTCCCTGATCCGCAGAAATCCAATTAAAACGAGTGTCCCTCGACGATCTCCCGTGGAGAGCAGGAGCATCTTCTGATGCGATCACTCTCCAGGGGCTCAGGAACACAATGAGGGGAGGAAGGTATCCTTCCACAATGTATTCCACACAATGTATTCCTACGCCCTTGTGAGAAAATAGTCCCTAGTCTCACTTTATGGCATGCTGTATGAAAAAGTTCCCACGCAGCTTTTTGCCATAAAGTGAGACCAGTGAACTATAGTAACCTCAGTGATGCACTGCAGGAGCCATTGTCTCCTGTCCGTGTGTCACTGAGGGTCCTATAGAGCAGTGACATCACCCGATGTCACTGTTCTATAGGGGAGGTCGTCGTGGGACACTCGTTATTAATTGGACTACGGCGGACAGGTAGTATACGGTTTATTATTTTACATTTTTTGCAGGCGCTGAAGTATGGTAAGTATGGTTAAATGAAGATTATTAAAATACATTTTCCTAATGTTTGCGTGTTTTATTAACCCTTTATTAGTATTGGATTAATAACGGATAGGCGTCTTATTGACGCCTCTCCATTATTAACCCGGCTTAATGTCACCTTACAATAGCAAGGTGACATTAACCCCTTATTACCCCATATCCCACCGCTACACGGGAGTGGGAAGAGAGGGGCTAAGTGCCGGAATTGGCGCATCTTACAGATGCGCCATTTCTGGGGCGGCTGCGGACTGGTATTTGTAGCGGGGGGGACCAATATCCATGGCCCCTCTCTAGGCTATGAATATCAGCCCGCAGCTGTCTGCGTAGCCTTTCTGGCTATAAAATATAGGGGGACCCCACGTTATTTTTTTGGGGGGTCCCTCTATTTTAATAGCCAGTAAAGGCTACGCAGACAGCTGCGGGCTGATATTCATAGCAGGCTACAAATATTGGCCCCCGGCAGTCGGCTTTTCCCCCTCTGGCGCAGAAAATTGCGCGGGAGCCCACGCCATTTTTTTATTAAATTAAACGCTCATTAAGGCCTGTTTCACACTTGCGTCGGTACGGGTCCATCGCTATGCGTCGGGCCTACATACTGACGCACGTTGTGAAATTTGTGCACGTCGTGGGCAGCGGATGCAGTTTTTCAACGCATCCGCTGCCCATTCTGAAGTCCGGGGAGGAGGGGGCGGAGTTTTGGCCGCGCATGCGCGGTAGACAATGGCAGACACAAGGGACGTGCCAACGGTCCGCCAAAACACGACACATCCGTTGCACGACGGACGCGGTGTGTGGCCATCCGTCGCGATCCCTCACTAATACAAGTCTATGGGTAAAAAACGCATCCTGCGAGCACATTTGTAGGATCCGTTTTTTTCCCAAAAAGATGGATTGCTAAAAACGCAAGTGTGAAAGTAGCCTTAGGCTGCTTTCACACTAGCATCGGTAAGGGGCCGTCGCGCTGCGTCGCTAATAAAAGTCTTTGGAGAAAAAACGCATCCTGCAGACAACTTTGCAGGACGCATTTTTTCTCCACAACGACGCATTGCGATGTGCAGTGCACGACGCTAGTATGAAAGAGGCCTTAGAAACATCGGCCTTTCTATTATATATCTATGGATATATCTATCTATAGATATATTTATAGATAGATATATCTATAGAAACATAGATTTATCTATCCATATATTTGGCTGATTTCACACATCAGGTTTTTGCCGTCAGGCACAATCCAGCGAGTTTTGAAAAAAACGGATCAATTTTTTTCCGCCGGATCCGTTTTTTTCTCATAGAGTTGTATTAGCACCGGATTGCGCCTGATGGCCACACGTTTCATCCGTTTTTTACCGGATCCGTCAAAAAAGCGGTTTCCGCCGGATGGAAAACACATACAGAGGAACGTTTTTTTCTGTCTGGCGAAAAAACGCACAGCGACGGATCCGGCAAAAAAAGTATGAAACTGAGATGTGAATTGATGAATCCGGCCTTGGAATCCGTTTTTTCATGCATGTTTCCATTCAAATCATGCACATTTTCCGTTTATTTACTTATTTCCAAAAAGGGCATTAAAACCGCGCATAAACCGCAACAAAAAAAGCATCAAAACTGCACCAAAAACTGCATCAAAACTGCACCAAAAACTGCATCAAAACCTGGTGCAGGTTTGCAGTTTTTGGTGCGGTTTTGATGCAGTTTTTGGTGCGGTTTTGATGCAGTTTTTGGTGTGGTTTTGATGCAGTTCTTGGTGCAGTTTTGATGCAGTTCTTGGTGTGGTTTTGGTGCGGTTTTGATGGAGTTTTTGGTGCGGTTTTGATGCAGTTTTTGGTGCGATTTTTGCGCAGTTTTGATGCAATTATGGTGCGGTTTTGATGCGTTTTTTTCAGTTTTGATGGGTTTTTATGCAGTTTTTTGCACGGTTTTGATGCATTTTTTAATTCGCTTTTGTTGCGGTTTTTGCGCGGTTTTTAGGCGTTTTGGTGCGTTTTTGAAAGGTAAATAAAGATGTATTACTGAACAAAAAAATAAAAGATTTGTGATGTCATTATTGTCCAACCTCCTCTTTTACATTTGTCCAACCCACACTCCATTAAACACACAGACAGATAGATGAAATGGATAGACAGATCTACATATAGATAGATGCATACATCTATCTATTCATATATCTATCTGTAGATGTGTCTGGATAGATATATCTATTGATAGATGTATGGATAGCGTAGGGTGTGTGTCCACTGTCCGGATTACATCCGAATAAGCTGCAGATTGGATGCTGCGTACTTGTAATCCCATCGGATGATGCCTGCACACACACCCCAAAAGACCCCCCCGCACACACACGAACAGCCCACAGACCCCGCACACACCTGAACAGTCCTGCACAGCGCCGCACACATCCGAACAGCCCGCAGACCCCGCCCGCCCACACATAGATGCACACCGTCACCGCCCACACACTTCCATCCTCCCGAGCTGCTGCGTTTCTCGGACCCACATCCGCAGCAAAACTGCAGATCTTTTTTACATTTGCGGTTTTGCTGCGGATGTGCCCAAGTCAATGAAAGTCTAAGGCCCTGTTCACACTTTGCGGTTTTTACCGCGGAACCGTGGCGATTTTGATGCTGCGGGTCCGCAGCAGTTTCCATAGCGTTTCCATTTACATGTAAACCCTATGGAAACCGCAAACCACTGTGCACATGCTGCAGGAAAAAACGTGCAGGAACGCAGTGGTTTAAAACCATCAGCATGTCACTTCTTTGTGCAGAATCGCTGCGATTCTGCACCCATAGGAATGCATTGAACCGCTTACTTCCAACATGGGGCTGTGCCCACGTTGCGGGAAGTAAGCGGTTAATGTGCGGGTGGTACCCGGGGTGGAGGAGAGGAGACTCTCCTCCAGGCCCTGGGAACCATATTTGGGGTAAAAAAAAAAGAATACAAATAAAAAATCATGTTATACTCACGTCTCAGCGCTGCACGCGGCCGGCCGGTCAGAGTTGCTGTGCGAACAGGACCTGCGGTGACGTCGCGGTCACATGACCGTGATGACGCCCGGGTCACATGACCATGACGTCACGAAGGTCCTTCTCGGCACAGCATCTTTGGAAACGGAGCGCCGCGTGCAGCGCCGAGGAGACCCGGACATCGGAGGGTGAGTATAACCAATTTTTATTATTTTTAACATTACTATTGATGCTGCATATGCAGCATCAATAGTATAGGAGTAATCCCGCAGCGGAAACCGCGGAACAAACCGCGATAAATCTGCAGGGGTAACCGCAGTGGTTTTGCCCTGCAGATTTATCAATTCCGCTGCAGGAGAACCCGCAGAGGGACGCCGCAAAGTGTGAACGTGGCCTAAAGGTGCAGAAACGCTGCAGTTCCGCACAAAAGTAGTGACATGCTGCGAGAAAAAAAAGCTGCGTTTTGGTGCGGCTTTTTCCGCAGCATGTGCACAACAATTCTGCGGCTCCCATAGACTTACATTGGTTGTGCACTACACTGCGGATTTGATGCAATTCTGTGCGGCAAAAAACCCTGCGGATCTGCAATCAAATCCGCAACGTGTGCACACAGCCTTAGCAGTTAGGGAACCTAGCAAAAAAGCCAAGCAAAAAACTAGTGTGGGATTGTACTTTTTTTGCCATTTCATTGCACTTTGAACTTTTTTCACATTTTCTGTTACACGACATGGTAAAACCAATGGTGTCGTTCAAAAGTAGAACTTGTCCCGCAAAAGATAAGCCCCCACATGGCCATATAGATGGAAAAATTATGGCTCAGGATAGAAGGGGAGCGATAAACGAAAACAAAAAAGCTCGAGGGGTGAAGGGGTTTAGAAACATGGATATGGACATATCTATGGAAATAGACTATCTATCTATCTATCCCATATCTATCTATCTATCTATCCCTCTATCTGTGTGTAATGGAGTGTGGGTTGGACAAATGTAAAAGAGGAGGTTGGACAGAAATGACATCACAAATCTTTTTGAAGCTAGAGGAGGGAGGGGTTTGGGTGTGTTTTGGAGGGGGTGTGGTAGGTTCGTGCTTAGTAGCAGTGCAATGCATCATGGAACTTGTAGTATTAGAGCACAATAACTCAGGAGAAAGGAAGTTGTCGATTAACCCCATGAGAGCTGAATCCAGCACTAAAGATGTGCTGCTACGGCATGATAAAAGGTAATATTGCTAAAATAAACACAGTAGATGTTTTCAATGGCACATAATAGCAAGATTTATGAAAAAAAAAAAAGGTTAAAGTAGTGGACAACTTCTTTAATGTATAAATATATGAGGGGACAGTACAAAGACCTTTCTGATGATCTTTTTAATCATAGACTGGTGACAGGGACAAGGGCGCATCCTCTACGTCTGGAGGAAAGGTTTAAGCATAATAACAGACGCGGATTCTTTACTGTAAGAGCAGTGAGACTATGGAACTCTCTGCCGTATGATGTTGTAATGAGTGATTCATTACTTAAATTTAAGAGGGGACTGGATACCTTTCTGGAAAAGTATAATGTTACAGGGTATATACACTAGATTCCTTGATAGGGCGTTGATCCAGGGAACTAGTCTGATTGCCGTATGTGGAGTCGGGAAGGAATTTTTTTCCCCAAGGTGGAGCTTACTCTTTGCCACATGGGTTTTTTTTTGCCTTCCTCTGGATCAACATGTTAGGGCATGTTAGGTTAGGCTATGGGTTGAACGAGATGGACTTAAAGTCTTCCTTCAACCTTAATAACTATGTAACCTTACTGTATGGGCAGTACTTGTCATAATACACTTGATTCACTCTTTTCACAAAAACGTAGCATCTCATTATTCAAGCTACCCAGTTTATTATTACATATTTGTTAACCAGGGTCATGTAATATTTATATACAGGTGAAAAGTGGGCCCCCAAAGTCAATGTTACCGGTGGGCCCTTGGCACCCCAGTCCGACACTGATTGGGGCTCACAAATTCCTGGATAAGAATTTGAAGCATTAGAGGAACTTGAAAGTACTCAGATGCTCCCAAAAGGGAGTATGTCAAAAGGTTTTTGCTATGTAATCTTAAAGCAGCATAATTTAGAGACATATATCCTGATTTCAAAGATGTTTCACTGGGTGAAGCAGTAGTGAAAGAATCTAAGTTTTCTCTGCTGCAGATCTAGCAAAGCTCCGAATGTTGAGCTCTGTATAACACAGCCCACTCCACCAATTAGCAACTTTCAGTGTACAATGTATATTGAAAGAAAGCTGCTAATCAGTGCTGGGGGAATGGATAAACTAGGAATCACAGGGCAGCTTGTCCTGTAGGAATAATCTCCTGCTGACAAAACATGGATTGCATTAAAAAAGCAGAACACAGTCTAATAAGTGACTTATCACCGTCATCGGGTTCTCTGCTGCTAATAATGCTCTCTGATTACAAAGCAACAGAATGGATCAGGGGTCTAAGATCATATCTTTCCCCATTATTTTAACCCCTTAATGCCCACCGATACACATTAAAACGGTGGTCTTTAAGGGGCCTCATTTTCTCACCACTGTTTTAAAATGTTGATCAGAAATTAGTAGATGGTGCTGCCAAACCCCAGTTTTGGAACTGATCATTGCTAACTAACACCTCAAATACCACTGTCAATCACGACAGTAGTATCTAAGTGGTTAAAAGGGCGCTTAAAAGACCCCCTTTAACAGGATCTGTAACCCGTGATTGTAATAGCGGGTGCCGATCACTGCCATGGTACCCATCATCTGATGACCTCAGGGTACAGTGGCCTGACTGAATCTGAGTCTAAGGCCACTATCACATTATTTGTATTTTTTCAGTTTTTTACATCAATATTTGTAAGCCAAAACCAGGTGAGGAACAATTAGAGAAAAAGTATATACTGTGTGCAGAATTATTAGACAAGTTGTATTTTGAACAAATGATACTTTTTATACATGTTGTCCTACTCCAAGCTGTTCAGGCTTGAGAGCCAACTACCAATTAAGTAAATCAGGTGATGTGCATCTCTGTAATGAGGGGTGTTGTCTAATGACATCAAAACCCTATATAAGGTGTGCTTAATTATTAGGCAACTTCCTTTCCTTTGGCAAAATGGGTCAGAAGAGAGATTTGACGGGCTCTGAAAAGTCCAAAATTGTGAGATGTCTTGCAGAGGGATGCAGCAGTATTGAAATTGCCAAACTTTTGAAGCGTGATCACCGAACAATCAAGCATTTCATGGCAAATAGCCAACAGGGTCGCAAGAAGCGTGTTGGCTAAAAAAGGTGCAAAATAACTGCCCATGAATTGAGGAAAATCAAGCGTGAAGCTGCCAAGATGCCATCAGTTTTGCCATATTTCAGAACTGCAACGTTACTGGAGTAACACAAAGCACAAGGTGTGCAATACTCATGGACATGTCCAAGGTAAGGAAGGCTGAAAAACGACCACCACTTGTAGGATCGCTACTTCCAACAGGTGGCGCTATAGAGTTTAGGTCCTCTTTTTCTCTGAAGAGGCAATTTGCATATTATATTTCCCAGAGGAGCATTACACGGCGAATAAGCCTCCGTACCTTGACAAGCCAGAGCTGGTATGTCACTCTCCATAAGGAGAAACGTTGCCCCTTAGACCCCAGTCCAGAGCCTCATCTAGCCAAATTAGTTCTCATGCTTTGCACTGACAAGGGCCAACAGCCCGAAACACCGTGTCTGCGAATTGAGATACTGATTTGGCTTTTATCCTAAGTCATATTGCACGACTCGTTAAAGGGTTGATTGTGACTTGTAGGATCACTACTTCCAACAGGAGGTGCTATAGAGTTTAAGTCCAATTTTTCTCTGAAGAGGCAATTTGCATATTACACCTTTGAACAAGAAACATAAGATAAAACGTCAAGACTGGGCCAAGAAATATCTTAAGACTGACTTTTCAAAGGTGTTATGGACTGATGAAATGAGAGTGACTCTTGATGGGCCAGATGGATGGGCCAAAGGCTGGATCAGTAAAGGGCAGAGAGCTACACTCTGACTCAGATGCCAGCAAGGTGGAGGTGGGGTACTGGTATGGGCTGGTATCATCAAAGATGAACTTGTGGGACCTTTTCGAGTTGAGGATGGAGTGAAGCTCAACTCCCACACCTACTGACAGTTTCTGGAAGACAACTTCTTCAAGCAGTGGTACAGGAAGAAGTCGGTATCGTTGAAGAAAAACATGATTTTCATGCAGGACAATGCTCCATCACATGTCTCCAACTACTCCACAGCATGGCTGGCCAGTAAAGGTCTAAAAGAAGAAAAAATAATGACATGGCCCCCTTGTTCACCTGATCTGAACCCCATAGAGAATCTGTTGTCCCTCATAAAATGTGAGATCTACAGGGAGGGAAAACAGATCAAGCAACTGACAGAATCTATGGATGGAAGGCTGTTGAGTGTCATCATAAAGAAAGGTGGCTATATTGGTCACTAATTTTTTGGGGTTTTGTTTTTGCATGTCAGAAATGGTCATTTCTAAATTTTGTGCAGTTATATTGGTTTACCTGGTGAAAATAAACAAGTGAGATGGGAATATATTTGGTTTTTATTAAGTTGCCGAATAATTCTGCACAGTAGTAGTTACCTGCACAAACAGATATCCTCCTAAGGTAGCCAAATCTAAAAAAAACCCCACTCCAACATCCAAAAATATTAAGCTTTGATATTTATGAGTCTTTTGGGTTGATTGAGAACATAGTTGTTGATCAATAATAAAAATAATCCTCTAAAATACAACTTGCCTAATAATTCTGCACATAGTGTAATAGAAACATGTGCACCACTTCCGCATTTTTGACCCACTCTTGGTTTTGGCTTACAAATACTGATGTAAAATACTGACCAAATACTGATACTGACAGTATAAACATAGCCTAATAGGCTGAAACAGTGAGACACTGACAGGTCCCAGGCATTGCAGAACACAAGTATTGAAATGCATGAGACCAACAATCAAAGTAAAAAAAAGTACATGTCACAGTAGGAAAGCAAAAAAAAAAAAAATCCACACACAAAAAGCCTCTAAAAATGCAGCCTTTCTGATATAGTTGGTATTAACGCATCAGGAACAACTCTATGTATTAAACGGTCATGTAATTTATTCAGTGTGGCAAATACCAATAACAATATGTAAAAAATGTCTCTTTTTCATCGTGACAATGAAAATTGAAAAATGTCTCTTCTGAGAGTCAGAGGACTAGAACTCTAGTGCCACCTATTAGAAGTTGCAATAACAGTCAATGTCCACCCTTTAACGAGCCTTCTCACATGACTTAGGGTAAGAGCCAAACCAGATCTCAATTTGCAGACACTGTGTTTCAGGGTACTGCCCCTCGTCAGTGCAAAGTGGAGATCTGGTTTGGCTGAGAGAGAGGCGTCTGACCGGAATCCAAGAAGTATTGTTTCCCTTTGCGGAGAGTGACATGTTAAGCATAAAAATTGAATGACAATTGAAAATCATTATGAAAATTGAATAAAAAAAAAATGGTGTAAATGAACACGCCAAATTGTCCCACAAATTTTTGATATAGGACTTTTTATTCCGATTAGTTTTTTAATGTTGATGCTTTTATGCATGTAAAGCTCTAGATAAAGTTGGAATGATATGGGCGTGTCTAACAATGGTTAAACCCTGGTATGGCACCAGCCGAAAAAAAGATATGCACCGACTTCCTTTATATATAAAATGCACAAAGCAGTAATAGCTCTTATATATAATACCTGAAGAAGACTCATAAGAGTTGAAATGCGTTACATGCTGTACTAATAAAACTTGGTTTTGGAATATATAATCGTATCTCACTCACTGTGTTCAGGGAGCGCACACCACCTGGACAAGAACTACACTTCTTATTGAAACACGTTGAATGTTTTCACAAGTGCCCAAGATTGTGCTGCAAATCGCACGGGGGGAATCAACAACTAATCCACCCAGAGGAAAAATAGACAAGATTATAAAGGCATCAAAAAAGGTGAGTGCAAAATAGCACTTGTTTAACAAACATTTAAAGCTAGCTGCTGCACATAGAATCTGCACTCTCTCCCCTCTTTCCATTTTCTTATTTTATATCATACTGTACTTCATGATAGAGGTAAAATGTCTTTGATATGATTACATTTATTTGTGAAATAAAGGAAATTGGCAAAAATGTGGAAAATTTAGCAATTTTCAAACTTTGAATTCTTATGCCCTTAAATCAGAGATGTGTCACACAAAATAGGTAATAAATAACATTTCCCTTATGTCTGCTATACATGAACACCGTCATGAACCGGAAGCGTTTGGTTGCCTCGGTTCTTTCTTCAGGGATTTATTTATATTCCACTTCCCAGTTCTGGTTTGGAACTTGCAGCTCTCTGGCGCCCGCTTCACGCCTCAAGTCAGGGAACTAAGCGTAGGATAAGTAGTCGTGAGAAAGGCTGCCCGGTCGTGTACTGGCTATTGGGCACACAGCAGTGAGGGCGATATCACTATTCTCAGCTGCAGCCGGGCAATACACTTATAAACCCCTTTCCGTCACTGCCAGTTTTACCCAACAAGCTCAGTATGCTTTACTGTCACCAGCTCCTATTACTATGATTAATAGTGGACCGGGAGCCAACCCAATCAGAAGCAATGGCTTAGGTCAGAGGACTTAGGGTACGTTTAGAGCAAGGAAAATGACACTGGTAAATATTAACCCCTTCACCCCCAAGGGTGGTTTGCACGTTAATGACCAGGCCAATTTTTACAATTCTGACCACTGTCCCTTTATGAGGTTATAACTCTGGAACGCTTTAACGGATCCTGGTGATTCTGACACTGTTTTCTCGTGACATATTGTACTTTCTTTGATATTACATGCGTTTGTGAAAAAAACGGAAATTTGGCGAAAATTTTGAAAATTTCGCCATTTTCCAACTCTGAATTTTTATGCAATTAAATCACAGTGATATGTCACACAAAATACTTAATGAGTAACATTTCCCACATGTCTACTTTACATCAGCACAATTTTGGAAAGAAAATTTTTTTTTTGTTAGGGAGTTATAAGGGTTAAAAGTTGACCAGCAATTTCTCATTTTTACAACACCATTTTTTTTTTAGGGACCACATCTCATTTGAAGTAGTTTTGAGGGGTCTATATGATAGAAAATAACCAAGTGTGACACCATTCTAAAAACTGCACCCTTCAAGGTGCTCAAAACCTCATTCAAGAAGTTTATTAACCCTTCAGGTGTTTCACAGGAATTTTTGGAATGTTTAAATAAAAATGAACATTTAACTTTTTTTCACACAAAATTTACTTCAGCTCCAATTTGTTTTATTTTACCAAGGGTAACAGGAGAAAATGGACCCCAAAAGATGTTGTACAATTTGTCCTGAGTACGCCGATACCCCATATGTGGGGGTAAACCACTGTTTGGGCGCATGACAGAGCTCGGAAGCGAAGGAGCGCCATTTGACTTTTCAATGCAAAATTGACTGGAATTGAGATGGGATGCCATGTTGTGTTTGGAGAGCCCCTGATGTGCCTAAACATTAAAACCCCCCACAAGTGACACCATTTTGGAAAGTAGACCCCCTAAGGAACTTATCTAGAGGTGTGGTGAGCACTTTGACCCACCAAGTGCTTCACAAAAGTTGATAATGCAGAACCGTAAAAACAAAAAATCATATTTTTTCACAAAAATTATCTTTTCGCCCCCAATTTTTTATTTTCCCAAGGGTAAGAGAAGAAATTGGACGCCAAAAGTTGTTGTACAATTTGTCCTGAGTACGCTGATACCCCATATGTGGGGGTAAACCACTGTTTGGGCGCATGGGAGAGCTCGGAAGGGAAGGAGCGCCGTTTGACTTTTCAATGCAAAATTGACAGGAATTGAGATGGGACGCCATGTTGCGTTTGGAGAGCCACTGATGTGCCTAAACATTGAAACCCCCCACAAGTGACACCATTTTGGAAAGTAGACCCCCTAAGGAACTTATCTAGAGGTGTGGTGAGCACTTTGACCCACCAAGTGCTTCACAAAAGTTTATAATGCAGAACCGTAAAAATAAAAAATCATATTTTTTCACAAAAATTATGTTTTTGCACCCAATTTTTTATTTTCCCAAGGGTAAGAGAAGAAATTGGACCCCAAAAGTTGTTGTCCAATTTGTCCTGAGTACGCTGATACCCCATATGTGGGGGGGGAACCACCGTTTGGGCGCATGGGAGGGCTCGGAAGGGATGGAGCGCCATTTGGAATGCAGAATTAGATGGAATGGTCTGCAGGCGTCACATTGCGTTTGCAGAGCCCCTAATGTACCTAAACAGTAAAAAAAAACCCACAAGTGACACCATTTTGGAAAGTAGACCCCCTAAGGAACTCATCTAGATGTGTTGTGAGAGCTTTGAACCCCCAAGTGTTTCACTACAGTTTATAACGCAGAGCCGTTTTCAACACAGAATTGGCTGGAATTGAGATCGGACGCCATGTCGCGTTTGGAGAGCCCCTGATGTGCCTAAACATCGGAAACCCCTCAATTATAACCGAAACCCTAATCCAAACACACCCCTAACCCTAATCCCAACGGTAACCCTAACCACACCTCTAACCCAGACACACCCCTAACCCTAATCCCAACCCTATTCCCAACCGTAAATGTAATCCAAACCCTAACCCTAACTTTAGCCCCAACCCTAACTTTAGCCCCAACCCTAACCCTAGCCCCAACCCTAACCCTTGACCATAACCCTAGCCCTAATGGGAAAATGGAAATAAATACATTTTTACATTTTTTTTAATTTTTCGCTAACTAAGGGGGTGATGAAGGGGGGTTTGATTTACTTTTATAGCGGGTTTTTAGTGGATTTTTATGATTGGCAGCCGTCACACACTGAGACACGCTTTTTATTGCAAAAAATATTTTTTGCGTTACCACATTTTGAGAGCTATAATTTTTCCATATTTGAGTCCACAGAGTCATGTGAGGTCTTGTTTTTTGCGGGACGAGTTGACGTTTTTATTGGTAACATGTTCGGGCACGGGAGATTTTTTGATCGCTTTTTATTTCCGATTTTTCTGAGGCAGAATGACCAAAAACCAGCTATTCATGAATTTCTTTTGGGGGAGGCGTTTATACCGTTCCGCGTTTGGTAAAATTGATAAAGCAGTTTTATTCTTCGGGTCAGTACAGCGATACCTCATTTATATGATTTTTTTTATGTTTTGGCGCTTTTATATGATAACTATTTTATAGAAAAAATTATTATTTTGTCATAGCTTTATTCTGAGGACTATAACTTTTTTATTTTTTCGCTGATGATGCTGTATGGCAGCTCGTTTTTTGCGGGACAAGATGTCGTTTTCAGCGGTACCATGGTTATTTACATCCGTCTTTTTGATCGCGTGTTATTCCACTTTTTGTTTGGCGGTATGAGAATAAAGCGTTGTTTTTTGCCTCGTTTTTGTTTTTTTTTACGGTGTTCACTGAAGGGGTTAACTAGTGATATAGTTTTATAGGTGGGGTCGTTACGGACGCGGCGATACTAAATATGTGTACTTTTATTGTTTGATTTTTTTTTTAGATAAAGAAATGTATTTATGGGAATAATTTTTTTTTTCTTTATTTAGGATTTTTTTTTTTTATTTATTTATTTTTTTTTTACACATATGGACATTTTTTTTTAAACTTTTTTACTTTGTCCCAGGCGGGGACATCACAGATCGCTGATCTGACAGTTTGCACAGCACTCTGTCAGATCACCGATCTGAGTTCCAGCGCTGCAGGCTTACCAGAGCCTGGTCTGCACCCGGAAGTAATCCCTGCAAAACCCGGATGCAGCCCCGCGGCCATTTTGGATCCGGGGCCTGCAGGGATAGGAGGTAAGAGACCCTCGCAGCAACGCGATCACATCGCGTTGCTCCGGGGGTCTCAGGGAAGCACGCAGGGAGCTCTCTCCCTGCGCGATGCTTCCCTGTACCGCCGGCACACCGCGATCATGTTTGATCGCGGTGTGCCGGGGGTTAATGTGCCGGGGGCGGTCCGTGACCGCTCCTGGCACATAGTGCCAGATGTCAGCTGCGATAGGCAGCGGATACCCGGCCGCGCTCCCCCCGTGAGCGCGGCTGATCGAGCTGGACGTACTATTCCGTCCTTGGGAATTAGGGCCCACCCAACATGGACAGAATAGTACGTCCAATGGCAGAAAGGGGTTAAAGCTTTTATTCCAAAAAGATTAGGCAGTGTTTACAAAAAGTAAAAAAAAATGATAGTATGTACAGACAATTATAAATAAAAAGGTATTACAGTTGAAAAAACACTTACAGTTATCTCATATCATGGCTGCCATGAGGTGTGGGGGAAGGGAGTGACATCCCAATGCATCAGGCTGGTTGCAGAGCCTCCGGTAGCAGGCTTCCTGGGCAGAAGACTACTCCTGAAATGAGGTTCCATATTTTATACCCTCTGTTAGTGACATCACTGAAGGGCAGGATACGCCCCCCTTCGAAAGGTATGGAAAACCTTCTATTAAACATAACTCGGGGTGGGAACGTCGTAGAAGAACGCTAAAACTATCATTCTCCCGAGAATGAGATGTGTGTTAATTTGAGCCCAAACATGAAGTGTATGTATGACCCGGTTAAGTAGCAATCCATTTCTCGGATTCTGTTGGTACAAGAAATTAGAAAATGCACTGGTGTGTAGCTCTATCATTGCACATTCCAAATATGTAACTTTCACACCTATATCACTACTTGTGGTCGAGTTATTTCATCTTGAGTAACTCTGTAAGAGGGTGGTGCTGTTATGGACAGTAAGGAACACACTGTCACTTTAAGAGACTGCACCCCCTTGTCTGGTGTGATGGAATGTTCTGCTTCTCCCCTGCAATTAGACTGTGTGAATGAACTGGACTGTGCAGAGGGTGGGGGTGAAGCCTGAACAGTGTGTGAACTGAAGCTTCTGCAGAGAGAATTTTGTGCTGTTTGCTGCAAGAGAGGACCCACAGCCTGTAACAGAGTGGACTTGTGAAATTTCACAGACTTTTCCAGGTGCAGCGAGAGTGGCTGTCCTGCGTGAGTTTGAGAAGCCATGAAGATACCGAGAAAGGGATTTACAGTTTCCAGGAGCACCTCCAGGACCCAGAAGCAAGGAGAAGACCACGTTTCATGGAGCTGGCAGAAAGCCGTGTGCACCACCGTACTGGACTGTTGGGGCCCCCTGGGACTGGATCTGAGTCCCCAACATCACCGTGAGTTTGCTCCTGTTTTGTGCACATCTTAGGGCCTAGTGTAGGCTTCAACAGTCAGTACGCGGGAGCCGTGTGGCCTGCTTAGTAAAGGCCAGGGAGGTTATACGTACAGTAGCATCATTATTTGTTTATTGTTTGCATTTACTTGTGTGACATATTTTGAGTCTGTAATAGTTGGAGCACCGTGCTATTTTACGGACAAGCTAAATAATATAATTCTTGTAAATTATGTTTTGCCATTGCATACCCCTGTTTAAATCTTCCTCATTCACTTCATTCCTTGCCTTCCAATAAATCTACCCTTTGTTGTTTGCACCTCATCTTGTGTATGGTAGTCTTCCTGCACTGTGGTGGTCCCCTGGCCATTGCTTCAACTCTATCCTACAACAAAGGGACACGTTTCCAGAACTGCTTTCAGCCAGTTTCACAGCTGCCAGGAGGGAGGGGGGGATGAGTGGTTTAGAATTACAGACAGGGTGAGAGGCCATGCAGCTGTGTGTCTGCAGAAGCGCTTTGTCCTTAGAACAGCAAATGCAGTGTAAAGTTCCAGAAGTGTAACTGGGACAATCAGACATTCTTCATAATTCCGGACACCTCCCCCTTTTGGAATGTGCTACGGAGGCAGGACCTCTTGGTACTCCCTGCACACCTTGTCAGGCTCGCCCCGCCGGGACAACCCATTGCTATGCTCGCTGCCCTTTTTGTGTTTGACTGTAAAGTCGTACTGCTGGAGGGCAAGGCTCCAGTGCAGCTACCTTCGGTTGGTACCAGACACGGTGTGCAGCCAGCTCAGTGGGTTGTGGTCTGTCACCAGGGTGAAGGTGAGTCCGTACAAGTAGGGCTGCAAATGTTGCAGGGCCAAAACCATGGCCAGGCACTCCTAGATGGCAGAATAGGCCACTTTCCTCGGCAGAAGCTTCCTGCTCAGGTACAACACAGGGTGCTCTTGGTTCTTCAAGTCCACCTGGCTGAGCACATCACCGAGGCCAAACTCGCTGGCATCAGTCTATACCAGGAATGGCTGACTGCTGTCGACAGCTTTTAGCACCAGAGAACTGTTCAGGGCTGTTATGAAAGCCCAGAAAGCAACCTCGCAGAAGCATGTCTACTGTAGTCGACTGCTTGGGGAAACTTCTTCCTGGTGAGGTCCGTCAAGGGTTTTGCCAGGCTACTATAGTTCTAAACGAAGCGCCTATAGTACCCTGCAGTGCCCAGGAAGGACATCACCTGCTTCTTGGTCCTGGAGGTGGGCCAGGACGTGACTGCATCCACTTTCCCAGGCTCTGGCCTCATAGAACCCCCACCTGTTATGATCCTTAATGGCTGAGGATCACAAATAGACCAGCAAGTGAATAAACTAAGGACGAGCTCTAGGGAGATGGTAACTGGACTGATCGCAAATCTGAACCTATCCAACACAACTAGAGGTAGCTGGTGAATGTGCCTAAAAAATTCCTAGACGTCTCGAGCCAGCCTGAGGAACTAGCTACCCCTAAAGAGAAAGAAAGACCTCGCTTGCCTCCAGAGAAATAATCCCCAAATATATAGAAGCCTACAACAAATATTAACGGTGAAGTAAGAAGAAGGCACATACATAGGGATGAAATCAGATTCAGCAAAAGAGGCCCACTAGTACTAGAAAGCAGAAAATAGAGCAGGGGTCTATGCGATCAATAAAAAACCCTTACAAAATATCCATCCTGAGATTTCAAGAACCCACACACCAACTAACGGTGTGTGGGGAGAAACTCAGCCCACTAGAGCAACCAGCAAGCGAGGGCATTACATTTTAGCAAGCTGGACAAGAAAACATGATAAACACTGCTGATCAAAAAATAGCAAACAAAACTTAGCTTATCCTGGATGGACTGGGAGCAAGGTAGTCAGAAGGAATCTGAGTAGCACTGATTACATCGACAGCCGGCAACAAGTGGAAGCAAAACAGAGCCACACAGGAACCTCCCAGAGGATAACGAACCAACTGATAGCCAGAGACCAGCAGGATAACAGACAAAGCCACCAGGGGAGCCCAAAGCAAAAGTCACACCATACCACCAGTGACCACAAGAGGGAGCCTGAAAACAGTGCTCACAACAGTACCCCCCCCCCTTGAGGAGGGGTCACCGAACCCTCATGAAAACCGCCAGGGCGATCAGGATGAGCCACATGGAAGGCACGAACCAAATCGGCCGCATGAACATCAGAGGCGACAACCCAAGAATTATCCTCCTGACCATAGCCCTTCCATTTAACCAAATACTGGAACCTCCGTCTAGAAATACGAGAATCCAAGATCTTCTCCACCACGTATTCCAATTCTCCCTCAACCAGCACCGGGGCAGGAGGCTCAACCGGAGGAACCACAGGCACCACATACCTCCGCAACAACGAGCGATGGAAAACATTATGAATAGCAAATGATGCTGGGAGGTCCAGACGAAATGACACAGGGCCAAGGACTTCCAGAATCTTATAAGGACCGATAAACCGAGGCTTGAACTTAGGAGAGGAGACCTTCATAGGAACGAAGCGAGAAGACAACCACACCAAGTCCCCAACGCGAAGTCGGGGACCCACACAGCGACGGTGGTTGGCAAAGAGCTGAGCCTTCTCTTGAGACAGCTTCAAATTGTCCACCACATGATTCCAAATCTGATGCAACCTATCAACCACAACATCCACTCCAGGACAGTCAGAAGGCTCCACCTGACCCGAGGAAAAACGAGGATGAAACCCCGAATTACAAAAAAAAGGAGAAACCAAAGTAGCAGAACTAGCCCGATTGTTAAGGGCAAACTCGGCCAACGGCAAAAAAGTAACCCAGTCGTCCTGATCAGCAGAAACAAAACATCTTAAATAAGTCTCCAAGGTCTGATTAGTTCGCTCGGTTTGGCCATTCGTCTGAGGATGGAAGGCCGACGAAAAAGACAAATCAATGCCCAATTTAGCACAAAAGGTCCGCCAAAATCTAGACACAAACTGGGATCCTCTGTCAGAAACAATGTTCTCAGGAATCCCGTGCAAACGAACCACATTTTGAAAAAACAGTGGAACCAACTCGGAGGAGGAAGGCAACTTAGGCAAGGGCACCAAATGGACCATCTTAGAAAAACGATCACACACCACCCAGATGACAGACATTCTCTGAGAGACAGGGAGATCTGAAATAAAATCCATGGAAATGTGCGTCCAAGGCCTCTTCGGGACAGGCAAAGGTAACAGCAAACCACTGGCTCGAGAACAGCAAGGCTTAGCCCGAGCACAAATTCCACAAGACTGCACAAAGGAACGCACATCCCGCGACAAGGAAGGCCACCAAAAAGACCTGGCCACCAAGTCTCTGGTACCAAATATTCCAGGATGGCCCGCCAACACCGAAGAATGAACCTCGGAGATGACTCTGTTGGTCCATCTATCCGGGACAAACAGTCTCTCCGGTGGACAGCGATCAGGTCTATCCGCCTGAAACTCTTGCAACACACGTCGCAAATCTGGGGAGATGGCAGACAAAATCACCCCTTCTCTAAGGATACCAGCCGGCTCTGAATCTCCAGGAGAGTCAGGCACAAAACTCCTAGAAAGAGCATCAGCCTTCACATTCTTCGAACCAGGCAGGTACGAAACCACGAAATCAAAACGAGAGAAAAACAACGACCAACGAGCCTGTCTGAGATTCAGCCGCTTGGCCGACTCGAGGTAAATCAAATTCTTGTGATCAGTCAAGACCACCACACGATGCTTAGCTCCCTCGAGCCAATGTCGCCACTCCTCAAATGCCCACTTCATAGCCAACAACTCCCGATTACCGACATCATAATTCCGCTAGGCAGGCGAAAACTTTCTTGAAAAGAAAGCACATGGCTTCATCACAGAGTCATCGGAGCTTCTCTGCGACAAAACAGCCCCCGCTCCAATCTCGGAAGCATCAACCTCCACCTGGAAGGGAAGTGAGACATCTGGCTGACATAAGACCGGAGCCGCAGAAAACCGGCGCTTCAGCTCCCGAAAGGCCTCCACAGCCGCAGAGGACCAATTAGTCACATCAGAACCTTTCTTGGTCAAATCCGTCAAAGGCTTAACAACACCAGAAAAATTAGCTATGAAGCGACGGTAAAAATTAGCAAAACCCAAGAACTTCTGAAGACTCTTAACAGATGTAGGCTGCGTCCAGTCATGAATAGCCTGAACCTTGACTGGGTCCATCTCAATAGTAGAAGGAGAAAAAATGAAACCCAAAAAAGAAATCTTCTGGACTCCAAAAAGACATTTTGAGCCCTTCACAAATAAAGCATTGTCACGCAGGACCTGAAAGACCATCCTGACCTGCTTAACATGAGACTCCCAATCATCCGAAAAAAACAGAATATCATCCAGATACACAATCATAAACTTATCCAGATATTCACGGAAGATGTCGTGCATAAAGGACTGAAAGACTGAAGGAGCATTAGAAAGTCCAAAAGGCATCACCAGGTACTCAAAATGGCCTTCAGGCGTATTAAATGCAGTTTTCCATTCATCACCCTGTTTTATACGCACAAGGTTATACGCACCACGAAGATCTATCTTGGTGAACCAACTAGACCCCCTAATGCGAGCAAACAAATCAGTTAACAATGGCAAAGGATACTGAAATTTGACCGTGATTTTATTCAAAAGGCGATAATCAATACAAGGTCTCAGGGAACCATCCTTCTTAGCCACAAAAATATAGTTCTTACCGATAACGGTATTTCTCTGAGCCCATGACAGCACCACGGAGAGAGGGGATCCGCCCACCAAGGACAGGAAACCTACGGATAAAAAGGCGGTACCACTCTCCTGCATCAGTTGTTTTACATAGAGAATGATGGGAGACTACTAAAACATTTGTTAGTTTTAACTGTTTAGCATAACGAGATACCGCATGATTTTTAAAAACTATGAACAAACTATGAATAAACTATGGCACTATTTAATGTGAGCACCCATAAGTGAAGGGAGGGAATGTACGGGTGCCGTCATGGGCTGAGAAATACCGTTATCGGTAAGAACTATATTTTTCTCTGATCGCCCATGACGGCACCACGGAGAGAATTGCATAGATAGTACATTCAGGGAGGGACCACCGCTTCCAGAACCCTTTTACCGAAGGTAAGGTCCGAAGAGGAGATTAGGTCCAATCTATAGTGCCTATAGAATGTAGATGGTGAGGACCAGGTAGCAGCTCTACATATCTGGTCTATGGGAACTCCGGCCTTCTCCGCCCAGGAAGATGCCACTGCCCTTGTCGAGTGAGCCTTAACCTCCCCGGGAACGGACATCCCACTTGCCGAGTATGAAAGACTGATGGCATCCGTAATCCATCTTGCTATGGTGGCTTTCGATGCTTTTTTCCCCTTCCGGGGACCCTGGAAACACACAAACAGAGAGGCATCCTCCCTACTCTCCTTAGTGACTTCTAGGTAGCGTAAGAGACATCTTCGTACATCTAGTGTATGTAATGTTTGTTCCTTCTTGTTTACAGGGTTGGGACAGAAGGAAGGGAGAGAAATCTCTTGAGACCTGTGGAACTTTGATGCCACTTTCGGGAGATATGCTGGGTCTGTTTTTAAAATGACCCTATCCTCTAGAAATTGTGTGTAAGGAGGGTTAGCCGAAAGAGCCTGTAAGTCGCTGACCCTACGGGCAGAAGTGAGGGTGACTAACAGAGCGGTTTTGAGAGATAGGTTTTTTATTGAAGCTTCGTGTAATGGTTCGAATGGTGGACTGGTCAGGGCTTTAAGGACTAAGTTTAAGTCCCATTGAGGAACGATTTTTACCGGAAGAGGCCTTGATCTTCCTGCTGCTCTTATGAATCTAGCGACCCACCTATTTGAAGCTAAGTCAAAGTTGAATAGGGCTCCCAATGCTGCCACGTGAACTTTCAGGGTACTAGTGGCCAGCCCCATCTCCAACCCATTTTGTAGGAACTCTAATATGGAATTAAGGGGAATTTCTTTCCCTATTTTTGCACCTGATGAAGACAGAAACTTTTTCCATATCTTGCCATATTGTTTAGTTGTAGCTGGCTTCCTACTTTGTAACAAGGTTGAGATTAACCCTGGGGAGAACCCCCTGTCTTTTAGCAGCTTCCTTTCAAGAGCCAAGCTGTCAAGTGCAAGTTCTTGACCCGTGGATGACAGACTGGGCCCTGCGAAAATAGATCCTGAAGGTCTGGTAATACCCAGGGGTCGGATATTGACATCTTCCTCATCCATGAGAACCAAGGTCTCTTCGGCCAGAACGGGGCAATTAAGATAACCAGCGCCCCGTCCTCCCGAATCTTCCTCAGCACCGCTGGAATCAGAATGAGAGGAGGAAAGGCATAGAGCAGATGATGACCCCAAGACATCAGGAAAGCGTCCACAACTACTGGGTTCCCCAGAGACGATAGGGAGCAAAAGGAGGCTACTTTTTTGTTTAGATGGCTCGCAAAGAGATCTATTTTGGGAACCCCCCATTTCTCTGTGATATGGGTAAATATTGCCTGATTCAGTTCCCATTCTCCCTGTTTTAGGCTGGACAGACTGAGGAAGTCCGCTTTGTAGTTGTCTACCCCTTTTATGTGTAGGCTTGTTAGGGATAGGAGATTGCTCTCGGCTATTTGCAGGATTGAGTTGGTCACTTCCATTAGATTTTTGGAACGGGTGCCCCCCTGGTGATTTAGGTAAGATACTACCACCCGGTTGTCCGACATCACTCTTACGTGATGAGAGTGAAGGACTTCCAAGAATTCCTGAAGGGCAAATTTGACCGCAAGAAGTTCCTTCATATTGGAGGATTTGTCTGCGAGGGACGGAGACCAGGTGCCCTGGGCTACCAGATCGCCCAGATGAGCTCCCCACCCTGAGGGGCTTGCGTCCGTAGTTAGGACTTTTGAGATCTGAATTACCCACGGGACCCCCTGGGAAAGATTTTCCTGCGACTTCCACCATGTCAGAGAGTGGCTGGTACGAGGAGATTAACCGCCCGTCTAAATGCCCTCCTAGATGGGTTTGTTCTGACAATATCTGCCATTGGAGGTCTCTCGAATGTAATTGGGCCCACTGGACTGCGGGGATGCAAGAGGTCATGGAGCCTAGGAGGGACATACCCTGATGGAGTGTTATGGAGGGGAGAGATTGAACCCTTGATACCAAACTTTTTAGTTTTTGTATTTTGCTCTCCGGGAGGCGACATTCCATTTTTATGGAGTCTAGGGTGAGACCTAGGTACTCCTGAACTTGAGAAGGTATTAGTCTGGATTTTTCTATGTTTATTAGCCAGCCCAGTTCTTTTAGGGAATGAATCACAATTGCCAGTTGATTCTCGCAATGCTGCGGGGAGGAACCTATTACCAAAAAATCGTCCAGATATGGTACAATCAAGGTATTTTCTTCCCTGAGGTGAGCCATTACCTCCGCAATCAGTTTTGTGAAAATCCTCGGGGCTATGGCTAGACCAAAAGGCAGAGCTGAGAACTGGAAGTGACTTAGGACTCCTCTGATGTGAACCGCCATCCTGAGGAATCTTTGGTGATCTTTGTGTACTGGGACGTGATAATATGCGTCCTTTAGGTCTAGGACCACCATGAAGCATTGAGGAAACAGCATTTTGATAGACGACTTTATCGTTTCCATTTTGAATGCCTGAACCTCTAAGTAGTTGTTTAGACTTTTCAGATTTATGATGGTTCTGAAAGACCCGTCTGGTTTTCTTCTCAGAAATAGAGGGGAATAGTATCCTTGTCCTCTTTCTTGAGGGGGAACCTCCAGGAGAACTCTCTTTTCTACTAACCCGATGACTTCTTTTTCTAGTGCCAGCTGCTCTTCTGCCGAAGACCTTGTAGATGTCATCGTAAAAGAGGGACGAGGGTATCTTTTGAATGTTAACCTCAGTCCTGATTCTATAATGTTCAGTATCCATTGACTGGAGGTAATCTTTTCCCAGGCTGGGAGAAAGAGAGACAGCCTCCCTCCCACCTGGGGCGAACCTTCATTGCGGAGGTTTCTTGTTATCATTGGGGTTTTTATTAAAGATAAACCCCTTGTTTTTGTTCCGCTTATCTTCCCATTTCCCTTGGCCTCTCCCCGGGTTTTTGCGGAAAAACCTCTTGTTCCGAAAGGGCTTCCGGTAAGAGGGGAGGCCCAGAGGAGGAAAGGACTTTTTCTTGTCCCCAGCTTTTTCTAAAATGTCGTCTAAAGTGGGACCAAACAAGAATTCTCCTTCACAGGGGATGGTACACAGTCTTGTTTTAGTTTGGAGGTCGCCTGGCCAGTTTTTAAGCCAGAGGGCGCGCCTGGCCGCATTAGCCAGTGCTGCTGACCTAGCGGCTAATCTGATTGAGTCGGCCGAGGCGTCAGCCAGGAAAGCCGCAGCTCCCCTCATTACTGGTAAAGTATTCAGTATCGAGTCTCGGGAAGTCTTCCCTTTTAATTGACCCTCTAGTTGATTTAGCCAAATCATTAGGGAGCGAGATGTACACGCCGCTGCTACTGCAGGTTTTAAGCCCCCCCCTGCTGCCTCCCAAGAGCCTTTGAGGAAGGCGTCCGCCTTCTTGTCCATAGGGTCTTTTAGTACCCCCATGTCTTCAAACGGGAGTGCAAATTTTTTTGATGCTTTAGCTATTGCCACATCTAATTTGGGGGCTTTTTCCCAAAAGGAGCAGGATTCATCCTCAAAAGGGTATTTCCTTTTGGGAGTTAAGAGAGACTTTTTCATGGGCTTTTTCCATTCTTTTTTAATTAAAGCTGCAATTGCATCATTAAGTGGAAAAGCTCTCCTCTTTTTTTGTTCTAGGCCCCCGAACATGATGTCTTGCACCGATTTTTTGGGGTGGGAGTCTACCAACCCCATAGTACTTCTCACCGCCTTTATGAGGCCATCGGTGTCCTCTAGTGGGAAACAGTTGTGCCCCCCCGAGGAAGAAGTGGATGATGCAGATGAGGAGGAGGAGGAGTCGGAGTATACTGAACCCGCACTGTCGCTGTCAGATTTTGAGACCGGAGACGGAGACCTATCCCTGGTCTTTCTCCGTTTTTTCCCCCTCTTTAGGGATTTAAGGGTGTCTTCCACTTGCTCCTTAATCAGGTTTTTTAAGTCGGTTGCAAACCCTGGCAGACTTTCAGATACTGTCTGCTGTATGCAAGCGTTACACAGCGTCTTCTCCTAGGCAGGTGGAAGATCTTCTCTACAGATGGCACAAATTTTATGCTTTGTTTTGCCTACGCTCTTCCTCCCCTAAAAGAGACAAATAATAACCTTACTGTCTCTGACTTTCACGAAGATCCACTTACCACCTCCAGGACCCATAAATACCGGTTGGGGATTCTCCGCCTCTGGCTTTTTCCCCGACACCGTACTGGACCCCTTCGCTGCTGTCGCCTTTTTTTCTGCTGCTGCTGCTGCTGTGGCGATGCTATAGGTGGAGGTGATTCTGGCAAGGGAGATGCCGGGTCGCTCATATTGCTGCTGGTCTGCGGTCACTGTTTTGACAGCACTCTGGTGTAGTCGCAAGTAGCTTTTTTTTTTGAGGCTCCTGCTGATATATTGCAGAGCCGCTAGGAGGAAGTAACTTTCCTCATTTAAAGCCTTCGCGCCGCTTTTTTTTTTTTTATTTCCGCGCCTGCGCAGTAGCGCCCAGCTGATGGCGAGGAGCGCCGAACGCCGGCGCCTGCGCAGTCGTGCTTCAGCGGCGCCTGCGCAGAAGCGTGTATCCGCACGAGCGCCCCGCCGGCGCCTCGCGAGACCAGCTTAATCCCGGGCATGCGCCGAACTTGCAAGATGGCGCCGGAAGTGCAGATATGGCGCTGCTGACCGGCGCCCCCGGTCCTATGCAGTCCCTACCGCGCGGCTCTGCACGCCCGATGGCGGTGCAGTGTGCAGACTGACGCATGTTTTTTGGGGAGGGCCGCGCCGCACCTCCCGCAACCACAGAGGGACCCCCCTGGATGTTGCCTGCTGCATCTTACCTGGGGAGGTGACCGCGAACTTCTTGTCACCTCCCCCGCACACCCTAGAGGCCCACTAGCCCCCCGCGGTGGCGCTTCGGGTCACCACCTCAGCCGAGGCAGAGGGACCCCAGCTGCCTGAACCGGACTGGATGGCCCCGGAATTCCCACGTCGATTCGGTAAGTCCGTAGGTCTCCCATCAAGGACAGGAAACCAACTGATGCAGGAGAGTGGTACCGCCTTTTTATCCGTAGGTTTCCTGTCCTTGGTGGGCGGATCCCCTCTTTCCGTGGTGCCGTCATGGGCGATCAGAGAAAAAGAATCCTGCACCAAGAGGGGAAGAGGATGGGCGAATATGTCCCTTCTCCAAAGACTCCTTTATATAACTCCGCATGGCAGCATGCTCCGGCACAGATAAATTGAAAAGTCGTCCCTTAGGAAACTTACTACCAGGAATCAAATTTATAGCACAATCACAGTCCCTATGAGGAGGTAGAGAATTGAGTTTGGGCTCCTCAAATACATCCTGGTAGTCTGACAAAAACGTAGGGACTTCAGAAGGAGTGGACGAAGCAATTGACACCACAGGAGCGTCACCACGAATTCCTTGACAACCCCAACTTGACACAGACATAGCTTTCCAATCCAGGACTGGAGTATGAGTCTGCAACCATGGTAGACCCAACACGACGACATCATGCAAATTATGCAATACAAGAGAGCGAATCACCTCCTGATGAACAGGAGTCATGCACATGGTCACTTGTGTCCAGTACTGAGGTCTATTCGTAGCCAATGGTGTAGAGTCAATTCCCCTTAGTGGAATAGGGAATTTTAAAGGCTCCAAATCAAAACCACAGCGCCTGGCAAATGACCAATCCATCAGACTCAGGGCAGCACCTGAATCTACAAAGGCATTAACCGGGTAAGATGACAGGGAACAAATCAGGGTAACAGACAAAATGAACTTAGGCTGTAAAGTACCAATGGTGACAGATTTATCAACCTTTCTTTTGCGCTTAGAGCATGCTGAGATAACATGAGCTGAGTCACCACAGTAAAAGCACAACCCATTTTGCCGTCTATAATTTTGCCGTTCACTTCTGGTCAGAACTCTGTCACATTGCATAGATTCAGGTGTCTGTTCAGAAGACACCGCCAAATGGTGCACAGGTTTGCGCTCCCGCAACCGCCGATCAATCTGAATGGCCAGAGTCATTGACTCATTCAGACCTGCAGGCGTAGGGAACCCCACCATGACATTCTTAATGGCTTCAGAAAGACCTTCTCTGAAATTAGCAGCCAGGGCACACTCATTCCACTGGGTAAGCACCGACCATTTCCGAAATTTCTGGCAGTACACCTCTGCTTCATCTTGCCCCTGCGAGAGGGCCAATAATGCTTTTTTCAGCCTGGTTCTCAACATTAGGTTCCTCATAGAGCAATCCAAGGGCCAGAAAAAAACGCATCTACACTAAGCAATGCAGGATCCCCTGGCGCCAATGCGAAGGCCCAATCTTGTGGGTCACCACGCAAAAAGGAAATGATAATCTTAACTTGCTGAACGGCATCACCAGAGGAACGAGGTTTCAAAGAAAGAAACAACTTACAATTGTTCTTAAAATTCAGGAACCTAGATCTATCTCCAGAAAACAACTCCGGAATAGGTATTCTAGGCTCAGACATAGGACTGTGAACAACAAAATCCTGAATACTTTGAACCCTAGCAGCAAGATGATCCAGACTGGAAGCCAAGCTCTGGACATCCATGTCAGCAGCTGAACTCAGAGCCACACCAAGATTAAGAGGAGGAGAGAAGCTAGCACAGCAGCTAGACACACGGCAACAACAAGAAAAAAAAAGAAATTCCTCAAGGCTTCTTTTCTCCTGCTTCTGCCATGCAATTAACACTTTGTTGGCCGGCTGTACTGTTATGATCCTTAGTGGCTGAGGATCACAAATAGACCAGCAAGTGAATAAACTAAGGACGAGCACTAGGGAGATGGTAACTGGACTGATCGCAAATCTGAACCTATCCAACACAACTAGAGGTAGCTGGTGAACGTGCCTAAAAAATTCCTAGACGTCTCGAGCCAGCCTGAGGAACTAGCTACCCCTAAAGAGAAAGAAAGACCTCGCTTGCCTCCAGAGAAATAATCCCCAAATATATAGAAGCCCCCAACAAATATTAACGGTGAAGTAAGAAGAAGGCACATACATAGGGATGAAATCAGATTCAGCAAAAGAGGCCCACTAGTACTAGAAAGCAGAAAATAGAGCAGGGGTCTATGCGATCAATAAAAAACCCTTACAAAATATCCATCCTGAGATTTCAAGAACCCACACACCAACTAACGGTGTGTGGGGAGAAACTCAGCCCACTAGAGCAACCAGCAAGCGAGGGCATTACATTTTAGCAAGCTGGACAATAAAACATGATAAACACTGCTGATCAAAAAATGAGCAAACAAAACTTAGCTTATCCTGGATGGACTGGGAGCAAGGTAGTCAGAAGGAATCTGAGTAGCACTGATTACATCGACAGCCGGCAACAAGTGGAAGCAAAACAGAGCCACACAGGAACCTCCCAGAGGATAACGAACCAGCTGATAGCCAGAGACCAGCAGGATAACAGACAAAGCCACCAGGGGGAGCCCAATGCAAAAGTCACACCATACCACCAGTGACCACAAGAGGGAGCCTGAAAACAGAGCTCACAACACCCACCTACCCGGTGCCCCAGACAGTGGACCTCACTCATGCCCATCTGGCACTTTCCCGCCTTGATGGTCAGGCCTGCTTGGTGAGCTCGCCTGAGCACCTCCTGTAGATGCTGCAGGTGTTCCTCCCAGAAGAAACTGAAGACAGCAATCTAATCCAGGTACGCCACTGCATACCTCTCAAGTCTCTGAAGCAGGTGATTAACCATCCACTGGAAAGTGGCAGGGGCATTCTACATGCCGAATGGCATGACTGTGGACTCGTACATTCCGAAGGGGGTGATAAAGTTGGATTTGTCCTGCAATTCAGGGATCAGGGGAATCTGCCAATATCCCCGACTCAAATCCGTTATGGACAAATATTTTACGCAACTAACAGCTCAATCAGCTCCTCAATGTAAGGCATTGGGTGCATGTCCGAGGTTGTGATGGCATTGAGTCCCCTGTAGTACACGCAGAAACAGGTGGTCCGATCATTCTTTGGCACGAGGACTACAGGTGAGGCCCACGCGCTTTTGTACCGTTGAATCACATCTCATCGATCTCCTGGCGCATAACCTGCTGCACCTCATCGGAGATCCGATAGTGTTCGCCATATTGGGGCATGATTCCTGGTGTCCACCTCGTGGACCTCTAACTCAGTCCTTCCAGGTCTGTTGAAGAACACGGCCCGGAAGGGTTCCAGCATGGTTCACAGCTGAGACCGCTGGGGTTTGGTTAGCAAGGCGCTTACCTCCACATACCCAATGGACCCACTGGCCATAGCTTGGGCCAGCATGTCCAGGAGGGTCTTCCTCCCCGTCCTCGGGCAGGTTGCAGACCGGTAGGATGCAGGCTTCACATTCATCATGCGTCTTCATCATATTCACGTGAAAGGCCTTTTGCCTACCCCGAGCGTGGTCAAGCGTGACCACGTAGATTGGGTTGAGCTGTTGGTGGACGACATACGGGCCTTCCCAGGCTGTCTGAAGCTTATCCTTTGGTACGGGGACCAGCACCCACACCTTCTGACCCACCTGGTTGGTCCGCTTGTGGGCGTTCTAGTCGTACAAATGCTTCTAATCAGCCTGGGTCTGCGTGATGTTATCATGCACCAACTGCGACAAGGTCTGCACTTTGTCACGGAAGCACATGACATACTCCACAATGGACATTTCAGAAGGGTTTGGCTCTTCTCCCCAGGATTCCAGTACCAACCCAAGGGATCCACGGATTTGCCTGCCATACAGGAGCTCGAAGGAGAACCCCTTTGAGGTCTGCGGAACCTCTCGGTAAGCGAATAGCAGGTGTGGGAGGTACTGCTCCCAGTCGCATTCTTGGGTCTCAACCAGCATGCGTAGCATCTGTTTGAGGGTACCATTGAAGTGCTCACATAAACCATTGGTCTGGGGGTGATAAGCACTCTATACCAGACCCTTAACCTACAGCCGGGCCTTAATTTTGCTGATCCCCAAGTATCCAGCAAGTGGAATCTCATGGGCAATCCGCAACAACTCACCCCTGAATTGGTACGGGACGACCAGCTGTCTTTCTCTCAACCTGTCCTTTTGGGATTGACCGGGAACTGTCTCCTGGTATAACCTCCCTCGTTCCCAGAACACCCTCTCCTTATCAGTCACGGAGGTGGGCGTCTCGCGAGGTGTCTCAAGTTCTCCAGGCTCGCATCTGAGTGCAGTGCAGCCTGGAACTCCTTGCCGGAAGCATCCAGAAGTGAGGTCAGGGTCCCTTTCCCACGAGGACCCTCTGGGACCTGCTCTGGGTCCATTTCCAGTTCACTCATCCCTGTGACAGAGGAGGGTCCGGAAGGCAGAACATTATCTGCGTTCCAGGCATTCTGACTGCAGGAGAGAGAAGCTAGGTAGGCTGTCTCCCCGCCGGGGATTTCCAGAGACCCATCAGCCGGCGCTGCTATGGGCTCTACCTCCCCATCACCTCAGGAGCAGTGCTACATATGGGGCAATTACCTTCCTCTCTGGCACTGGTCAGTTGCAAAGGAATCAACTTTCTCACGGTTTCCATGCATCTCCCCATTTCCCCTAGCACCATTGCTAGCTCCTGAAAGGGGTTCCTCAGCCATCTCACCTCAGAGTGACGTGGCTGAGCACTCCTGCACCTGTAGACACATCATTATTAGGAGATAAATATTTAGCAGGAAAAATATGCACATTTTCATCATCATTAGTGTGAGATAAATCACTCTCGGGTAATGCATGCAATTTCACAACATTAACATCACCCTTAGTATCTGATTAGGTAGGGGGATCAGAACCATAATATGCAAACATTCTCCCCAAATCAGTCCCCAATAAAACATCAGGGGGCAAGTTATCGGACAACCCCACTTCCTTCAACCCGCTCCTGGTACCCCAATCCATAAACACCCGGACCATGGGCAAGGGACAGCAGATGCCCCCAATCCCGGTGACAGTCAGGGTTTTCCCCGGGATAATCTCTTCAGGGGCCACCAGTTCAGGTTGGATGAGGGTTCGTTCAGCCCCGGTGTCCTTTAGGCCAGTATGGCCCCCCACGGTGACTTGCTGCACGCTATCATAGACCCTCCCAACGGTCCCACCCACAAAAAGAACTGCCACATTAGGCAATGGCTGGGTTTTTTTTTCTGCTTCTCCGGACAGTTGGCGCTAATATGACCAGTCCTATTGCAGACAAAACACTTGCGAAGGTCGGTTGTAGGTCTGGTGCTGGCAACAGGGACAGGGCCTCCGTTGAGTCAGCTGGCAGGGGCACTGGGGTTGGTTGATAGCTTACCCCCTCTCCAGCTGGCAGTGACTAGCTTCCACACTTCCAGTTTACGGTTAGCCTCATAGGCATTGGCAATCTGCGCCGCTTTATCCGAATCTTTGGGCTCTCGGTCCATCACGAACTGTCGCACCTCAGCTGGGCAAAGATGTAGAAACTGGTCTTTGATCATCAGGTCTCGCAGCTGCTCAAAGGTGGTCGCTGCACTCTCTATGCATTTATATTGCAACAATAGTGAACATTTATTAAGGACATTAAACACAGGATTCCATATGTAGAAAGCGACCAGAAGTTAAACTGATGTTTCGACTCCTCCCGAGTCTTAATCATATAGTCGCTAAAATTAAACAAGAGAATGAACATAAATATACATCATAAACAATGTGTCAGTATACATAGTAAAATCAAGAGTAAGGAATAAAAAAAATGAAAATTTCCCCAATTGTGAACATATTGAGAAACAATATTCGTCGAATACAATAGGCACCAATAGTATGACAAAAGCAGTTATTGGAGCATGATGAAAAAATGCACATGGAGAGGCAGGACAGAGAGGCTAGGGCCTTAAGTTAGAAATAACCGTGGACTTCATAAGAGAGCATGAAACAGGTTTACCTTGATATTATAATAATAATAATTGATATAGGATAAATGGAATGTATACCATAACAACGCTGAGAAAGAGGTATCTTTGTCATTGACTGTCACTCTAAACAAATTTTCTTTGATATCCTTACCATACTTTATTAACTTTCACCATTTTCTATAGTTTACTCACCAACCTCAGGGGATTTTCCTCTACATTCCATTTATCCAATGTCAAGGTAAACTTGTTTCATGCTCTCTTATGAAGTTCTCCACGGTTATTTCTAACTTAAGGCCCTAGCCTCTCTGTCCTGCCTCTCCAAGTATACTGACACATTTTTTATGATGTATATTTATGTTCATTCTCTTGTTTTATTTTAGCGACTATATGATTAAGACTCGGGAGGAGTCTAAACGTCAGTTTAACTTCTGGTCGCTTTCTACATATGGAATCCTGTGTTTAATCTCCTTAATACATTTTCACTATTGTTGCAATATAAATGCATAGAGAGTGTCGCGTATTCTATTCCCTCTGTTTATTAGGACTTTAACAGTCCATTACACCAGCACCTCGCTCCTTTAGAATACTGAGTGCGCGCCAATTTTTCTTTACAAAGGTGGTCGCTGACAGTCCTTGGATCCACTGGTCAAAGTGGGTCCTGAGTCCATGTACCACATCTCTGTAACTGTCGTGTGGGCCACGTTGGAGGTTCCGGAACTTTTTACGATAAACCTCAGGAGTGAGCTGGTACTGCTTTATCAGGGCCTAATTGATGGCCTCAGTTTCCATCTTGTTCTGAGGGGAGAGAAGCAAACGCCTCTAGGGCTTTGCCTCTGAGCCCTGGAGTCAAATATCAGGCCCATTGGTCATCAGGCAACCGGTACGGTCGGCAGGCTTTCTCAAATACCCACAAAAAGTTGTCCAAGTCCCCATCCTTTTCCATCACAGGAAAGTGCTCCGGCCGAGGTCTAGGGATCTGAGAGCTGTTGGACTCGCAGCCGAACTTGAACGACCTCGGCCCCTGGAGTAAACACTGAGCTCGTTCTCCAAAACTTTTTGCGCAGGGTCCTCGCAAGAAGCGTGCAAGTTTTTAGTGAGAGGAATGATTGGCCAAACCAGATCACTAATGCTCTATTATCCCACTGCTGCCATCAATATGTCATGAACCGGGGGTGTTTGGTTGCTTATGTTCTTTCTTAACCCTGCTGTTCTGTTTAGATTTCACATACACTTGTACTGTTCCCGGTCATTTTTGACCGTCCTTATAAAATAATCATTTTTAGCTAATCTAAGTGGTTTTTTTAAACAGTTTTTGCACTATTATATTGCTTGTGAAGATGGTTGTTCAAATACCAGAAAAAAAAAATAAATACAAAGCTTGTTTTATATTTTTTTTATATCCAAAAGGGAACATGGTATTTTTTCGATTTTTGTAAAAATTGATTATTTTTGCAGATAAAAAAAAAATCTTGATCTAAATGTTAACTATAAGTAATAATATCAAACATTATGTAGATATACTTTTTTCAAAGGCAAAAAAAAAAGCTTTTTTCTCTATAAAATGGCAAAAAACGTTATTTTTTATACACTTATACTGTTCCCGGTCATTTTTGACCGGACCTAACAAAGTTGTGATTTGTACCTAATTCAAGTGTTATTTGATTACCTGTTGCATTGTTTTACTGTATGTGAACATGGTTTTCAATAATCAGATGAAAAATTAAATCAAAAACTTTTATTTTTTGAATCAAATAAATTAACATTTATGTACAGTGTAATACTGTACAACCAGCAAACACATGGAAAATCAGAAAATCATGATTTACAATATGAAATGTTGACAACTGAATGGAACTAGATCTATATGAACAGCAGGGTAAATAAAAACCAGTGAAATAAATTGCGCATAGCTATACTGGAAGCGAATCCGTCGGCTGTATCGCAACTTGAAAATGTTGGTATGTGTAAATCTGTTCTGACCAAAAGTAGTCAGATACATTGATAAATAGTAGTAGATGCAATATATAGTTCAAAATGAGGTGATAGCACCTTTATTTTTGTCAAAAATTGTCTGGAGAGCTGAATAAAGGCCTATCGGTCATTTTTGACCGAACAGTACAAGTGTAAAAAAAAATTGTACCAAATAAAGTAAACAAAAATTAAAAAAAAAAAAAATTCCCACAGAGAGTACCCCCCTAATGACGAAAAGTCAGGGAGCCTCAAGTCTCAGAATCACACGCTGAATTTTTATAACATTATAGAATTTCAAAAACGGTCATTTTTGACCTAACAGAACAGCAGGGTTAAGGGATTTATTTATATTCCACTTCCCAGTTCCGGTTTGGAACTTGCAATTTTTGTGGCGCCCCCTTTACCCTTAGGTCAGTCAGGAAACTACACCTAAGATAAGTAGTCGAAAGGCTGCCCGGTTGTGTACTTGCTATTTGGCATGCTGCAATTGGGCGATATAACTATTCCCAGCCGCAGCCGGGCAATACACTTATAAACCCCTTTCCGTCACTACCAGCTTTACCCAACAAGCTCAGTACGCTCCGTTGCCACCAGCTCCTATTACTATGAGGGTACGTGTAGAGCAAGGAAAACGACACTAGTAAATATTAAAGCTTTTACTCCAAAAAGATTAGGCAGCGATTACAAAAAGTATAAAAAACAATATTACAAGATGAGGCAATTATAGTACGTACAGACAATTACAAATAAAAAGGAATTAAAGTTGAAAAAACACTTAGTTATCTCAATCATGGCTGCCATGCGGTGTGGCTTGTTGCAGAGCCTCCTGCAGCAGGCTTCCTGGGCAGAAGGCTACTCCTAAAATGAGGTTCCATATTTTATACCCTCTGCTCATGACATCACTGAGGGGCTGGATACGCCCCCCTTGGAAAGGTATGGAAAACCTTCTATTAAACATAACTCGGGGTGGGAACCTTGTAGAAGGACGCTAAAACTATCACTCTCCCGAGCATGAGATGTGTGTTAAGTTGAGCCCAAACATGAAGTATTTGTATGACCCGCTTAAGTAGTAATCCATTCCGGATTCTGCTGGTACAGGAAATTAGAAAACTTACTGGTGTGTAGCTCTAACATTGCACATTCCAAATATGTAACTTTCACACTTATATCACTACTTGGGGTCGAGTTATTTTGTCTTTAATAACCCTATCCTACAACAAGGAGACACATGTTTCCAGAACTGCTATCAGCCAGTTTCACAGCTGCCAGGAGAGAGTGGGGATGAGTGGTTTAGAATTACACAGACAGGGTGAGAGGCCATGCAGCTGTGTGCCTGCAGAAGTGCCTTGTGTTTAGAACAGCAAATACAGTGGAAAGTTCCAGAAGTGTAATTGGGACAACCAGAAATTCTTCATGTTTCCTGACAATTTTTGAAAGAATTTTTTTTTCATTAGGAATTTATAAGGGTTAAAAGTTAACCAGCGATTTCTCCTTTTTCCAACAAAATTTAACCCCTTAAGCTCCAAGGGTGGTTTGCACGTTAATGACCGGGCCAATTTTTACAATTCTGACCACTGTCCCTTTATGAGGTTATAACTCTGGAACGCTTCAACAGATCTTGGCGATTCCGACATTTGTTTTTTCATGACATATTGTAATTCATGATAGCGGTAAAATTTATTTGACATAACTTGCGTTTATTTGTGAAAAAAACGGAAATTTGGTGAAAATTTTGAAAATTTTGCAATTTTCCAACTTTGAATTTTTATGCCCTTAAATCACAGAGATATGTCACACAAAATAATTAATAAGTAACATTTTCCACATGTCTACTTTACATCAGCACAATGTGGAACCAACATTTTTTTTTGTTAGGGAGCTATAAGGGTTAAAAGTTGACCAGCAATTTCTCATTTTTACAACACCAATATTTTTTAGGGACAACATCACATTTGAAGTAATTTTGAGGGGTCTATATGATAGAAAATAACCAAGTGTGACACCATTCTAAAAACTGCACCAAACATATTTTTTCACAAATATGATCTTTTCGCCCCCAATTTTTTATTTTCCCAAGGGTAAGAGAAGAAAATGGACCCCAAAAGTTGTTGTGCCATTTGTTCTGAGTACGCCGATACCCCATATGTGGGGGTAAACCACTGTTTGGGCGCATGGCAGAGCTCGGAAGGGAAGGAGCACCGTTTGACTTTTCAATGCAAAATTGACTGGAATTGAGATTGGACGCCATGTTGCGTTTGGAGAGCCCCTGATGTGCCAAACATTGAAACCCCCCACAAGTGACACCATTTTGGAATGTAGACCCCCTAAGGAACTTTTCTAGATGTGTGGAGAGCACTTTGACCCACCAAGTGCTTCACAGAAGTTTATAATGCAGAGCCATAAAACAAACAAACAAACATTTTTTCACAAATATGATCTTTTCGCCCCCAATTTTTTATTTTTCCAAGGGTAAGAGAAGAAATTGGACACCAAATGTTGTTGTGCCATTTGTCCTGAGTACGCCGATACCCCATATGTGGGGGTAAACCACTGTTTGGGCGCATGGCAGAGCTCAGAACGGAAGGCGCACCATTTGACTTTTCAATGCAAAATTGACTGGAATTGAGATGGGACACCATGTCACGTTTGGAGAGCCCTTGATGTGCCTAAACATTGAAACCCCCCACAAGTGACCATTTTGGAAAGTAGACCCCCCTAAGGAACTTAACTAGATGTGTTTTGACAGCTTTGAACCCCCAAGTGTTTCACTACAGTTTATAACGCAGAGCCGTGAAAATAAAAAATCTTTTTTTTTTCCACAAAAATTATTTTTTAGCCCCGTTTTGTATTTTTCCAAGGGTAACAGGAGAAATTGGACCCCAAAAGTTGTTGTCCAATTTGTCCTGAGTACGCTGATACCCCATTTGTGGGGGCAATCACCGTTTGGGCGCATGGCAGAGTTCAGAAGGGAAGGAGCTCCATTTGGAATGCAGACTTAGGTGGATTGGTCTGCAGGCGTCACGTTGCATTTGCAGAGCCGCTGATGCACCTAAACAGTAGAAATCCCCCACAAGTGACCCCATATTGGAAACTAGACCCCCAAAGGAACGTATCTAGATGTGATTTGACAGCTTTGAACCCCCAAGTGTTTCACTACAGTTTATAACTGTAAAAATTATTTTTTTCCCACAAAAATGTTTTTTAAGCCCCCCCAAATTTTTATTTTCCCAAGGGTAACAAGAGAAATTGGACCTGATAGTTGTTGTCCAATTTGTCCTGAGTATGCTGATACCCCATATGTTGGGGTAAACCCCTGTATCGGCGCACGGGAGAGCTCAGAAGGGAAGGAGCACTGTTTTACTTTTTCAACGCAGAATTGGCTGGAATTGAGATCTGACGCCATGTCGCGTTTGTAGAGCCCTGATGTTCGAGATTTAACAGTCAAAAGACATTTTTATGAAGAGCATGACAGGGAAGCTTACTTTTGGACATGGACTCTGAAAAAATCACTAGTAAAGGACATTAATTCTATTCCATCTTTTAGAATCAAAAATACTATTTTTTATCCGATCCAGTCTAGAACGGAGGCTATGGATCGCTTTCAGGAGTCAGTGGAAAGAGACATCCGGCATCTAGTTAACAAAACTGCTTGTCTCTCAGATAAATCCAATCTGTCTAGAAGTGAACGGGATTCTCTAGTGAAAATCAGAACGAATTCAGACATAGTGATTAAAATGTCCGATAAAGGAGGGTCGGTGGTCATTTTGGACAAAGATGATTATTTCAGAGCTATTCATGACATGCTTGCAGAAAGTGAAATATACAGTGTTTTGAAATCGGATCCTACTTCTGCATTCATGTCATTAAGGAACTCATTGATAATGGTTTTCAATCGGGTTTTCTCACCAGACAACAATCTGAACTTCTGTATGTTGATAATCCTATATTACATGCGCTACCAAAAACCCACAAAGGTGTTTTTCCACCTCCAATGCGACCTATCGTCTTGGGCATAGGCTCATACAGTGAACACCTTGGTGAATGGTTGGATACTGTCTTACAACCATTGGCACAACGTGTCCCAGGTTATCTCAAAGATTCTAGAGATGTATTGAACACGTTTGATGGGGTTTTGTGGAGTGAGCAATGGTCCTGGTTAACTTCTGATGTTTCCTCTTTATACACTTCCATTCCACATAAAGTGGCATTGACAGCGGTTGATTTTAATTTGTCCAAGTACAGTAACTTTTCTCCTGATTTTCAGTTTTTCATTTTATCAGTGTTATCTTTTCTGTTATCACACAATTATTTTTGATTCGATGGTAAATTTTTCATTCAAGCCAGTGGTGTTTCAATGGGTGCTAAATTCTCCCCCTCAGTCGCTAATCTAACAATGTCATGGTGGGAAGAACATTATATTTATTCTAACGACAATCCTTTCTTAAACAATATCAAATGGTACTCTAGATATATTGATGATTTATTGCTTGTGTGGCAAGGTGATCAGGAATCCATATCTAATTTTGTTTTTTACATTAATAACAATCCCTTTAATTTAAAGTTCACCCATTCATGGAACAAAAATCGTATTAATTTTTTGGATCTTTGCCTTGAGGGCATTCCTCTTGAAAACATCAGAAGTTACACATACCAAAAAGAAACTGCAGGTAATACCATTTTACACGCTAAAAGTTTCCATCCCCCACACACAATTCAGTCGATTCCTGTAGATGAGGCTCTGAGAGTACGTAGAAACTGCAGTCTCGAGTCATCATTTAGCCGTGAAAAAACAATCAAACAGCGGTGAAAACCAGAGAAAATATCCTAATTGGTCTGTGAACAGAGCCTTCAACATTGCTGATTCTAAACAAAGGTCAGAGCTCATTGAACCTACAGTGATGGATAGTCGCACTCAAACAGATACCGCATCTAACATAAATTCCCTTCGCAGTGCGCACTCGGCACAGCCTGTGCTGGTTCTCACTTGTAGTACTTTTTTCAAATCAGTTTCTCAAATTGTGACACGTAATTTAAATTTACTCAGAGATGACCATATCATGGATTCTATTTTGAAAAACGGCATTAGAATTGTTTCCAGACGAGCACCCACTCTAGGGAATGCTTTATCGCCTAGTTTTTTATATTCCAAAAAAACTAAAAATCATGCAGACTGGTTGTCTGTCACAGGCTGTTTCAAGTGCGGTTCACGCTCTTGTACAACTTGCACTTACATGGAAAAAAAACGCATATTTTAATTGTTCACAAAATATAACCACTTTCTCCATAAAGAAATTTCTTAATTGCAATTCTGATCATGTAGTTTATATTGTGGAATGTACTGAATGTAAATTGTTCTATGTTGGATCTACCATTAGGAAGTTCAAAGAAAGATTTAGGGAGCATTTTTATGACATAGTACATCCCACACTCCGATATGTTTCTAATGTATCAAACCATTTTATTAACAATCATAACAGGCAAACCACGCATCTTAAGACTTTTGCCATTGAGCAAATACCGAAAGACATGCGTGGTGGTGGTGATCGGGAAAAGAAACTGCGTGATAGGGAGGCTTTCTGGATTTTTAGACTCAATACCAGAGCCCCTCTAGGGTTAAATTTAAGGAAGGAGATCATGATCCACTACTAAAGTATTCTGTGGTTCGTTTGATTTCTCCATTTTTTTCTGTGAAATTGCACGTCCTTTATATATATATTTATATATTTCTTTATATTCATATTTATCTTTGCCAACCTCATTGTTATGCAGTTTTATATTTGTTCACTTCTGCTGAGTTTATCACGTTTGTATTTGTATCACGTGTTTATTTTAATTGCACTCACCTGCTGTGAATAGTTTTATTGCAACCATGTGTTCTTGTCAGCATACTGAGGACTAAGGGCACACTTGTCGCCCGAAACGCGTCCAGTCAGGTGCTGGTTGCTCTCCGTTACCCACCATGCCGGTCATATTCTAGCAGCGTTTTAAAGTGATTCAATAAAGTCTCTACATTTTATCCTTGGAGCTGGCTTCACACCTTCTTTTTCTAGAGCCCTGATGTGCCTCAACAGTGGAAACCCCCAATTCTAACTGAAACCCTATCCCAAACACACCCCTAACCCTAATCCCAACCATAACCCTAACCACACCCCTAACCCTGACACACCCCTAACCCTAATCCTAACCGTAAATGTAATTCAAACCCTAACTTTAGCCCCAACCCTAAGCCTAACTTTCGCCCCAACCCTAACTTTAGCCCCAGCCCTAACTTTAGCCCCAGCCCTAACTGTAGCCCTAACCCTAACTGTAGCCCTAACCCTAACCCCAACCCTAGCCCCACCCCTAACCCTAGCCCAAACCCTAGCCCTAATGGGAAAATGGAAATAAATACTTTTTTTTAATTTATTTTTTCCTAACTAAGGGGGTGATGAAGGGGAATTTGATTTACTTTTACAGTGGGTTTTTTAGCGGATTTTTATGATTGACAGCTGTCACACACTAAAAGACACTTTTTCTTGCAAAAAATAGTTTTTGTGTTACCATATTTTGAGAGCTACAATTTTTCCATATTTTGGTCCACGGAGTCATGTGAGGTCTTGTTTTTGGCAGGACGAGTTAACGTTTTTATTGGTACCATTTTTGGGCACGTGACATTTTTTGATCGCTTTTTATTCCGATTTTTGAGAGGAAGAATGACCAAAAACCAGCTATTAATGAATTTATTTTTTTTTTCTTTGGGGGGGGGGGGGGGGCGTTTATCCATTTTACCAAACGTGGACCGGTATAAAGAAGTTTTATTCTTTGGGTCAGTACGATTACAGCGATACCTCATTTACATGATTTTTTTATGTTTTGGCGCTTTTATACGATAAAAACTATTTTATAGAAAAAATAATTATTTTTGCATCGCTTTATTCTGAGGACAAACTTTTAAATTTTTTTTGCTGATGATGCTGTGTGGCGGCTCATTTTTTGCGGGACAAGATGACTTTTTCAGCGGTACTATGGTTATTTATATCCGTCTTTTTGATCGCGAGTTATTCCACTTTTTGTTCGGCGGTATGATAATAAAGTGGTGTTTTTTGCCTCGTTTTTTTACGGTGTTCACTGAAGGGGTTAACTAGTGGGACAGTTTTATAGTTCGGGTCGTATGGACGCGGCGATACTAAATATGTGTACTTTTACTGTTTTTTATTATTTACATAAAGAAATGTATTTATGGGAACAATATTTTTTTTCTCTTTATTTAGGAATTTTTTTTTTTTTTTTTTACACATTTAAATTTATTTTTTTTTACCTTGTCCCAGGGGGGACATCACTGTATAGTGACAGATCGCTGATCTGACACTTTGCAGAGCACTGTGTCAGATCAGCGATCTGACGTGCCCTGCTCCTGGCTTACCAGCGCCTGCTCTGAGTAGGCACTTGGTAAGCCACCTCCCTGCAGGACCCGGAAGTAGCCCCGCGGCCATTTTGGATCCGGGGCTTGCAGGGAGGAGACGCTCGGTACAAGGTGAGCACATCGCCTTGTACCGATTGTCTCAGGGAAGCACGCAGGGAGCCCCCTCCCTGCGCGATGCTTCCCTGTACCGCCGTAACATTGCGATCATGTTTGATCACAGTGTGCCGGGGGTTAATGTGCCGGGAGCGGTCCGTGACCGCTCCTGGCACATAGTGCCGGATGTCAGCTGCAATAGCTGACACCCGGCCGCGATTGGCCGGGCTCCCCCCGTGAGCGCGGCCGATCGCATATGACGTACTATTCCATCACTGGGAATTAAGTCCCAGGTCACCTAGACAGGATAGTACATCATATGGGATTAAGGGGTTAAAAAAACATTTTTTTTGTGGGACCACCTCACATTTTAAGTGACTTTGAGGGGTCTATATGATAACAAAAATACCCAAAAGTGACTCCATTCTAAAAACTGCACCCCTCAAGGTGCTCAAAACCACATTCAAGAAGTTTATTAACCCTTCAGATGCTTCACATAAATTTTTGGAATGTGGAAAAAAAAAAGAACATAAATAATTTTTTTGTGAAAAAAAAGTTTATTCTAAATAATACATTTCTTTCACAAAAATTCAGATTAGCGTATGCCATGTTGCGTTTGAAGAGCCCCTGATGTGCATTAACAGTGAAAATCCCCCACAAGTGACACCATCTCGGAAACTAGATCCCTCAGGGAACTGTAACATTGAGCCGTTGAAATAAAAAAAATTACATTTTCCCCAGGCCGAAGGGAAGGCACTGAAACTGAGAGTGGCAGGCCCGATCTAGCAACCTTACCGCGAACATCAGATACCTCTGGGATGCCGGATGGACAGGAATCTAATAATAAGCACTTTTCAGGTCGAGGGTGCACATTAGGTCATCTCTGTTTATTAGGTGGACAGTGGATTTTACCGACTCCATCCTGAATCTCTTGTAACTGACCCAGGTGTTTGAGGGCTTTAAGTTTATTATCGTGCGAGACTCTCCCGATAGCTTTGTGATGGAGAACAGAGAGGAGCAAACTTCTGCCTGGGAA
Organism: Ranitomeya variabilis; assembly: GCF_051348905.1. Taxonomy (NCBI): domain Eukaryota; kingdom Metazoa; phylum Chordata; class Amphibia; order Anura; family Dendrobatidae; genus Ranitomeya; species Ranitomeya variabilis. The sequence continues at coordinate 538,411,565 of NC_135233.1, forward strand.
ACTGGAACAATAATGGTCGAGATCATTAGATCCTTTAAGTCTGCCCACATAGGGGAATGTGGGAGCAATGACTCTCTCGATTGGATGGGAAGCAAATCTATCATATACCCTTCTGATATGGTCCTTATGACACACTGATTCTGGATAATCCTGAGACCAGTTTGCCGAAAAATGCCTGATGCGCCCCCCCGATCAAGACGGTGTTATTGCCTAACTTTCAAGCCTGATCCAAACAGGGAACTTCTACTTTTCCCACCTCTACTGTGGGTACTGCTGTATGGACCCCTAGAGGACTTTCCCTGGCTCCAAGAGGTGCCCGACCTACGAAAGGGCTGACTAACTCTCCAACGCATGAAGATGGAAACTCCCTTGACTTGGTCTTCTCCCGGCTTTGCTCAGTGGATGACTTCACAAACTCCCCTCTCCCGCTCTCTGACCACAACCTTCTTTCATTCTCTATCAAGAACTGCCATCCCGCTCAGGTCACCCCCACTTTCCACACTTATAGAAACATACAGGCCATTAACACCCAGAAACTTATGAAGAACTTGCAGTCCTCATTGGCCCCAATCTTCTCCATCTCATGTCCTGACTCTGCTCTCAAGCATTACAATGAAACCCTGCAAAGTTCCCTGGATGAAGCTGCACCTCCTATACATAGAACATCTCGGCACAGACGGTGACAACCGTGGCACACGCTGCAAACACGTTTCCTGCAGCGGTGCTCCAGGTGCGCCAAACGTCTGTGGAGAAAATCTAATCTACCCGAAGATTTCATCCATTATAAGTTCATGCTAAAAACATACAACTCTGCCCTTCACCTCTCCAAACAAACCTACTTCAACACCCTCATCACCTCACTGTCAAATATGTTATGACCCCAATGGCAGAGGGTCTCAAAAGTACATACCAAGTCTGCAAACACAAAAAACCAGCTCATAGGGCAGTGGTAACTGGGCTGACCATATATCTAATCCTAGCACCACAAATAGCAGCAGCCGGGGAACGTGCCTACGTTGGTTCTAGACGTCTCGCGCCAGCCGGAGAACTAACTGACCCTAGAAGGGAAAAGATAGACCTTTCTTGCCTCCAGAGAAAAGACCCCAAAAGTTGGATACAAGCCCCCAACAAATAATAACGGTGAGGTAAGGAGAAAAGACAAACGTAAGAATGAACTAGATATTTAGCAAAGAGAGGCCCACTGACTAATAGCAGAATATAGTAAGATGACTTATATGGTCAGCAAAAACCCTATCAAAATTTCCACGCTGGATATTCAAGAACCCCCGAACCGTCTAACGGCCCGGGGGGAGAACACCAGCCCCCTAGAGCTTCCAGCAAAATCAGGAGTCACATTTAGTACAAGCTGGACAAAAAATAAGAGCTAAGCAAATAACCAAAAAACAAGGAAGCAGGACTTAGCTTAATTTTGCAAGATCCAAGACCAGCAGACAGGAGCAAACAGAAAGGAACTGATTACAACGATGCCAGGCAATGGACTGAGAAACCAGGAAGTTTATATAGCAACACCCCTGGACTAACGACCCAGGTGGGTGCCAAACTGAGGAAAAACAATCCCAGAGTCATATCACTAGTGACCACAAGAGGGAGCCAAAAAAGTCTAATTCACAACACAAATAACTCTAAACGTCTCTTTGACACTTTCCAGTCCCTACTCAACCCAAGAGAGCAGGCCCCAACCACAGATCTCCGCGCTAACGTTCTGGCCAATTACTTCAAAGAAAAAATTGACCACATTCGACAGGAAATCACCTCCCAATCTCTTCATACCATGCACTGTCCTCCCTATCCCACTGCATCTAGTTCACTCTCTGACTTTGAACCAGTTACAGAAGAAGAAGTAAGCAGGCTCCTTGCATCTTCTCACCCGACCACTTGCACCAGTGACCCCATTCCGTCACATCTCCTCCAGTCCCTTTCCCCGGCTGTCACCTCTCACCTAACAAAAATATTCAACCTTTCCCTCACTTCCGGTATTTTTCCCTCCTCATTTAAGCATGCCATCATACATCCGTTACTTAAAAAACCCTCCCTCGACCAAAATTGTGCCGCTAATTATAGACCTGTCTCTAATCTTCCCTTCATCTCTAAACTCCTCGAACGCCTGGTCCATTCCCGTCTTACCCGCTATCTCTCAGATACAGTGCCTACAAGTAGTATTCAACCCCCTGCAGATTTAGCAGGTTTAATAAGATGCAAATAAGTTAGAGCCTACAAACTTCAAACAAGAGCAGGATTTATTAACAGATGCATAAATCTTACAAACCAAAAAGTTTTGTTGCTCAGTTAAATTTTTATAAATTTTAAACATAAAAGTGTGGGTCAATTATTATTCAACCCCTAGGTTTAATATTTTGTGGAATAACCTTTGTTTGCAATTACAGCTAATAATCGTCTTTTATAAGACCTGATCAGGCCGGCACAGGTCTCTGGAGTTATCTTGGCCCACTCCTCCATGCAGATCTTCTCCAAGTTATCTAGGTTCTTTGGGTGTCTCATGTGGACTTTAATCTTGAGCTCCTTCCACAAGTTTTCAATTGGGTTAAGGTCAGGAGACTGACTAGGCCACTGCAACACCTTGATTTTTTGCCTCTTGAACCAGGCCTTGGTTTTCTTGGCTGTGTGCTTTGGGTCGTTGTCTTGTTGGAAGATGAAATGACGACCCATCTTAAGATCCTTGATGGAGGAGCGGAGGTTCTTGGCCAAAATCTCCAGGTAGGCCGTGCTATCCATCTTCCCATGGATGCGGACCAGATGGCCAGGCCCCTTGGCTGAGAAACAGCCCCATAGCATGATGCTGCCACCACCATGCTTGACTGTAGGGATGGTATTCTTGGGGTCGTATGCAGTGCCATCCAGTCTCCAAACGTCACGTGTGTGGTTGGCACCAAAGATCTCGATCTTGGTCTCATCAGACCAGAGAACCTTGAACCAGTCAGTCTCAGAGTCCTCCAAGTGATCATGAGCAAACTGTAGACGAGCCTTGACATGACGCTTTGAAAGTAAAGGTACCTTACGGGCTCGTCTGAAACGGAGACCATTGCGGTGGAGTACGTTACTTATGGTATTGACTGAAACCAATGTCCCCACTGCCATGAGATCTTCCCGGAGCTCCTTCCTTGTTGTCCTTGGGTTAGCCTTGACTCTTCGGACAAGCCTGGCCTCGGCACGGGAGGAAACTTTCAAAAGCTGTCCAGGCCGTGGAAGGCTAACAGTAGTTCCATAAGCCTTCCACTTCCGGATGATGCTCCCAACAGTGGAGACAGGTAGGCCCAACTCCTTGGAAAGGGTTTTGTACCCCTTGCCAGCCTTGTGACCCTCCATGATCTTGTCTCTGATGGCCTTGGAATGCTCCTTTGTCTTTCCCATGTTGACCATGTTTGAGTGCTGTTCACAAGTTTGGGGAGGGTCTTAAATAGTCAGAAAAGGCTGGAAAAAGAGATAATTAATCCAAACATGTGAAGCTCATTGTTCTTTGTGCCTGAACTACTTCTTAATACTTTAGGGGAACCAAACAGAATTCTGGTGGGTTGAGGGGTTGAATAATAAATGACCCTCTGAAAAGACTTTTCACAATTTAAAAAAAAAATAAACAAAGAAATAACATTCTTTTTTGCTGCAGTGCATTTCACACTTCCAGGCTGATCTACAGTCCAAATGTCACAATGCCAAATTAATTCCAAATGTGTAAACCTGCTAAATCTGCAGGGGGTTGAATACTACTTGTAGGCACTGTAACTCTTCTCGACCCTCTTCAAATTGGCTTCCGCTCTTTACACTCTACTGAAACTGCCCTCACTAAAGTCTCTAATGACCTACTAACAGCTAAATCTAATGGTCACTACTCCATGCTAATTCTCTTGGATCTCGCCGCAGCATTCGATACTGTGGATCATCAGCTCCTCCTCACTATGCTCCGCTCCATCGGCCTCAAGGACACCGTTCTCTCTTGGTTCTCCTATCTCTCTGACCGATCCTTCACTGTATGTTTTGCTGGTTCCTCCTCCTCTCACCTTCCCCTTACTGTTGGGATTCCTCAAGGATCAGTCCTAGGCCCCCTCCTCTTCTCTTTGTATACTGCCCCTATTGGACAAACAATCCGTAGATTTGGTTTCCAGTACCAACTCTATGCTGACGACACCCAATTATACACTTCTGCTCCTGTTATCACGCTGACCTTTTTAGAAAACACCAGTGATTGTGTTACCGCTGTCTCTAACATCATGTCCTCCCTCTATCTGAAACTGAACCTGTCAAAAACTGAACTCCTCGTGTTCTCTCCCTCTACTAACCTACCTTTGCCTGACATTGCCATCTCCGTGTGCGGTTGCACCATTACTCCAAAGCAACATGCCCGCTGTCTTGGGGTCATACTTGATTCCGAGCTTTCATTCACCCCCTACATCCGATCACTGGCTCGCTCTTCTTATCTGCATCTCAAAAACATTTCTAGAATTCGCCCTTTTCTTACTTTCGACTCTGCAAAAACTCTTACTGTCTCACTTCTTCATTCTCGTCTGGACTATTGTAACTCTCTACTAATCGCGGCCTCCCTCTTACCAAACTCTCCCTGCTCCAATCTATCCTGAATGCTGCTGCCAGGATCATATTCCTCACCAACCGTTACACCGATGCCTCTACCCTATGCCAGTCATTAAACTGGCTACCCATCCACTCCAGAATCCAGCACAAAACTACTACCCTCATCCACAAAGCACTCCATGGCACAGCACCACCCTACATCTCCTCTCTGGTCTCAGTCTACCACCCTACCCGTGCCCTCCGCTCCACTAATGACCTCAGGTTAGCATCCTCAATAATCAGAACCTCCCACTCCCGTCTCCAAAACTTTACACGTGCTGCGCCGATTCTTTGGAATGCACTACCTAGGTTAATATGATTAATCCCCAATCCCCACAGTTTTAAGTGTGCCCTAAAAACTGATTTGTTCAGATTGGCCTACCGCCTCAACGCATTAACCTAACTATCTCTGTGTGGCCTATCATAAAAAAAAAAAAAAACATAATCAGGTTCCTCGCATCATGTTTATGCAGTTAATAGCACTCTGTGTCTGTACTGCTACACACTTAGGCAGTTAACTGGTTCATGCAGCTTTACATGAACACCCAAGCCTTACACTATGGCTGGTCCAAATAACTAAAGCAATTGTTACCATCCATCTCTCGTGTCTCCCCTTTTCCTCATAGTTTGTAAGCTTGCGAGCAGGGCCCTCATTCCTCCTGGTATCTGTTTTGAACTGTGATTTCTGTTATGCTGTAATGTCTATTGTCTGTACAAGTCCCCTCTATAAGTTGTAAAGCGCTGTGGAATATGTTGGCGCTATATAAATAAAAATTATTATTATTATTATTCTTTCTAACTCTCTCTTCTGGGAATCCTTTCTTTTTGTCAGCAGCCTTCTCTAGAATGTCATCTAGTGCAGGACAAAATACTCTCAACCCAGAAATAGGAATGGAGCAGAGCTTATATTTTGAAGCACCGTCCCCCAACCAGGTTTTCAACCAGGTTTTCAACCAGATAGCTCTACGAGCCGTATTGGAAAGTTTGCTATTTCTAGCAGAGAATCTCACAGATTCGGCTGAAGTGTCAGCTAAAAAAATCCGTAGTTGACTTCATCAGGGAAAGGGAAGCCAAGATATCCTCCCCGGAAGCTTTATTAGTCAGGTGCTCCTCCAGTTGCCCCATCCTCAAAAACATAGATTTGGCAACTGAAGTAGCGGCTATGCTTGTCTTAATTAGAGCCGCTGATGATTCCAAGCTCGTTTTAGTAGGTTATTCGACATTCTGTCCATAAGTACTTTTAAGCTGGATGAGTCTTCAAAAGGATTGGATGTCTTTTTGGCGACTTTAGCAACAGGAACATCAATCTTGGGAATCTCTTTCCAAATCTTAGTGTTCTCTGGGTCAAATGGAAAACGTCTCCTAAAGTCCCGAGATTTCAGTATGCACTTTTCAGCATCTTCCCACTCCTCCAGGACCATAGCCCGCACGTGATCATTCACTGGCAACACACGTTGCTTTTGCGCTCTGAGGCCCCCAAATATTAAGTCCTGTCTGGACTGTGGCTTTGGGACCTCCTCCACCTACATTGTGTCCCTGACAGCTCGGATGAGCTCATCCATATAGTCAGACGAAAATAGATATCTTCCAACTCGCTCCTGATTTTCTGATAGCACCTCACCCTCCTCCTGGTCAGACCCCAGGAAACAGGAATCCCTGTCCGAGTTTAGCTCCATTTCCCACCAAGCTCTCTTAGCGGTTGGGCCAGGGCTGCGTCCGAGAAAGAGTAGACATAGAAGCCTTGACCTCCTCCTGGATCATGGACCTCATCTCAGATAGGAGGGATGGCTGTTCTTCCCTCACGACCTTGGCAGTACACGTGTCAGAGGGTCCTGCTATACCTGTCAGGGAGCGTTATATAGCATGTAGGGCATATCCTTGATTTTGATGAGGCCTTCCCAGGTCGTTTGGGTACAGGTAAGGGCGTTGCTGGGGATCCCTTTTCCTGCACAGTGCAAGTCAGGGCCGTGATCCGGGACCGCAGATTGCACACTGCTCAATCCTGCCCGGATCCTCCATGGTCTGCTGCTGCTGCCCTTGCACCCCGTGAGATACAGGGAAGGCACCGCCATCTGTCCCATCGTTATCCGCATCTCTTACTGGAACGCATGCTGGCCTTTTACCTGCGTCGCCGCACTGATGTCACCGGAAGTGCAACGGCTTCTTCTCCCACGCGACTTCCGGTCGGTGTCGGAGCCGACAGCCTCCACTGTGGGAGGAAGTGTCTCTTACCCAGGAGCCTTGTCTGTTATGATCCGGTGACCTTGGAGCCGTATAAAAACTTAATCTGGAGTCGGTGGAACCTGTACTGACCGCAAATCCTGAACTAACACCGCAACTAGAAGTAGCCGTGGGGTGTGCCTAACAAGCCCTAGACACCTCGACACAGCCGGAGGACTAAATACCCCTATAGATGGAAATAGGAATGCTATCTTGCCTCAGAGCAGACCCCCAAAGGATAGGCAGCCCCCCACAAATAATGACTGTGAGTAGGAGAAGAATAGACACATGCAGGTAGAAAACAGGATTTAGCAAAAGAGGCCACTCTAGCTAAATAGGAAAGGATAGGACAGATTACTAGGCGGTCAGTATTAAAACCCTTCCAAAAATATCCACAACAGATAATACAAAAAGTTCCACAATCTAACTAAAGACATGGAATGTATATCTGCCACTCCAGAGAAACCAGCAAGACTGAGAAAATACTGACACAATCTAAGCTGGACAAGAAAACACAAAGAATAGCACTGAATTGTGAAGCACACAGCATGTGTGCCATAGGAAAAAAAACCCAGACACTTATCTTTGCTGATTTGGCAGAATGACAGGAGGAACAGGCAGAGGTCCAACACCTCCCAACAACAATTGACAACTGGCAAGGACTAATGAATCCTGCACACCTAAATACCCCAGTCCGAACTGCAATCAGCAGACACACCTGACCAGGACTGCAACCCAGGGACAACTGCTTTACCACCTACTACCACCGGAGGGAACCCAAAAGCAGAATTCACAACAGTACCCTCCCCTTGAGGAGGGGTCACCGAACCCTCACCAAACGAGAATCCAAAATCTTCTCAACCACATACTCCAACTCCCCATCAACCAAAACAGGGGCCGGAGGATCAACAGAGGGAACAACGGGCACCACATATTTCCGCAATAAAGATCTATGGAAGACATTATGGATAGCAAAAGAGGCCGGAAGCACCAATCGAAAAGACACCGGATTAATAATCTCAGAAATCCTATAAGGACCAATAAACCGAGGCTTAAACTTAGGGGAAGAGACCTTCATAGGAACATGACGGGAAGACAACCAAACCAAATCCCCAACCCGAAGCCGGGAACCAACACACCGACGACGGTTAGCAAAACGTTGAGCCTCCTCCTGAGACAACACCAAATTGCCCACCACATGAGCCCAAATCTGCTGCAACCTGTCAACCACAGAATCCACACCAGGACAGTCAGAAGGCTCAACCTGCCCAGAAGAAAAACGAGGATGAAAACCAAAATTACAAAAAAAGGCAAAACCAAAGTAGCCGAACTAGCCCGATTATTAAGGGCAAACTCGGCCAATGGCAAAAAGGCCACCCAATCGGCAGACATAAAGCATCTCAAATAAGTCTCCTAAGTCTGATTAGTTCGCTCGGTCTGGCCATTTGTCTGAGGATGAAATGCAGAAGAAAAAGACAAATCAATGCCCAGCCTAGCACAAAAGGCCCGCCAAAACCTAAAAACAAACTGGGAACCTCTGTCGGACACAATATTCTCCGGAATACCATGCAAACGAACCACATGCTGAAAAAACAACGGAACCAACTCTGAAGAGAAAGGCAATTTAGGCAAAGGCACCAAATGAACCATCTTAGAAAACCGGTCACAAACAACCCAGATAACCGACATACTCTGGGAAACCGGAAGATCAGAAATAAAATCCATAGAAATATGAGTCCAGGGCCTCTCAGGGACCGGCAATGACAAAAGTAACCCACTAGCACGGGAACAACAAGGCTTGGCCCGCGCACAAGTCCCACAGGACTGCATAAAAGAACGCACATCACGTGACAACGAAGGCCACCAAAAGGACCTACCAACCAAATCTCTGGTACCAAAAAAACAAAAATACCAGGATGACCAGCCAACACAGAACAGTGAACCTCAGAAATCACTCTACTAGTCCATCTGTCAGGAACAAACAATTTCCCCACAGGACAGTGGTCAGGTCTATCAGCCTGAAATTCCTGAAGAACCCGCCGTAAATCAGGGGAAATGGCAGAAAGGACCACCCCTTCTTTCAGAATGCCGACCGGTTCAAAGACCTCAGGAGAATCAGGCAAAAAACTCCTAGAAAGGGCATCAGCCTTAATATTCTTAGAACCCGGAAGATACGAAACCACAAAATCAAAACTGGAAAAAAACAAGGACCATCGAGCCTGTCTAGGACTCAGCCGTTTGGCAGACTCGAGGTAAATCAAATTCTTATGATCGGTCAGGACCACAATACGGTGCTTAGCTCCCTCAAGCCAATGTTGCCACTCCTCAAACGCCCACTTCATAGCCAACAACTCCCGATTTCCGACATCATAATTGCGTTCAGCAGGCGAAAACTTGCGGGAGAAGGCACACGGTTTCATCAAAGAACCAACAGAATCCTTCTGAGACAAAATGGCCCCTGCCCCAATCTCAGAAGCATCAATCTCAACCTGAAACGGAAGAGAAACATCTGGTTGGCGCAACACCGGAGCAGAAGTAAATCGGCGTTTAAGCTCCTGAAAGGCAGAGACAGCCACAGAGGACCAATTCGCCACATCATCGCCTTTTTTTGGCAAATCAGTCAAGGGTTTAACCACCCTGGAGAAGTTAGCAATGAACCGGCGATAAAAATTAGCAAAACCCAAAAATTTCTGAAGGCTCTTCACGGATGTGGGTTGATTCCAATCATGAATGGCCTGAACCTTAACCGGATCCATCTCCATAGATGAGGGAGAAAAAATAAAGCCCAAAAAAGAAACCTTCTGCACCCCACAGAGACACTTAGACCCCTTCACAAACAAAGCATTGTTACGAAGGATCGGAAATACCATCCTGACCTGTTCCACATGAGACTTCCAATCATCGGAAAAAATCAAAATATCGTCCAAATATACAATCAAGAATTTATCAATATAAGTCCGGAAGATATCATGCATGAAGGATTGAAAAACAAATGGAGCGTTAGTGAGCCTGAATGGCATCACAATGTATTCAAAATGGCCTTCGGGCGTATTAAACGCAGTTTTCCATTCATCACCCTGCTTAATACGAACAAGATTATATGCCCCCCGAAGGTCAATCTTCGTAAACCAACTAGCCCCCTTAATCCTAGCAAACAAATCGGAAAGCAAAGGTAAAGGGTATTGGAACTTGACCGTGATCTTATTCAAGAGGCGATAATCAATACAAGGTCTCAAGGAGCCATCCTTCTTAGCAACAAAAAAATACCTGCTCCCAACAGTGAAGAAGATGGCCGAATATGCCCTTTCTCCAAAGACTCCTTAACATAACTCCGTATGGCGGTATGTTCAGGCACAGACAGGTTGAAAAGTCTGCCCTTAGGAAACTTACTGCCTGGAATCAAGTCAATCGCACAATCACAGTCCCTGTGCGGTGGAAGGGAACTGGACTTGGGCTCATCGAATACATCCTGAAAATCAGACAAAAACTCTGGAATTTCAGAAGAGGAAGAAGAGGAGATTGACATCAAAGGAACATCATCATTATGAACCCCCTGACAACCCCAACTAGTCACAGACATAGATTTCCAATCCAACACAGGATTATGTACCTGCAACCACGGGAAACCCAGCACGATAACATCATGCAAATTATGCAACACCAGAAATTGACAATCTTCCTGATGGGCTGGCACCATGTGCATGGACACCTGTGTCCAAAACTGGGGCTTATTTTTAGCCAACGGTGTAGCATCAATCCCCCTTAAAGGAATAGGGTTCTGCAAAGGCTGCAAGGGAAAACCACAATGCCTGGCAAACTCAAAATCCATTAAGTTCAAGGCGGCGCCTGAATCCACAAACGCCATGACAGAAAATGATGACAATGAGCAGATCAAGGACACCGATTACAGAAATTTAGGTTGTACAGTACTGATAGTAAATGAACTAGCGATCCTTTTTGTCCGCTTAGGGCAGACTGAAATGACATGATGCATTGGCTCAGGACTTTGCTCTAAGGACGACGCCACAGCGCGCACAGTTTGACGCTACCGGAGGGAACCCAAAAGCAGAATTCACAACACTTGTCCGCTCGCTGTTCTCTGCGGCTGAGGGACTCCCATCCAGGAGAGTTTCAGCCCCGGGCTACTTGACAGGAGGAAGGATTGGACCAGCCACTCGATCCCCATGGGCCCTATCCGGTAAGCAGAGCTTCCTCTTGTGCGTCCCTCCATGCAGGGAAAGGAAAAACACAGAGGGAATGGGATGGGGTCTTTTAACCTCTTTTGTGCATTTCATGTCCTGGATGGAGTAGAACGTCCTCCATGGTGGTGTCAGGAGAGACGTCCTCGAAAATTACATTTTTACCACTAGATTGTTGTTTTAGCTCCAATTTTTTTTTTTTTTCACAACAGGTCCATTTTTTACTGAATGTGCCCAAACTCTACATGTAATTATAAAATATTTTTCAGGCACAGTGCAAAGCTCAGAAGGGAAGAAGCGCTATACTATAGTGCAGATTTTACTGGTATGGTTTGCGGGTGCCATGACCCACTGGGATAGTCTCTTAGTTGGCAGAACAGATGATTCCCCCATAAGTAACCCTATTTTGCAAACTACACCTCTCAACGAATTTATCTAGGGGTGCAGTCATCACCATGGGTGTGTCATAGAATGTTATACCATTGAGCAGAGAAGAAAAAAATAACTACATTTTGTTTTAGCCCCAGATTTTCCATTTTCACACAAGAAGTGGGTAAACATGGCATCATAATTTATCCCACAATTTCTACTGAACGTGGCAATACTGTTACGAACTGGTGGTTTAGGAGCAACATGGGACATGCTCTGGAGGATGTGGTACCTGTACTGACCGCAGTTCCTGAGCTTAACACAACACTAGAAGTAGCCGTGGGATGTTCCTGTCACTCCCTAGACATCTCGTCACAGCCGGAGGACTAACTACCCCAAAAGATAGAAACAGGAAAGCTATCTTGCCTCAGAGAAAATCCCCAAAGGATAGGACAGCCCCCCACAAATATTGACTGTGAGTGGAGAGGGAAATGACATACGCAGAATGAAACCAGGATGTAGCAAAGGAGGCCAGTCTAGCTAGATAGATAGAACAGGACAGAATACTGTGCGGTCAGTATTAAAAACTAGAAAAATCCACCACAGAGTTTACAAAAATCTCCACACCTGACTAAAGGTGTGGCGGGTAAATCCGCTTTCCAGAGCTTCCAGCTTAACTGAATAAATCCATACTGACAAGCTGGACTAGAAAAAAACATAGAAAGTGCAGAAAGATTAAGTCCACAACAAGTGGACTGCAAAAGAACAAGCAAGGACTTATCTTTGCTGAACTGGTCAGAATATCAGGGAAATCCAAGCAGAGATGTGAATCCAACCAGGAACCATTGACTACTGGCACAGGCTGAAGGATAGAACCAGGCTAAATAGCCGAGCCAGAAAGACAATCAGTGGAAGCAGCTGCTGACTACTAAATCCAAGGAGCAGCAGTACCACTTAAAACCACCGGAGGGAGCCCAAGAGCAGAACTCACAAAAGTGCCACTTACAACCACTGGAGGGAGCCCAAGAGCGGAATTCACAACAGTTACCCCCCCTTGAGGAGGGGTCACCGAACCCTCACCAGAGCCCCCAGGCCGATCAGGATGAGCCAAGTGAAAAGCACGAACCAAATCGGCGGCATGGACATCGGAGGCAACAACCCAAGAATTATCCTCCTGGCCATAACCCTTCCACTTGACAAGATACTGAAGCCTCCGCCTCGAAAAACGAGAATCCAAAATTTTCTCCACCCCATATTCCAACTCCCCATCAACCAACACCGGGGCAGGAGGATCAACAGAGGGAACAACGGGCACCACATATCTCCGCAACAAAGATCTATGGAAAACATTATGGATGGCAAAAGAGGCTGGAAGGGCCAAACAAAAAGATACCGGATTGATAATCTCAGAAATCTTATAAGGACCAATAAACCTAGGCTTGAACTTAGGGGAAGAAACCTTCATAGGAACATGACGAGAAGATAACCAGACTAAATCCCCCACCCAAAGCCGGGGACCAACACACCGACGGCGGTTAGCAAAACGTTGAGCCTTTTCCTGAGACAACGTCAAATTGTCTACCACATGAGTCCAAATCTGCTGTAACCTGTCCATTACAGAATCCACACCAGGACAATCAGAAGGCTCAACCTGCCCCGAAGAAAAACGAGGATGAAAACCAAAATTACAAAAGAAAGGCGAAACCAAAGTAGCCGAACTAGCCCGAATATTAAGGGCAAACTCGGCCAACGGCAAGAAAGCCACCCAATCATCCTGGTCAGCAGACACAAAGCATCTCAAATAGGTTTCCAAGGTCTGATTAGTTTGCTCAGTTTGGCCATTTGTCTGAGGATGAAACGCCGAAGAAAAAGACAAATCAATGCCCATCCTAGCACAAAAGGTTCGCCAAAGCCTAGAAACAAACTGGGAACCTCTGTCAGACACAATATTCTCCGGAATGCCATGCAAACGAACCACATGCTGAAAAAACAATGGAACCAAATCAGAGGAGGAAGGCAATTTAGGCAAAGGTACCAAATGGACCATTTTAGAGAACCGGTCACAAACCACCAAGATAACAGACATCTTCTGGGAAACAGGAAGATCCGAAATAAAATCCATGGAAATATGCATCCAGGGTCTCTCAGGGACCGGCAAAGGCAAAAGCAACCCACTAGCGCGGGAACAGCAAGGCTTGGCCCGGGCACAAGTCCCACAGGACTGCACAAAAGAACGCACATCCCGCGACAAGGAAGGCCACCAAAAGGACCTAGCAACCAAATCTATGGTACCAAAAATCTCAGGATGACCAGCCAACACCGAACAATGAACCTCAGAAAATACCTTACTTGTCCATCTATCAGGAACAAACAGCTTCCCCACAGGACAGCGGTCAGGTTTATCAGCCTGAAATTCCTGAAGCACCCGCCGTAAATCAGGGGAGATGTGTTATGACCCCAATGGCGGAGGGTCTCAAAAGTAAATACCAAGTCTGCAAACACAAAAAACCAGCTCATAGGGCAGTGGTAACTGGGCTGACCGTATATCTAATCCTAGCACCACAAACAGCAGCAGCCGGGGAACGTGCCTACGTTGGTTCTAGACGTCTCGCGCCAGCCGGAGAACTAACTAACCCTAGAAGGGAAAAGATAGACCTTTCTTGCCTCCAGAGAAAAGACCCCAAAAGTTGGATACAAGCCCCCAACAAATAATAACGGTGAGGTAAGAAGAAAAGACAAACGTAAGAATGAACTAGATATTTAGCAAAGAGAGGCCCACTGACTAATAGCAGAATATAGTAAGATGACTTATACGGTCAGCAAAAACCCTATCAAAATTTCCACGCTGGATATTCAAGAACCCCCGAACCGTCTAACGGCCCGGGGGGAGAATACCAGCCCCCTAGAGCTTCCAGCAAAATCAGGAATCACATTTAGTACAAGTTGGACAAAAAATAAGAACAATGCAAATAACCAAAAAACCAAGAAGCAGGACTTAGCTTAATTTTGCAAGATCCAGGACCAGCAGACAGGAGCAAACAGAAAGGAACTGATTACAACGATGCCAGGCACCAGACTGAGAATTCAGGAAGTCTATATAGCAACACCCCTGGACTAACGACCCAGGTGGGTACCAAACTGAGGAAAGACAATCCCAGAGTCATATCACTAGTGACCACAAGAGGGAGCCAAAAAAGTCTAATTCACAACAGAGATGGCAGAAAGAATCACCCCTTCCTTAAGAATGCCAACCGGCTCAAGGACTCCAGGAGAATCAGGCAAAAAACTCCTAGAGAGGGCATCAGCCTTAACATTCTTAGATCCCGGAAGATACGAGACCACAAAATCAAAACGGGAGAAAAACAGGGACCATCGAGCCTGTCTAGGGTTCAACCGCTTGGCCGACTCGAGGTAAATCAGATTCTTATGATCGGTCAAGACCACAACGCGGTGCTTAGCTCCCTCAAGCCAATGTCGCCACTCCTCAAATGCCCACTTCATGGCCAACAACTCCCGATTGCCGACATCATAATTGCGCTCCGCAGGTGAAAACTTTCTGGAAAAAAAAGGCACACGGTTTCATCAAAGAACCATCAGAACTCCTCTGAGACAAAACGGCCCCTGCCCCAATCACAGAAGCCTCAACCTCAACCTGAAAAGGAAGAGAAACATCCGGCTGACGCAACACAGGGGCAGAAGTAAATCGGCGTTTAAGCTCCTGAAAGGCCTCAACAGCCGCAGAGGACCAATTCGTCACATCAGCGCCTTTCTTCGTCAAATCGGTCAGGGGCTTAACCACACTGGAAAAGTTGGCAATGAAACGGCGATAAAAATTAGCAAAGCCCAAAAATTTCTGAAGACTCTTCACAGATGTGGGTTGAATCCAGTCATGAATGGCTTGGACCTTAACAGGATCCATTTCTATAGACGAGGGAGAAAAAATAAAACCCAAAAAAGAGACCTTCTGAACTCCAAATAGGCACTTAGACCCCTTCACAAATAAAGCATTATCACAAAGGATCTGGAATACCATCCTGACCTGCTTCACATGAGACTCCCAATCATCGGAAAAAATCAAAATATCATCCAAATACACAATCATGAATTTATCAAGATAATTGCGGAAAATATCATGCATGAAGGACTGAAATACAGAAGGAGCATTAGAGAGCCCGAAAGGCATCACAAGGTATTCAAAATGGCCTTCGGGCGTATTAAATGCAGTTTTCCATTCGTCACCCTGTTTAATACGAACAAGATTATATGCCCCTCGAAGCTCAATCTTAGTAAACCAACTAGCCCCCTTGATCCGAGCAAACAAATCAGAAAGCAAAGGTAAAGGGTATTGGAATTTGACCGTGATCTTATTAACAAGGCGATAATCAATACAGGGTCTCAAGGAACCATCCTTCTTAGCAACAAAAAAGAATCTCGCTCCCAATGGTGATGAAGACGGCCGAATATGCCCCTTCTCCAAAGACTCCTTGACATAACTCCGCATGGCGGCATGCTCTGGCACAGACAGATTGAAAAGTCGGCCCTTAGGGAACTTACAGCCAGGAATCAAGTTAATAGCACAATCACAGTCCCTATGTGGAGGAAGGGAACTGGACTTGGGCTCATCAAATACATCCTGGATATCCGACAAAAACTCAGGAACTTCTGAAGAGGGGGAAGAGGAAATTGACATCAAAGGAACGTCACTATGTACCCCTTGACAACCCCAACTAGTCACAGACATAGATTTCCAATCCAGCACAGGATTATGTCCCTGTAACCATGGAAAACCCAGTACAACAACATCATGCAAATTATGCAACACCAGAAAACGGCAATCTTCCTGATGTGCTGGAGCCATGCACATGGTCAGCTGAGTCCAATACTGAGGTTTATCCTTGGCCAACGGTGTAGCATCAATGCCCCTCAAAGGAATATAGCTCTGCAAAGGCTGCAAGGAAAAACCACAGCGCCTGGTGAATTCCAAGTCCATCAAGTTCAGGGCAGCGCCTGAATCCACAAATGCCATGACAGAAAAGGACGATAAAGAGCAAATCAAGGTCACAGATAAGAGAAATTTAGGCTGTACAGTACTGTTGGTAACAGACCTAGCGACCCTCTTAGTACGCTAAGGGCAATCAGAAATAACATGAGCAGAATCACCACAGTAAAAACACAGCCTATTCTGGCATCTGAATCCCTGCCGTTCTGCTCTAGTCAAAATCCTATCACATTGCATAGGCTCAGGACTCTGCTCAGAGGATACTGCTATATGGTGCACAACTTTGCGCTCGCGCAGGCGCCGATCAATCTGAATGGCTAGAGACATAGATTCGTTCATACCAACAGGCGTGGGGAACCCCACCATAACATCTTTAAGGGCTTCAGAAAGACCCTTTATGAAAATTGCTGCCAGAGCCTCCTCATTCCATTTAGTGAGCACAGACCATTTTCTAAATTTCTGGCAGTATACTTCTGCCGCTTCCTGACCCTGACACAGGGCCAACAAGGTCTTTTCTGCATGATCCACAGAATTAGGTTCGTCATACAATAATCAGAGCGCTTGAAAAAATGCGTCTACATTAAGCAATGCCGGATCCCCTGATTCAAGGGAGAATGCCCAGTCCTGAGGGTCACCACGCAGCAGAGAGATGACAATTTTAACCTGCTGAATGGAATCACCAGAGGAACGGGATTTCAAGGCAAAAAACAATTTGCAGTTATTTTTAAATTTCAAAAACTTGGATCTGTCCCCAAAAAACAAATCAGGGGTTGGAATTCTAGGCTCTAAAGCCGGAGTCTGGACAACATAATCTTGGATACTCTGTACTCTTGCAGCAAGTTGATCCACACGAGAAAACAAACCCTGAACATCCATGCCAGCGCCAAAATCCTGAACCACCCAGAGATAAAGAGGAAAAAAAAGACAAAACAGACTGCAGAAAAAAAAATGGCTCAGAACTTCCTTTTCCTTCTTTTGAGATGCATTTAATTCATTTTTGGCCAGTTGTACTGTTATGAGCTGGTGGTTTAGGAGCAACATGGGACGTGCTCTGGAGGTGGTACCTGTACTGACCGCAGTTCCTGAGCTTAACACAACACTAGAAGTAGCCGTGGGATGTTCCGGTCACTCCCTAGACACCTCGTCACAGCCGGAGGACTAACTACCCCTAAAGATAGAAACAAGAAGCATTTGCACTACTAAAGCAGGATGGCACCATTGAAGCTCTAAAAAACTATAGGGAGAAAAATACTTTATCTAAAAAACTAACTAAAGCTGCCAAAAAGGAAACAGAGAAGCACATTGCTAAGGAGAGTAAAACTAATCCCAAACTGTTCTTCAACTATATCAATAGTAAAAGAATAAAAACTGAAAATGTAGGCCCCTTAAAAAATAGTGAGGAAAGAATGGTTGTAGATGACGAGGAAAAAGCTAACATATTAAACACCTTCTTCTCCACGGTATTCACGGTGGAAAATGAAATGATAGGTGAAATCCCAAGAAACAATGAAAACCCTATATTAAGGGTCACCAATCTAACCCAAGAAGAGGTGCGAAACCGGCTAAATAAGATTAAAATAGATAAATCTCCGGGTCCGGATGGCATACACCCACGAATACTAAGAGAACTAAGTAATGTAATAGATAAACCATTATTTCTTATTTTTAGGGACTCTATAGCGACGGGGTCTGTTCCGCAGGACTGGCGCATAGCAAATGCGGTGCCAATATTCAAAAAGGGCTCTAAAAGTGAACCTGGAAATTATAGGCCAGTAAGTCTAACCTCTACTGTTGGTAAAATATTTGAAGGGTTTCTGAAGGATGTTATTCTGGATTATCTCAATGAGAATAACTGTTTAACTCCATATCAGCATGGGTTTATGAGAAATCGCTCCTGTCAAACCAATCTAATCAGTTTTTATGAAGAGGTAAGCTATAGGCTGGACCACGTTGAGTCATTGGACGAGGTATATCTCGATTTTTCCAAAGCATTTGATACCGTGCCGCACAAGAGGTTGGTACACAAAATGAGAATGCTTGGTCTGGGGGAAAATGTGTGTAAATGGGTTAGTAACTGGCTTAGTGATAGAAAGCAGAGGGTGGTTATAAATGGTATAGTCTCTAACTGGGTCGCTGTGACCAGTGGGGTACCACAGGGGTCTGTATTGGGACCTGTTCTCTTCAACATATTCATTAATGATCTGGTAGAAGGTTTACACAGTAAAATATTGATATTTGCAGATGATACAAAACTATGTAAAGCAGTTAATACAAGAGAAGATAGTATTTTGCTACAGATGGATCTGGATAAGTTGGAAACTTGGGCTGAAAGGTGGCAGATGAGGTTTAACAATGATAAATGTAAGGTTATACACATGGGAAGAAGGAATCAATATCACCATTACACACTGAACGGGAAACCACTGGGTAAATCTGACATGAAGAAGGACTTGGGGATCCTAGTTAATG
This sequence comes from Ranitomeya variabilis, assembly GCF_051348905.1. Taxonomy (NCBI): domain Eukaryota; kingdom Metazoa; phylum Chordata; class Amphibia; order Anura; family Dendrobatidae; genus Ranitomeya; species Ranitomeya variabilis. The sequence goes on from NC_135233.1 coordinate 538,430,423, forward strand.
ATAAACTTACTTGGAGCAGCCAGTGCCAGGCAGCAGCTGCCAAGGCAAACAGGATCATGGGGTGCATTAAAAGAGGTCTGGATACACATGATGAGAGCATTATACTGCCTCTGTACAAATCCCTAGTTAGACCGCACATGGAGTACTGTGTCCAGTTTTGGGCACCGGTGCTCAAGAAGGATATAATGGAACTAGAGAGAGTACAAAGGAGGGCAACAAAATTAATAAAGGGGATGGGAGAACTACAATACCCAGATAGATTAGCGAAATTAGGATTATTTAGTCTAGAAAAAAGACGACTGAGGGGCGATCTAATAACCATGTATAAGTATATAAGGGGACAATACAAATATCTCGCTGAGGATCTGTTTATACCAAGGAAGGTGACGGGCACAAGGGGGCAATCTTTGCGTCTGGAGGAGAGAAGGTTTTTCCACCAAAATAGAAGAGGATTCTTTACTGTTAGGGCAGTGAGAATCTGGAATTGCTTGCCTGAGGAGGTGGTGATGGCGAACTCAGTTGAGGGGTTCAAGAGAGGCCTGGATGTCTTCCTGGAGCAGAACAATATTGTATCATACAATTATTAGGTTCTGTAGAAGGACGTAGATCTGGGGATTTATTATGATGGAATATAGGCTGAACTGGATGGACAAATGTCTTTTTTCGGCCTTACTAACTATGTAAGAAAGCTATCTTGCCTCAGAGAAAATCCCCAAAGGATAGGACAGCCCCCCACAACTATTGACTGTGAGTGGAGAGGGAAATGACATACGCAGAATGAAACCAGGATGTAGCAAAGGAGGCCAGTCTAGCTAGATAGATAGAACAGGACAGAATACTGTGCGGTCAGTATTAAAAACTAGAAAAATCCACCACAGAGTTTACAAAAATCTCCACACCTGACTAAAGGTGTGGAGGGTAAATCTGCTTCCCAGAGCTTCCAGCTTAACTGAATAAATCCATACTGACAAGCTGGACTAGAAAAAACATAGAAAGTGCAGAAAGATTAAGTCCACAACAAGTGGACTGCAAAAGAACAAGCAAGGACTTATCTTTGCTGAACTGGTCAGAATATCAGGGAAATCCAAGCAGAGATGTGAATCCAACCAGCAACCATTGACAACTGGCACAGGCTGAAGGATAGAACCAGGCTAAATAGCCGAGCCAGAAAGACAATCAGTGGAAGCAGCTGCTGACTACTAAATCCAAGGAGCAGCAGTACCACTTAAAACCACCGGAGGGAGCACAAGAGCAGAACTCACAAAAGTGCCACTTACAACCACCGGAGGGAGCCCAAGAGCGGAATTCACAACACAATACCCCATATGTGGCTGTACGGTACTGGTTAGCCATACAAAGAGACTTGGGGCGGCACGCTATTTGCCTCCTGAAGCGCAGATTTTCCTAGATGAGTTTGCGGACTCCATATACAGAGCCCCTAATCGCTAAAAGAGCAGAATCACCCCTCAAGTGACTCCATTTTGGAAATTATACCCCTGTGGAAATGTATCTACAGGTGTAGTGATGATTTTTATTCCATGGGTGTTTTCCAGAAACAAGCAGCAATGAATGTTGCCAAGTGAATATTGCAAACTGCTGTTGAAGTGACCAGTACGTTATGCCCAGATCATGCTTCTGGAGACACCTGAAAGTTAGGCGGTCTCTCATCACTTCAGAAATGCCAAAAATGTGGACGCAATATGTGGTTTAGGTACACCGTGGGAATCAGAAGGGAGGGGAGCATTTGGAAGCGCACAATTTGCTTAATTTCTTTTGAGGGTCGGAGAGCCATTTCACTTTTCCAGAGCCTTTGCACTAGCAGTAACGTGGAAGACCCCTATACTTCCGTTAACAAATAACAGACCTGAGTGGGGGCTTGCTTTTCTTGTGGACTGATTTGACACTTTTAGGGAATGTTTCCACGGTCAGGATTGCATCAGGATTTGACACAGGTAAAATCTGCACCAAATCGGCACCTGAGGTCACTGGAGGTCACCTGCGTTTTAGATGCGTTTTTACATGCATTTTTTATGCGATTTTCATGCTTTTTTATCTGTTTTTCCATGCGGATTTGTGTGTGTTTTTGTAAGCTAAATAAAGATACATATAAAAAAAAAAGAATTGTGAAGTAATTTCTTGTCCAACCTCTTCATTCACATACTCCATTGAAGAATGTTTACACACACACAGATAGATAAATAGATAACAGATAGATGATAGATAGATAGATAATAGATATAGCTATACAGTTGTGGCCAAAAGTATTGACACCCCTGCAATTCTGTCAGATAATGCTCAGTTTCTTCCTGAAAATGATTGCAATCACAAATTCTTTGGTATTATTATCTTCATTTAATTAGTCTTAAATGAAAAAACACAAAAGAGAATGAAGCAAAAAGCAAAACATTGATCATTTCACACAAAACAAAAATGGTCCAGACAAAAGTATTGGCACCCTAAGCCTAATACTTGGTTGCACAACCATTTTAGCCAAAATAACTGCGACCAACCGCTTCCGGTAACCATCAATGAGTTTCTTACAATGCTCTGCTGGAATTTTAGACCATTCTTCTTTGGCAAACTGCTCTAGGTCCCTGATATTTGAAGGGTGCCTTCTCCAAACTGCCATTTTTAGATCTCTCCACAGGTGTTCTATGGGATTCAGGTCTGGACTCATTGCTGGCCACTTTAGAAGTCTCCAGTGCTTTCTCTCAAACCATTTTCTAGAGCTTTTTGAAGTGTGTTTTGGGTCATTGTCCTGCTGGAAGACCCATGACCTCTGAGGGAGACCCAGCTTTCTCACACTGGGCCCTACTGTCATGATTCCCCAATGGAATGGGAACATCAGAAACACAAAATAACAGACTAGCCCTCGGGTGATGGAAACTCAAGCTGACCGTGACTTAAATCTACCACACAACTAACAGTAGCCAGGAAGCATTCCTACAGCTGCCTAGATGCCACGCGCCAGCCGGAGAACTAACTACGCCTGGAAGAGGAAGGAACAGACCTGGCTTACCTCTAGAGAAATTCCCCAAAGATGATAGTAGCCCCCACATATATTAACGGTGAGTTCAGAGGAAAAGACATACACAGTATGAAGGTAGATTTAGCAAAGCGAGGTCCACTTACTAGATAGAGGAATGATACAAAAGAGGACTTCACGGTCAGCTGAAAAACCCTTTCAAAAACCCATCCTGAAATTACTTTAAGACTCCTGTGTCAACTCATGACACAGGAGTGGCAATTTCAGTCCACAAGAGCTTCCAGTAACAGGAAATGACAAACTGTAAACTGGACAAAAAATACAAAACAAAAAGGACAAGAGTCCACTTAGCTGATCAGCAGACTGGTAGCAGGAACATGCAACTGAAGGACTCAGGTTACAATGATGACCGGCAAGGAAGTGACTGGAGAGCAAGGCTAAATAGGGAACTCCCAAAACTGATGGAAGCAGGTGAGCTGAGGCAGAAAAGAACACACAAGTCTCCAGTACCACCAGCCACCACTAGGGGAGCCCAAAAAGCGGATCACAACAGTACCCCCCCCTTAAGGAGGGGGCACCGAACCCTCACAAGAACCGCCAGGGCGACCTGGATGAGCCCTATGAAAGGCACGAACCAAATCCGAGGCATGAACATCAGAGGCAGTTACCCAAGAATTATCTTCCTGACCATAGCCCTTCCATTTAACCAGATACTGGAGTCTCCGCCTGGAAATACGGGAGTCCAAGATCTTCTCTATAACGTACTCCAATTCAACCTCAACCAGCACAGGAGCAGGAGGCTCAGCAGAAGGAACCACCGGCACCTCGTATCTCCGCAACAACGACCGATGGAACACATTATGGATAGCGAAAGATGCCGGGAGGTCCAAACGAAAGGAAACAGGGTTAATAATCTCCAAAATCCTATAGGGACCGATGAACCGAGGCTTAAACTTAGGAGAAGAAACCCTCATTGGGACAAAACGGGAAGACAACCACACCAAGTCCCCAACACGAAGGCGAGGACCAACCCGACGCTGGCGGTTAGCAAACCGCTGAGTCCTCTCCTGGGACAAATTCAAATTGTCCACCACTTGTTCCCAAATCCGATACAACCGATCCACCACAGCATCTACTCCAGGACAATCCGAAGACTCCGCCTGACCAGAAGAAAAACGGGGATGAAACCCCGAATTGCAAAAGAAAGGGGAAACCAAAGTGGCCGAACTAGCCCGATTATTAAGAGCAAACTCCGCCAACGGCAAAAAGGCAACCCAATCATCCTGATCCGCAGACACAAAACACCTCAAATACGTCTCCAAAGTCTGATTAGTTCGCTCCGTCTGGCCATTAGTCTGAGGATGGAAGGCAGACGAAAAAGACAAATCAATGCCCAACCTGGCACAGAATGCCCGCCAAAATCTAGAAACGAACTGGGTACCCCTATCAGAAACGATATTTTCAGGAATACCATGCAAGCGAACCACATTTTGAAAAAACAAAGGAACCAACTCAGACGAGGAAGGCAACTTCGGCAATGGCACCAAATGAACCATCTTAGAAAAACGGTCACACACCACCCAGATAACAGACATCCTCTGAGAGACAGGAAGATCAGAAATAAAGTCCATCGAGATGTGCGTCCAAGGCCTCTTCGGAATAGGCAAGGGCAACAACAACCCGCTAGCCCTAGAACAACAAGGCTTGGCCCGAGCACACACATCACAAGACTGCACAAAAACACGCACATCTCGAGACAGAGATGGCCACCAGAAGGATCTAGCCACCAAATCCCTGGTACCAAAAATTCCAGGATGACCCGCCAGCGTAGAAGAATGAACCTCCGAGATGACTCTACTGGTCCAATCATCAGGAACAAACAGTCTACCAGGTGGACAGCGATCAGGTCTATCCGCCTGAAACTCTTGCAAAGCACGTCGCAGATCTGGGGAAATAGCGGATAATATCACCCCATCCTTAAGGATACCTGTAGGTTCCGAATCACCAGGGGAATCAGGCTCAAAACTCCTAGAAAGGGCATCTGCCTTCACATTCTTAGAACCTGGTAGATATGAGACCACAAAATTAAACCGAGAGAAAAACAACGACCAGCGCGCCTGTCTAGGATTCAGGCGCCTGGCAGACTCAAGATAAATCAGATTCTTGTGATCAGTCAAAACCACCACCTGATGTCTAGCACCCTCAAGCCAATGACGCCACTCCTCAAATGCCCACTTCATGGCCAAAAGCTCCCGATTACCGACATCATAATTTCTTTCAGCGGCAGAAAATTTTCGAGAAAAGAACGCACAAGGTCTCATCACTGAGCAATCGGAACTTTTCTGCGACAAAACCGCCCCCGCTCCGATCTCGGAAGCATCGACCTCAACCTGAAAGGGGAGAGAGACATCAGGCTGGCGCAACACAGGGGCAGACGAAAAGCGGCGCTTAAGTTCCCAAAAGGCCTCCACAGCGGCAGAGGACCAATTGGCAACATCAGCACCCTTCTTAGTCAAATCCGTAAGAGGCTTAGCAACACCAGAAAAACCAGTTATAAATCGACGATAAAAATTAGCAAAGCCCAAGAACTTCTGAAGACCCTTTAGAGAAGTAGGCTGCGTCCAGTCACAAATAGCCCGAACCTTGACAGGGTCCATCTCAACAGAAGAAGGGGAAAAAATGTACCCCAAAAAGGAAATCTTTTGAACCCCAAAAACACACTTAGAACCCTTTACACACAGAGAATTCTCCCGCAAGACCTGAAAAACCCTCCTGACCTGCTGAACATGAGACTCCCAGTCCTCAGAAAAAATCAAAATATCGTCCAAATAGACAATCATAAATTTATCCAGATATTCACGGAAAATATCATGCATAAAGGACTGAAAAACTGAAGGTGCATTAGAAAGGCCGAAAGGCATTACTAAATACTCAAAGTGGCCCTCAGGCGTATTAAATGCGGTTTTCCACTCATCCCCTTGCTTAATTCGCACCAAATTATACGCCCCACGGAGATCAATCTTGGAGAACCACTTAGCCCCCCTTATGCGAGCAAACAAATCAGTAAGCAGCGGCAACAGATACTGATATTTGACAGTAATTTTATTCAGGAGTCGATAATCAATACAAGGCCTCAGCGAGCCATCCTTTTTAGAGACAAAGAAAAACCCAGCTCCTAAAGGTGATGAAGAAGGACGAATATGTCCCTTTTCCAGGGACTCCTTAACATACTCTCGCATGGCAGCATGCTCAGGTACAGATAGGTTAAACAAACGACCCTTTGGAAATTTACTGCCTGGAATCAGATCGCAATCACACTCTCTGTGGGAGGGAGAGAACCAATTTTAGGCTCTTCAAAAATATCCCCAAAATCCGACAAAAATGCCGGAACCTCAGAGGGAATAGATGACGAGATAGAAACCAAAGGTATGTCCCCATGAGCCCCCCGACATCCCCAGCTTAACACAGACATAGTTTTCCAGTCCAGTACTGGGTTATGAGATTGCAACCATGGTAATCCAAGCACTAACACATCATGTAAATTATGCAACACGAGGAAGCGAATCATCTCCTGATGGTCTGGAGTCATACGCATAGTCACTTGCGTCCAGAACTGTGGTCTATTACAAGCCAGAGGTGTAGAATCAATACCCTTCAGAGGTATAGGAACTTCCAGAGGCTCCAAATCAAACCCACAGCGCCTGGCGAAGGACCAATCCATGAGACTCAGAGCGGCGCCAGAGTCCACATAGGCATCCACGGTAATAACTGATAATGAACAAATCAGAGTTACAGACAGAAGAAATTTAGACTGTAAAGTGCCAATAGAAACAGACTTGTCAACCTTCCTAGTACGTTTAGAGCATGCTGATATAACATGCGCGGAATCACCACAGTAGAAGCACAAGCCATTTTTGCGCCTATAATTCTGCCGCTCGCTTCTTGACAGAATTCTGTCACATTGCATTTTCTCTGGCGTCCCTTCAGAAGATACCGCCAAATGGTGCACGGGTTTGCGCTCCCGCAAACGCCAATCAATCTGAATCGCCATTGTGATGGACTCATTCAGACCTGTGGGCGTAGGAAACCCCACCATGACATCCTTAACGGCATCAGAAAGGCCTTCTCTGAAAATTGCCGCTAGGGCACACTCATTCCACTGAGTAAGCACAGACCATTTACGAAATTTTTGGCAGTATATCTCAGCTTCATCTTGCCCTTGAGACAGGGCTATTAAAGCTTTTTCAGCTTGAATCTCCAAATTAGGTTCCTCATACAGCAACCCTAAAGCCAGAAAAAACGCATCCACATTGAGCAACGCAGGATCCCCTGGTGTCAATGAAAATGCCCAATTTTGAGGGTCACCTCGCAGCAAAGAAATCACAATCTTAACCTGCTGAACAGGATCTCCAGAGGAGTGAGGTCTGAGAGAAAGGAATAATTTACAATTACATTTGAAATTCAGAAACCGAGATCTATCTCCGGAAAATACCTCAGGTGTAGGAATCTTAGGTTCAGAAATAGGAGTACGTATAACATAATCTTGTAAATTCTGAACCTTCGTAGCAAGATTATTTAAACCTGCAGCCAAACTCTGAGAGTCCATCCTTACACCGGAGAGATCAGAGCCATTCAAGGATTAGAAGGAGAGAAAGGCAAGGCTGTAAATAGAGCAGAAATACAACTGAGCCAACTAAGTAGCAAACGTGAGGAAAAAAAAAAAAAAAAAAATCTACAGACTTCTTTTACTCTCCTTTCTTCTGCCAATTACTTTAACAGTGGCCGGTCATACTGTCATGATTCCCCAATGGCATGGGAACATCAGAAACACAAAATAACAGACTAGCCCTCGGGTGATGGAAACTCAAGCTGACCGTGACCTAAATCTACCACACAACTAACAGTAGCCAGGAAGCATTCCTACGGCTGCCCAGATGCCATGCGCCAGCCGGAGAACTAACTTCGCCTGGAAGAGGAAGAAACAGACCTGGCTTACCTCTAGTGAAATTCCCCAAAGATGATAGTAGCCCCCACATATATTAACGGTGAGTTCAGAGGAAAAGACATACACAGTATGAAGGTAGATTTAGCAAAGCGAGGTCCACTTACTAGATAGAGGAAGGATACAAAAGAGGACTTCACGGTCAGCTGAAAAAACCCTTTCAAAAACCCATCCTGAAATTACTTTAAGACTCCTGTGTCAACTCATGACACAGGAGTGGCAATTTCAGTCCACAAGAGCTTCCAGTAACAGGAAATGACAAACTGTAAACTGGACAAAAAATACAAAACAAAAAGGACAAGAGTCCACTTAGCTGATCAGCAGACTGGTAGCAGGAACATGCAACTGAAAGACTCAGGTTACAATGATGACCGGCAAGGAAGTGACTGGAGAGCAAGGCTAAATAGGGAACTCCCAAAACTGATGGAAGCAGGTGAGCTGAGGCAGAAAAGAACACACAAGTCTCCAGTACCACCAGCCACCACTAGGGGAGCCCAAAAAGCGGATCACAACACCCTACATTATGCTGCAAAATTTGTTGGTAGTCTTCAGACTTCATAACGCCATGCACACGGTCAAGCAGTCCAGTGCCAGAGGCAGCAAAGCAACCCCAAAACATTAGGGAACCTCCACCATGTTTGACTGTAGGGACCATGTTCTTTTCTTTGAATGCCTTTTTTTTCTCCTGTAAACTCTATGTTGATGCCTTTGCCCAAAAAGCTCTACTTTTGTCTCATCTGACCAGAGAACATTCTTCCAAAATGTTTTAGGCTTTTTCAGGTAAGTTTTGGCAAGCTCCAGCCTGGCTTTTTTATGTCTCGGGGTAAGAAGTGGGGTCTTCCTGGGTCTCCTACCATAAAGTCTCTTTTCATTGAGACGCCAATGGATAGTACGGGTTGACACTGTTGTACCCTTGGACTGCAGGGCAGCTTGAACTTGTTTGGATGTTAGTCGAGGTTCTTTATCCAACATCCGCACAATCTTGTGTTGAAATCTCTTGTCAATTTTTCTTTTCCGTCCACATCTAGGGAGGTTAGCCACAGTGCCATGGGCTTTAAACTTCTTGATGACACTGCGCACGGTAGACCAGGAACATTCAGGTCTTTGGAGATGGACTTGTAGCCTTGAGATTGCTCATGCTTCCTCACAATTTGGTTTCTCAAGTCCTCAGACAGTTCTTTGGTCTTCTTTCTTTTCTCCATGCTCAATGTGGTACACACAAGGACACAGGGCAGAGGTTGAGTCAACTTTAATCCATGTCAACTGGCTGCAAGTGTGATTTAGTTATTGCCAACACCTGTTAGGTGCCACAGGTAAGTTACAGGTGCTGTTAATTACAGAAATTAGAGAAGCTTCACATGATTTTTCAAACAGTGCCAATACTTTTGTCCACCCCCTTTTTTATGGTTGGTGTGGAATTATATCCAATTTGGCTTAAGGACAATTATTTTTGTGTTTTTTCATTTAAGACAAATTAAATGAAGATAATAAAGAATTTGGGTTTGCAATCATTTTCAGGAAGAAACTGAGTATTATCTGACAGAATTGCAGGAGTGTCAATAATTTTGGCCACAACTGTAGATAGATCTATCATATCATCTATCATCTGTTATTATCTATCTATTGTATCTATCTATTATCTATCTACCGATAGATATATCGATAGATAGATACGATAGATAGATAGATACGATAGATAGATAATAGATAGATACGATAGATAATAGATACGATGGATAGATAATAGATAGATAATAGATACGACAGATAGATAATAGATATACGATAGATAGATACAATAGATAATAGATCGATAGATAATACCAAGCGCGGTGTTTAGTAATAAACATAAAATGGTAATAAAGAGTTAGGCCGGGATCACACATGCGCGAAACTTGGACGGGTCTCGCATCTTAATAACCGGCACTGCCGCCGGCACTCGGGAGCGGAGCGTGCTGTTGCATGTATTTCTGTGCAGCTGCACGCTTCGCTCCCGAGTGAAGGCGGCAGTGCTGGGTATTAAGATGTAAGACTCGTCTGAGTTTCGCGCATGTGTGATCCCAGCCTTAAATAAAGACACACACACACGAAATCTGCGTTAGGCCGAGGTCCCACTTGCAAGAAACTCGTACGAGTCTCGCACCTCAATACCCGGCACTGCAGTCGGCCCTCGATACCGGAGTGTGCAGCTGCATGTATTACTATGCAGCCGCACGCTCCGCTCCTCAGTGATAGTGGCAGTGCTGGGTATTGAGGCGGGAGACTCTTGTGAGTTTCTCACAAGTATGACCCCGGCCTTAAAAGCAATATCTGTTTAATTTAAAAAAAAATTGAAAAAAAAATGGCGTGGGCTCCCGTGCAATTATCTGCGCCAGACAGGGAAAGCCAGCGACTGGGGGACCGATGTTTGTAGCCTGGGAAGGGGTTAATACCCACGGAGCTTCCCAGGCTATGAATATCAGTCAGTTGTACTGTATATTTAGCCTGTACTGGCTATTAAAACAGGGGAACCCCCCAATAAAAATGACGTGGGGTCCCCCTATAATTTATAGCCAGAAAGGCTACGCAGACAGCTGCGGGTTGATATTCATAGCCTAGGAAAGGGCCATGAATTTTGCCCCCCCTACAAATACCAGCTCCCAGCTGCCCCAGAAATGGCGCATCTGTAAGATGCGCCAACTCCGGCGCTTTGCCTCTCTCTTCCCACTCCTCTGTAGCGGTGGAATATGGGGTAATAAGGGGTTAATGTCACCTGTGTAAGGTGACATTAAGCCAGCTTAGTAATGGAGAGACGTCAGTAAGATACCTACCATTACTAATCCTATAGTTGGTGAAGGGTTAATAAAATACACACACATGCAGAATAAAGTATTTTAATGAAATAAAACACCACACAGTTTTGATATCTTGGTAATCCAAGCGAAGTCCTCATTCATCTGGAAAAAAAGAAAAATAATAAACCAACAGTATACTCCCTGTGTCCGACGAGTCCTTAATAACGAGTGTCCCACGACGAGATCAGCTCTGCTGCATCTGGATGCCTGACATCCAGACATAGCAGAGCTTGTAGATGACCACCGGAGATAACTCTTCAGCGATCACCTACACTGCAGTGTTCTCACAATCAGCTGATCATGAGAACCAGACTAGTGACCAGAGATAACCCCTGGTCACGTGCACGGCAGTGCTCACGGCAAGATAAGTTATCGCGAGAACTGCAGTGGACGCGGACTTCCGGCAGTGGGACAGGTGAGCGCGCATGTAAATTAGGAGACATGCTTAATATGTTGCGATACGCAGTTACTACGCATGTTACTATTCATTAGATGCGATTTTACCGCATCTAATGATCATCCATGGGTAATTTACGGTGCGGCGACAGAGATTCTCCGCATTGTAAACAGACATGCTGCGTTCTGAAAAGACGCGTCGCATGTACGTTTACGTGGGTCTGCTGCCTGCGTCTTTTAACGCATAGTGGAGACGGGATTTCAGGAAATCCCCTCCACTATGCTGTAACATTTGGACGCTGCGTGTATGACACGCAAACACGCAGCGTTCCCTGACCGTGGAAACACACCCTTATAAGGAACAATTTACATAACATGTGAGATCACATTTATACGGCACTCTACACTGAGCACCTACTTTGGTGCTTCCATCTAAATCTCCGAGTGACGAGATTCAGATGAAACCCCAGGGGATCCATTCACCATGAGGCTGCAGAGTTACTCTGTTCAGCGTTGTCCTTTTCAGGAGTGCACAATACTTTGGACTAAAAAGTCGGACAGTACCAGATCACAGATCCTATGGCGTCCACAGTACCTCTATCTGCCTCATTATAGGGAATCTCCCGCCGGGGTCTGCATTCCGTCACTCAAAATATAATAAGGAGTTACGAGGTTACTGGTAAAACAACAACTATGGAAATTTACATGACTACTATCACCTAGAAAAAAATCCAATGAAATCTGTGCTCCCAAATCCAAATGCCCCGTCCTTCTGAGTCCATCTGTGCCTAATCCACAGTAAGAGGCCACATGTTTGGTATTATTGTAGCAGGGAGAGCCCAATTATCAATTTATGGGGTGCATGTTTGCAGAAGCAAAAGCTGGGCACAATGTATGGGGGGAGCTACACGATATAGGGCACTACACTATATGGGGCACAATGTTTGTGCACTGGGCATATTTGCAATTCACCAGAATAAAGCATGGCCTTGATGTTACAAAATAGTCACTGCAGTTGTAGATGAATTAATTGAAATGACATTTCTACAATGTGGTCAATTTTAAGGTTTTTCTGCTGTTCTAGCACCTTAGGGATTCCGCAAATGTTGCCCGCAAACTATTCTGCAAAATCTACATTCCAAAAGCAAAATAGTGCTTCTTCCTTCTCAGCCCTGACCAGTTTTCGATGACACATGGGGCATCAACGCATTCAGGACAAATTGAGCAATAAATTGTGGGGTCCAGGTTCACCGATTAACACTTGTGTAAGTGACAAATTTTGCAGCAATTAAAAAAATGAAAATTTTTACCCCTAACATCTTATATTTATTTCCACATCCCAATGTTATACAACTGTTAGGGTACCGTCACACATTGAAATTTCCATCGCTACGACGTTACGATTCGTGACGTTCTAGCGATATCGTTACGATATCGCTGTGTCTGACACGCTACTGCGATCAGACACCCTGCTGAGAATCGTACGTCGTAGCAGATCGTTTGGAACTTTCTTTCGTCGCTTGATCACCCGTGACATCGCTGGATCGTTGTGTGTGACAGCGATCCAGCGATGTCTTCGCTTGTAACCAGGGTAAACATCGGGTAACTAAGCGCAGGGCCGCGCTTAGTAACCCGATGTTTACCCTGGTTACAAGCGTAAACGTAAAAAAACAAACCGTACATACTCACCCGTCGGTGTCCTTCAGGTCCCTTGCCGTCTGCTTCCTGCTCTGAGTGCCGGCCGGAAAGTGAGAGCAGAGCGCAGTGCTGTGCTCTGCTCTCACTGTACGGCTGCACTCAGAGCAGGAAGCAGACGGCAAGGGACCTGAAGGACACCGACGGGTGAGTATGTACTGTTTGTTTTTTTACGTTTACGCTGGTAACCAGGGTAAACATCGGGTTACTAAGCGTGGCCCTGCGCTTAGTTACCCGATGTTTACCCTGGTTACCCGGGGACTTCGGCATCGCTCCAGCGCCGTGATTGCAACGTGTGACCGCAGTCTACGACGCTGGAGCGATGATTATACGACGCTGCGACGTCACGAATCGTGCCGTCGCAGCGATGAAAATTTCAATGTGTGACGGTACCCTTAGTGTGGGTTCAAAATACTCCCTCTACACACCTAGATGAAATTCTTAAGCAGTGAAGGTTACTTGGAGATGTTTTTGCTGATCTGGCACCTCCGAAGCTCGGCTAAGGTCACCCACAATATACTCAAACAGAGTAAACCAAGTAAAGCTCCCATCCGATCCCTGCCGTATTCTCAAACAACAGTGTATAACCACATATGGGGTACTGCAATGTTCTGTAAAAATTGCATAACAAATTATGGGGTCCATTTTCTGATATTAAACCTTGTGAAAAATATAAAATTAAGCTAAGAAAAGGATTTTAGTGAAACTTCTTTTAATTATTTATTTTCACATCTAAATGTTATAAAGGTTTGTGTATCACATGTAGGTTAAAATTGCTCAGTGCCCCACTAGATTAATTCCTTGAGGGTTTTTTGGCATGTCAGGAGGTCAGCAAATGTGACATGGCATTCACTATCTTTTCCAGACAAAGTTACACTCCAAAAATCAAACAGCGCTCTCGTCTTGGGGGGTTTCTGATGATTTCGTACCATAGGGGCACTGCAAATGAGACAGTGTCTGCAATTTATTCCAGACAAATTTACATTCCAAATACCAAATGTCGCTTATTTCCTTCCGACCCCTGCCATATGTCTAAACAGAACTTTTGACAATATGTAGAGCAATGGTCCCCAACCTTTCTTTTTTTTTACCCGGAGAGTCACATTTCATTCTAAGAAAAGGTCGCAAACCACAATCTGAGTTGGCGACCAATCATAGAAGCCATATTGCAATCATGGAAATCTAGTCATCAAATAGTTATCACTAGTCATTAGAGGGTTATTCTGGACTATCCAGCGTAATGTGGGTCAGTGAGTGAGTGTATCTACTACTCTTTCCTATATAACAATCAGATAGCTGTTGTAAAACTTGGGCCAGTCATGTCCGCTGTTAGGATCTGAGATTGTGGGTTGCATTGATCACCTAGGCAGGTTAATGATGCAACAAGTTTTACTTCTTCCATCCATCGCCTTACAGCAACTCTAGTTAAATGGCCACAAAGAGATGCCCCCAGTCCAAAAGATCCCAACCAGGGACCAACAGTTCCACTGCCCCTGTAACAGGTGATACCTGCTGTTTCCTAAGTTTTGGTATGCTCCGAAAGATGTCGGAAACCATGACTATAGAACGTGTATCTAGCTCCGTATACAAGATGGTGCAAATTACATGGTTTCACCCTTCTACTGGCTCTCCAGAGATTAGAGGAAGCCCCCTTTTTATATTCCACAGCTCTTATTAAGCGCATCCTCCCACAGGATTGGGGAAGATGGAGGGAAGTAATCACTCAATGTTCGACTGTTCAATTAACCTTCATGTTTGTCCTCCATGCTGTGAAGACTAGTAAACCGCAAAGGGCTGATACGTACAGTAAGCGCACAGGCTCACATGAAACAATGACTCATATCCCTGGATCTACTAAAAAAAGGAATAATACATCTGGAATAATTATGAATAATTCACCCCCGCAAAAGTGGCCAGAGTGACGCTGTGTCATATTAAGAATCAAACAGACAATAGACCCATAAAAATTAACTTTTATTACTATATTGAAAGCATGTAGGACTCAATTGAATATATATAAATTTAAAGAACAAAGACTTGCAGCGTGTCTTTGGAAATATGATCAGGGTTAGTCTCGTTCTGCCAAATAGTGATACAACTAGACCTATCAAATCCCTAGTGATACAACTAGACCTATCAAATCCCTAGGATTCCTTTTGATCACCCTACCTTTAGAGGAGGTTGGCACCCTATTCTATTGCAAAATGGAGCCCCCACTCAACGTCTGTGTCCCTGATCGCCCGAATACACACCTTATCTAAATTTCAATAGACACGGATAGTAAAATAATTACATATTGTGACTGGGTCAAAGGTTGTTATCCTGCGTGATGTGAAACCCATAAGTTTCCCTCCAGCATGATGATATGTGCTGAGAGTAAACCAGTCGTTACCAGGGTCAAGGTTTTGTTGTGAGTAGGTTTAAGAGATGGGAGGGACGCCTACTCACCATTAAATGTTAAATGTCCAGCTACTGTTTTTTTTTTCTGTTTGGTCTCTTTGGAGGAAGGAAGCCTACAGGCTGAAGTTTCCGTGAGAGCTGCGGTGTGTTTTTGTCTCAGAAGGCAAGAGCCATACTGGGGAGGACTTTTGTATGGACTTTTTATTTTCATCAGTGCCAGAAAGGCTGTTTTTGTGTTACTATTTTCGCTAAGTAAGTGCCCCTCCGTCCCCGTGTGCAAAAGTAAGTGCGCCCCCGGCCCCGTGTGCAAAAGTAAGTGCGCCCCCGACCCCGTGTGCAAAAGTAAGTGCGCCCCCGGCCCCGTGTGCAAAAGTGAGTGCGCCCCCGGCCCCGTGTGCAAAAGTAAGTGCGCCCCCGGCCCCGTGTGCAAAAGTAAGTGCGCCCCCGGCCCCGTGTGCAAAAGTAAGTGCGCCCCCGGCCCCGTGTGCAAAAGTAAGTGCGCCCCCGGCCCCGGGTGCAAAAGTAAGTGCGCCCCCGGCCCCGTGTGCAAAAGTAAGTGCGCCCCCGGCCCCGTGTGCAAAAGTAAGTGAGCCCCCGGCCCCGTGTGCAAAAGTAAGTGCGCCCCCGGCCCCGTGTGCAAAAGTAAGTGCGCCCCCGGCCAAGTGTGCGAAAGTAAGTGTGCCCCCGGCCCCGTGTGCAAAAGTAAGTGCGCCCCCGGCCCCGTGTGCAAAAGTAAGTGCGCCCCCGGCCCCGTGTGCAAAAGTAAGTGCGCCCCCGGCCCCGTGTGCAAAAGTAAGTGCGCCCCCGGCCAAGCGTGCAAAAGTAAGTGCGCCCCCGGCCCCGTGTGCAAAAGTAAGTGCGCCCAGGGGCCCCGTGTGCAAAAGTAAGTGCGCCCCCGGCCCCGTGTGCAAAAGTAAGTGCGCCCCCGGCCCCGTGTGCAAAAGTAAGTGCGCCCCCGGCCCCGTGTGCAAAAGTAAGTGCGCCCCCGGCCCCGTGTGCAAAAATAAGTGCGCCCCCGGCCCCGTGTGCAAAAGTAAGTGCGCCCCAGGCCCCGTGTGCAAAAGTAAGTGCGCCCCCGGCCCCGTGTGCAAAAGTAAGTGCGCCCCCGGCCCCGTGTGCAAAAGTAAGTGCGCCCCCGGCCCCGTGTGCAAAAGTAAGTGCGCCCCGGTCCCGGGTGTGGAAAAGTAAGTGCGCCCCGGTCCCGGGTGTGGAAAAGTAAGTGGCCCCCCTGGTCCCGTGTGTGAAAAGTGCTGCTGTAAAGCTGGCAGCGCTGTTCAAGCACCATGTATTTCCTTCAGGAAATGCCCATCTAGTTATTATTATTATTCTTCTCCGCGTTTTCCGCAATTAATGCGGCCCGAACCGCTCGGCGCAGAGACCCCGTTCAGGCGGCGCTTCGAAGGCCTCGGTGGGGACAGGTGTGCTATGACTTTTATAGTCGATCCGATATGTAGTATTTATTTAAATCGCATTTAAAAAAAAAAAATTCCCATAAGAAATAATGGCGAACTTTCCATTACCCCCAACTTGACCTTCCAAAGATGGCAGCTATGCAAATGTATGGTGTCCATTTTAGGACATGATCATTTATCAAAGTCAAACATCAGAATAAAGTGACTATGACACCCTCTCGTCCCGTGTGTGAAAAGTAAGTGCCCCGGCCCCGTGTGTGAAAAGTAAGTGCCCCCCGGCCCCGTGTGTGAAAAGTAAGTGCCCCCCGGCCCCGTGTGTGAAAAGTAAGTGCCCCCCCGGCCCCGTGTGTGAAAAGTAAGTGCCCCCCGGCCCCGTGTGTGAAAAGTAAGTGCCCTCCTGGCCCCGTGTGCAAAAGTAAGTGCGCCCCCGGCCCCGTGTGCAAAAGTAAGTGCGCCCCCGGCCCAGTGTGCAAAAGTAAGTGCGCCCCCGGCCCCGTGTGCAAAAGTAAGTGCGCCCCCGGTCCCGTGTGCAAAAGTAAGTGCGCCCCCCGTCCCGTGTGCAAAAGTAAGTGCGCCTCCGGTCCCGTGTGCAAAAGTAAGTGCGCCCCCGGGTGCAAAAGTAAGTGCACCCCCGCCCTAGTGTGTACCAGGGTGGCCCCGCCCACCAAATCGGACCATTCCAAAGCACTATCTGTAGTTCCTTCAGGAAATACCCATCTAGTTATTATTATTAGGCTTTTTTCCGCAATTAATGCGGCCCGAACTGCTGCACGCACAGACTCCAGTGAGGCGTCATTTCGAAGCCAGCGTCCACGAGAGGTGTGCTAAGTATTTTTCGGGTCGATCGGATTTGTAGTTTTGGCGCAATTTGCATTTGAAAATTGTTTTCCCCTCATTGGAAAGCATTGTCTCAATGTGTTTCAATAGGGAAATTTTCCCATAGGTTATAATGGGCTGATTTCTGAGGCAATTTCAAAATAACTGCCAACTGCCACCTTGCTGATTAGCTCATTGATATGCGCAGTCAGACCCAGTTACTATGCCAACGCCTACGAACTGTACATGACCCCACTAGGACACAGTTTCGCCAGATAATATCAGCTCTTAAAGTGACCTGCCCACCAAATCGGACTCTGAGGTGCACAGCCCACCAAATCGGACCCCGAGTGGCCCCGCCCACCAAATCAGACCCCGAGTGGCCCCGCCACCCAAATCGGACACCGAGTGGCCCCGCCCACCAAATCGGACACCGAGGGGCCCCGCCCACCAAATCGGACCCCGAGGGGCCCCGCCCACCAAATCGGACCCCGAGGACCGCCCACTAAATCGGACCTAGAGTGGCCCCGCCTACCAAATCGGACCCAGAGTGGCCCCGCCCACCAAATCGGACCCGGAGTTGCCCCGCCCACCAAATCGGACCCAGAGTGACAACCGCCTACCAAATCGGACCCAGAGTGGCCCCGCCCACCAAATCGGACCCTGAGTTGCCCCGCCCACCAAATCAGACCCAGAGTGACCCCGCCCACCAAATCAGACCCAGAGTGACCCCAACACCAAATCGGACCCCGAGGGGCCCCGCCCACAAAATCGGACCCAGGGTGACCCCGCCCACCAAATCGGACCCAGATTGACCCCGCCCACCAAATCGGACCCAGGGTGACCCCACCCACCAAATCGGACCCAGGGTGACCCCCCACCAAATCGGACCCAGAGTGACCCCGCCCACCAAAACGGACCCAGAGTGACCCCGCCCACCAAATCGGAACCAGAGTGACCCCGCCCACCAAATCGGACCCAGAGTGACCCCGCCCACCAAATCGGACCCAGAGTGACCCCGCCCACCAAATCAGACCCAGAGTGACCCCGCCCACCAAATCGGACCCCGAGTGACCCCGCCCACCAAATCGGACCCCGAGTGACCCAGCCCACCAAATCGGACCCCGAGTGACCCAGCCCACCAAATCGGACCCAGAGTGACCCCGCCCACCAAATCGGACCCAGAGTGACCCCGCCCACCAAATAGGACCCAGAGTGACCCCACCCACCAAATCGGACCCTGAGGTGCCCGTCCATCAAATCAGACCCAGAGTGGGAGCCCACCAAATCGGACCCAGAGTGACCCCGCCCACCAAATCAGACTCTGAGTGACCCCACCCACCAAATCGGACCCAGAGTGACCCCACCCACCAAATCGGACCCTGAGGTGCCCGTCCACCAAATCAGACCCAGAGTGGGAGCCCACCGAATCGGACCTAGAGTGGCCCCGCCCACCAAATCGGACCCCGAGTGACCCCACCCACCAATTCGGACGAGTGACCCCACCCACCAAATAGGACCCAGAGTGACCCCGCCCACCAAATCAGACCCAGAGTGACCCCGCCCACCAAATCGCTCCCTGAGTGACCCCACCCACCAAATCGGACCCAGAGTGACCCCGCCCACCAAATCAGACTCAGAGTGACCCCGCCCACCAAATCGGACCCCGAGTGACCCCGCCCACCAAATCGGACCCCGAGTGACCCAGCCCACCAAATCGGACCCAGAGTGACCCCGCCCACCAAATCGGACCCAGAGTGACCCCGCCCACCAAATAGGACCCAGAGTGACCCCACCCACCAAATCGGACCCTGAGGTGCCCGTCCATCAAATCAGACACAGAGTGGGAGCCCACCAAATCGGACCCAGAGTGACCCCGCCCACCAAATCGGACCCAGAGTGACCCCACCCACCAAATCAGACCCTGAGGTGCCCGTCCACCAAATCAGACCCAGAGTGGGAGCCCACCGAATCGGACCTAGAGTGGCCCCGCCCACCAAATCGGACCCCGAGTGACCCCGCCCACCAATTCAGACGAGTGACCCCACCCACCAAATAGGACCCAGAGTGACCCCGCCCACCAAATCGGACCCAGAGTGACACCGCCCACCAAATCGGACCCAGAGTGACCCCGCCCACCAAATCGGACCCCCAGTGGCCCCGCCCACCAAATCGGACCCCCAGTGGCCCCACCCACCAAATCAGACCCCCCAGGGGCCCCGCCCACCAAATCGGACCCCGCCCACCAAACCGGACGCGAGGGGCCCCGCCCACAAAATCAGACCGCGAGGGGCCTTGCCCACGAAATCGGACCCCGAGGGGCCCAGCTCACCAAATCGGACCCCGAGTGACCCCGCCCACCAAATCGGTCCCTGAGGTGCCCCGTCAACCAAATCAGACCCAGAGTGGCTCCGCCCACCAAATAGGACCCAGAGTGACCCCGCCCACCAAATCGGACCCAGAGTGACCCCGCCCACCAAATCGGTCCCTGAGGTGCCCCACCCACCAAATCAGACCCAGAGTGACCCCGCCCACCAAATCGGTCCCTGAGGTGCCCCACCCACCAAATTGGACTTAGAGTGACCCCGCCCACCAAATCGGACCCAGAGTGACCCCGCCCACCAATTCGGACGAGTGACCCCACCCACCAAATAGGACCCAGAGTGACCCCGCCCACCAAATCGGACCCAGAGTGACCCCACCCACCAAATAGGACCCCCAGGGGCCCCGCCCACCAAATGGTACCCCCAGTGGCCCTGCCCACCAAATCGGACCCCCAGGGGCCCCGCCCACCAAATCGGACCCCCAGGGGCCCCGCCCACCAAATATGACACCCAGGGGCCCCGCCCACCAAACCGGACGCGAGGGGCTCCGCCCACCAAAACGGACCCCGAGGGGCCCCGCCCACCAAATCGGACCCCTAGGGGCCCCGCCCACCAAATCGGACCCCCAGAGGCCCCGCCCACGAAATGGGACGCCCAGTGGCCCCGCCCACCAAATCAGACCCCCAGGGGCCCCGCCCACCAAATCGGACCCCACCCACCAAACCAGATGCGAGGGGCCCGCCCACAAAATCGGACCCCGAGGGGCACCGCCCACCAAATCGGACCCCGAGTGACCCCGCCCACCAAATCGGTCCCTGAGGTGCCCCGTCCACCAAATCAGACCCAGAGTGGCTCCGCCCACCAAATAGGACCCAGAGTGACCCCACCCACCAAATCGGACCCAGAGTGACCCCGCCCACCAAATCAGACCCAGAGTGACCCCGCCCACCAAATCGGACCCAGCGTGACCCCACCCACCAAATCGGACCCAGAGTGACCCCGCCCACCAAATCAGACCCAGAGTGACCCCGCCCACCAAATCGGACCCAGAGTGACACCGCCAACCAAATCGGACCCAGAGTGACCCCGCCCACCAAATCTGACCCAGAGTGACCCCGCCCATCAAATCAAACCCAGAGGTGCCCAGCCCACCAAATCCTCAACCCTGAGGGGCACCCAAGTGTGAAAGTTTTGCAGGGGCAGCCCGGGCACCATTCCAAAGCACTATCTGTATTTCCTTCAGGAAATACCCATCTAGTTATAGTGCTTTGGAACAAAGCACTATATTGTAATCCGATCGTGGTAAACTTATTATTATTATTCAGTCAGCAATTAATGCGGCCCGAACCGCTGCACTCACAGACTCCAGTGAGGTGTCATTTCGAAGCCAGCGTCCCCAAGAGGTGTGCTAAGTATTTTTCGTGACGATCGGATTTGTAGTTTTGGCGCAATTTGCGTTTGAAAAAAGTGTCTCAATGCATTTCAATAGGGAAATTTTCCCATAAGGTTATAATGGGCTAATTTCTGAGGCAATTTGAAATGTAACTGCCAACTGCCACCTGGCTGATTAGCTCATTGATATGCGCAGTCAGACCCAGTTACTATGCCAACGCCTACGAACTCTACATGACCCCACAGGACACACTTTTGCCAGATAATATCAGCTCTTAAAGTGACCCGCCCACCAAATCGGACCCCGAGGTGCCCAGCCCACCAAATCGAACCCCGAGTGGCCCCGCCCACCAAATCGGACCCCGAGGGGCCCCGCCCACCAAATCGAACCCCGAGTGGCCCCGCCCACCAAATAAGACCCCGAGGGGCCCCGCCCACCAAATTGGACCCTGAGTGGCTCCGCCCACCAAATCGGATGTCTGTATATAGGGGGATGTCTGTATACAAGGGGGATGTCTGTATATAAGGGGGATGTCTGTATATAAGGGGGATGTCTGTATATAAGGGGGATGTCTGTATATAAGGGGGATGTCTGTATATAAGGGGGATGTCTGTATATAAGGGGGATGTCTGTATATAAGGGGGATGTCTGTATATAAGGGGGATGTCTGTATATAAGGGGGATGTCTGTATATAAGGGGGATGTCTGTATATAAGGGGGATGTCTGTATATAAGGGGAATGTCTGTATACAAGGGGGATGTCTGTATATAAGGGGGATGTCTGAATATAAGGGGATGTCTGTATATATGAGTGGTGTTTTTATATAGGGGAATGTGGCCAAAGTGGCTACCGAGAAGCTGTGTGCACCAAAGTGGCTACCAAGGATTCCTGCATGCCAAAATGGCTACCCTGGGGCAGGGCTCTGCATGCCAGACATGCTCCTGAGGTTCATTGGTAGCTGGCAGCGCTGTTCAAGCACCATGTATTTCCTTCAGGAAATGCCCATCTAGTTATTAATTGTTCTAACCCCATCCCCATGCCATCACCACCCCCAACTTCCATATTTGTGCCCAGGTCTCTATCTGCACTATCTTCCCCTCCTATAAAATGAATACCCTTCCCTCCAATCCCTAGTTTAAACACTCCTCCAACCTTCTAGCCATTTTCTCCCCCAGCACAGAAGCACCTTCCCCACTGAGGTGCAGCCCGTCCCTAGCGTTGAACCTGTAGCCAACTGAGAAGTCAGCCCAGTTCTGAAGGAACCCAACCCCTCCTTCCTACACCAATTCTTGAGCCACTTATTAACTTCTCTAATCTCCCGTTCCCTCTCTGGCGTGGCACGTGGTACAAGCAGTATTTCGGAAAATACCACGTTGGAGGTCTTTGCTTTCAGCTTGCAGCCTAATTCCCTGAAATCGTTTTTAAGGACCTTCCACCTACCTCTAACTGTGCCAATGTGCACCATGATCGCTGGGTTCTCACCAGCCCCTCCCAGTAATCTGTCAACCCGATCAGCGATGTGTCGGACTTGCGCGCCAGGTAGGCAGCACACCGTTCGACGATCCCGGTCTTTGTGACAGATTGCCCTATCTGTTCCCCTAATAATTGAGTCCCCCACTACCAGCACTTGTCTGGCCTGCACTGCTCTCCTATTTCCCTCCTTACTGTAGCAGTCACTCCTCCGGCTTTCAGAAGACATGCCTGGCTGCAGCAGTGCTACTCCTGTACTGGCACCCCCCTCATCTGCCAACTTAGCAAACTTATTGGGGTGTGCCAGATCAGGACTAGCCCCCCTGGCACTCTTCCCTCTACCTGGCCTTCTAACTGTCACCCAGCTTGCTGCTTCACTGTCCTACCATACCCCCTCATCTATCCCATTGAGCATCTGCTCAGTGAGCAGAAGACTCCTTTCCATATTGTCAGTGGATCTCAGTGTTGCCAGCTGCACATTTAGATTTAGAATCTGGGCTTCCAAATGTTCAATGTGCTCACATCTCGCACAGCAGTATGCACCCTCGACCGGTTGCTTAAGGATCACATACATTTGGCAAGATGTGCACTGGATGGCATTAACAATAGTGGAGCACATTTCCTAATGGAGATTGCACCAGACAGAAACGTTAAATAAAAATAAATACAAAGTATTAATAAAATACAGACAGCAATTCAGTAATTCCTCCCTTGGAAACTCTCTGAATCCAAAGTCCCTGAATCACAAGTCACACTTACCGCCGTTCACACTTACGCTCAGGTCACACTCAGCTCGTTCACACTCGCTAAGCTGAAGATTTAAAGAGATTATTTTTCCTTTTTCCCCTCAGCAGCAATCCACCTTGCTGTTCAACGCACTTCCAAAAAAAAAAAAACTGGCTTAAGCCAGTACATGTCCGGGCCCGTCTGAGAGCGTTTGGATAATCCAGAAGCGTATTGGGAGAATGTCATATGGTCTGATGAAACCAAAGTAAAACTGTTTGGTAGAAACAAAACTCGTAGTGTTTGGAAGAGACAGAATGCTGAGTTGCATTAAAAAAACACCATACCTACTGTGAAGCATGGGGGTGACAACACCATGCTTTGGGGCTGTTTCTCTGCAAAGGGACCAAGACGACTGATCAGTGTACATGAAAGAATGAATGGGGCCATGTACAGTTATATGAAAAAGTTTGGGAACTCCTATTAATCTTAAGCTTAATGTTTTATAAAAATTGTTTTTTTTTGCAACAGCTATTTCAGTTTCATATATCTAATAACTGTTGGACACAGTAATGTTTCTGCCTTGAAATGAGGTTTATTGTACTAACATAAAATGTGCAATCTGCATTCAAACAAAATTTGACAGGTGCATAAGTATGGGCACCCTAATCATTTTCTTGTTTTAAATACTCCTACCTACTTTTTACTGACTTACTAAAGCACTTTTTTTGGTATTGTAACCTCATTGAGCTTTGAACTTCATAGCCAGGTGTATGCAATCATGAGAAAAGCTACTTAAAGTGGCCACTTGCAAGTTGTTCTCCTGTTTGAATCTCCTCTGAAGAGTGGCATCATGGACTCCTCAAAAAAACTGTCAAATGATCTGAAAACAAAGATTATTCAACATAGTTGTTCAGGGGAAGGATACAAAAAGCTGTCTTAAAAAATTTAACCTATCAATTTCCACTGTGAGGAACATAGTAAGGAAATGGAAGAACACAGCTACAGTTCTTGTTAAGGCCAGAAGTGGCAGGCCAAGAAAAACATCAGAAAGGCAGAGAAGAATGGTGAGATCAGTCAAGGACAATCCTCAGACCACCTCCAGAGAGCTGCAGCATCAACTTGCTGCAGATGGTGTCACTGTGCATCGGTCAACTATACAATGCACTTTGCACAAGGCGAAGCTGTATGGGAGAGTGATGCGAAAGAAGCTGTTTCTGCAAGCACACTACAAACAGTCGGGTGAGGTATGCAAAAGCACATTTGGAGAAGCCAATTTCTTTTTGGAAGAAGGTCCTGTGGACTGATGAAACCAAGATTGAGTTGTTTGGTCATACAAAAAGGCATTATGCATGGCGGCAAAAAATCACAGCATTCCAAGAAAAACACTTGCTACCCACAGTAAAATTTGGTGGAGGTTCCATCATACTTTGGGGCTGTGTGGCCAATGCCGGCACCGGGAATCTTGTTAAAGTTGAGGGACGCATGGATTCCTCTCAGTATCAGTAGATTCTTGACTGAATAATGTTCATGAATCAGTGACAAAGTTGAAGTTACGCAGGGGATGGATCTTTCAGCTAGACAATGATCCAAAACACAGCTCCAAATCTACTCAGGCATTCATGCAGAGGAACAATTACACTGTTCTGGAATGGCCATCCCAGTGCCCAGACCTGAATATCATTGAACATCTGTGGGATCATTTGAAGAGGGCTGTCCATGCTCGGTGACCATCAAACTTAACTGAACTGGAATTGTTTTGTAAAGAGGAATGGTCAAAAATACCTTCATCCAGGATCCAGGAACTCATTAAAAGCTACAGGTAGCGACTAGAGGCTGATATTTTTGCAAAAGGAGGATCTACTAAATATTAATGTCACTTTTCTGGTGAGGTGCCCATACTTATGCACCTGTCAAATTTTGTTTGAATGCAGATTGCACATTTTCTGTTAGTACAATAAACCTCATTTCAAGGCAGAAACATTACTGTGTCCAACATATGAAACTGAAATAGCTGTTGCAGAAAAAAAATATTTGTATAAAACATTAAGCTTAAGATTAATAGGGGTGCCCAAACTTTTTCATATAACTGTATCGTGAGATTTTGAGTGCAAACCTCCTTCCATCAGCAAGGGCATTGAGGATGAAACGTGGATGGGTATTTCAGCATGATAATGATCCCAAGGACACCACCAGAGCAATGAAGGAGTTGCTTTATAAGAAGCATATGAAGGTCCTGGAGTGGCCTAGCCAGTCTCCAAATCTCAACTCCATAGAAAACCTCCGGAGGGAGTTGAAAGCCCGTGTTGCATAGCGACAGGCCCAAAACATCATTGCTCTAGAGGAGATTTGCATGGAGGAATGGTCCAACATACCACCAACAGTGTGTGCCAACTTTGTGAAGACTTAAAGAAAACATTTGACCTCTGTCATTACCAACAAAGGATATATAACAATATATTGAGATGAACTTTTGTTAATGACGAAATACTTGTTTTCCACCGTAATTTGAAAATAAATCTTTCCAAATCAGACAAGGTGATTTTCTGGATTTGTTTTCTCATTTTGACTCGTATAGTTGTGGTCTACCTGTGATGTCAATTGCAGGCCTCTCTCATCTTTTTAAGTGGGAGAACTTGCACAATTTGTGGCTGACTAAATACTTTTTCCCCACTGTATGTCTCAGCAGAAGATTGCAAGCAACATGATAAAGCAAACTATGTGTCATCCTTGGAGCTGCCCACTGATCAGTATTTTCAAGTTCAGAGCATACTAGGATACATTAATAATGCAGGATAGCTCTATCCCTTTGGGTCAATCCCCAAGGGACATAAAAATAATAGTGATATTTTGGGTGGCTATATGCACTCTCCACAGCTCCCACCGTATCAATATTTTTAAGCTATATTGCTCCCAGATACCTCACTCCATCTAGGTCCAATCTCCAAGGGACACACAAATCATCAGTCTTCATACAGTTTATACGCAAGTACTTTTTTAGAGATACTCTGTATTAATGTATTCAAACATTATTAAAAAATGAATCACCCTGTGCAAAGTGATAGCAAACAGTTGATATCTGATCGACTACTGATGTGGTCCACTAATATAGCAAATCATAATGATATAAAGATGACATAGTATTAGGAAAATGCTATCAGCATTATAGAGATACCCAAAATCAAGATAATTTGTAATAATAATGTTACAAATCAGTGGAAATTATCCCAGATATTATCACAGTTGTGAGGCCTATTTTTCCCGTAGGAAAAGTACTAGGCTGTACCTGCCTAGCAGAGGAGATTGGCACCCTAATAACACAAGATTTGCCGCCCCCGCTTCATGGTGGCTCGCCCTCACTTGCCCTAGTTGTCCCTGCTACATATATAGATACAGATATATTTCTAATCTAGACAGAACAGGTGCTATTTTATACAAGGCCTAAATGCACACCATAGAACCATTAAAATGACATCATGACTATACGTCTAATACGATAAGTTAGTCTCCGTTTCTCATGCCTTGGCGCATTTCCCCAAGAAAGAGAATCATCAGGAGGCCAAGTTGTAAGTCAAAGAAAGATAGAGATAGCTTCTAGTAATGAGCGAGTAAACTTGTTGCTCGGGTTTTCCCGAGCATGCTCGGGTGATCTTCGAGTATTTGTTAGTGTTCGGAGATTAAGTTTTCATCGAAGCAGTAGAATGATTTGCCAGGCTGAGTACATGTGGGGGTTGCCAGGTTGCTCGGGAATCCCCACATGTAATCAAGCTGGCTAAGGCTGGTTTCACATTTGCGGTTGTTGCCGCAGCGTTTGTACCGCAAAAAAAGCATGCGTTTTTTTTCCTATATTTAAAATGAAAAACGCATACGTTTTTGTTTTCTCGCGTTTTGCCGCGTTTGACGACGCATGCGTTTTTTTGCCGTTTGCGGCTTGGCACGGAAATGCAACTTGTAGTAATTTCTAGAGGCGTCTATTTGCCGCCAGGAAACGCATGCGGTCGATTGCGCAAGGATTGCGACAAAAAAACGCATTGCTGTCTATGTAAACACATGCGTTTTTAAGCACATGCGTTTGGTTGCGTTTTTGAACGCATGCGTTTTAATAGAGAAAAACAAGTCTAGACACTGATAAGCCACCCCCCACTATCAAGGTGATAAAGGGAGGGTGTGGACAGTTGCAGGTAACTTCTCACCAGACTCTGAAGCAGACGAAACACAGACAGGCTACATCTTGGAGGAAAACCAAGCCCTAACCCTAATGGGAAAATGGAAATAAATAAATTTTTTTATTTTTTAAATTTTTCCCTAACTAAGGAGTTGATGAAGGGGGTTTGATTTCTATTTATAACGGGTTTTCTGGTGGATTTTTATGATTGGCAGCTGTCACACAAAAGACGCTTTTTATTCCAAAAAATATTTTTTGCGTTACCACATTTTGAGAGCTATAATTTTTCCATATTTTGGTCCACAGAGTTATGTGAGGTCTTGTTTTTTGCGGGACGAGTTGAGATTTTTATTGGTAACATTTTCGGGCACGTGACATTTTTGATCGCTTTTTATTCCAATTTTTGTGAAGCAGAATGAACAAAAACCAGCTATTCATGAATTTCTTTTGGGGGGCATTTATACCCTTCCGCGTTTCATCATAATACACGCCCTCTGTAGTCCCATTGGCGGTGTCTATCTTGATTTTTCTCTTGTGAAATTTCTCATCATGCGTACCAAAAACGCAAATGCAGGAAAAAACGCATATAAACGCATACAAACGCGGCGTTTTTTTAACCGCATGCGTCAACGCATGCGTAAAAAAAAAAAGCCGCATTTGTACACGTTTACATGCGCTTTTTCTACCACTTGCGGATGCGTTTTAAACGCTGCGGATTTAAACGCAGATGTGAAACTAGCCTAATTGCTGTAAATCATTCAGCTGTCATGATGAAGACTTAATCTTCGAACACTAAGGGTATGTTTCCACGTTCAGGAAACATTGCGTGATTGATGCTGCGCAGAGCCGCAGCGTCAAACACGCAGCATCCTGATGTTACAGCATAGTGGAGGGGATTTTATGAAATCCCGTCTCCACTATGCGTGGTAACACGCACCCGGCGGTCCTGCGATTACCGACTTGCGGTGCGTCTTTTAACATCGCAGCATGTCCGTTTACCTTGCGGCGACGCTGCGTCACCGCAGGGTAAATCACAGGGCCCTATGTGTGGGGTGCGATGATGCCGGATGTGTGCAATAAACACATCCAGCATCATCGCGTCACAGAAGGGGGCGGAGCAGGTTTGCCGCTCCGTCCAAACCGCCGGCCATCCTGAAAGTGGACACGTACCCTAACAAATACTCGGGTATCAACCTGTAAAGCGCTGCGGAATATGTTAGCGCTATATAAAAATAAAGATTATTATTATTATCACCCGAGAATGCTCGGGAAAACCCGAGCAACGAGTATACTCGCTCATCACTAATAGCTACAAGAACGCAGGATAATCCTGGGCCCATTGGGATATAGCACAATGGGCCCAATGTTAAGGCAGGTACAGCCTAGTACTAACCCTTGGGAAAAATAAGCCTTGCATCTGTGATATGACCTGGGATAATTTCCACTGATTTATAACATTGGTATTATTAATGGTATCTTGATAGTGGATATTTCTATAATGTTGATAGCATTTTCCTAAAACCATGTCTTCTCGAGATCATTATGATTTGCTATATTAGTGGACCACATCGGTAAACAATCAAGATATTAATAAGTGATAATTGTTTATTATCACTTTGCACAGGGTAGGATGTTTTTTAATATTTGAATAAATTTATGTTTTAAAGGGTTTTGATGTACACCACTGATAATTCCTGTTTTCCAAATAATATACCTATATTTAAGATACTCTGTATATCAGAATCAGAGCTGGAATCTGCCCCTTCCTGATTAACCATCAATATGACACAATAGAAAGAGAAAATCAACACTTATCATTAGTCATCCCATATCATAATCAAAGATATAAAGCTGCCCCTAGATCAGTGGTTCTCAACTCCAGTCCTCAAGACCCAACAGGTCATGTTTTCAGGATTTCCTTAGTATTGCAAAGGCAATGGAATTAATGCTTGAGCAGGGGATGAAATTATCACCTGTGCAACACTGAGGATATCCTGAAAACATGACCTGTTGGTGGGTCTTGAGGACTGGAGTTGAGAAACACTGCCCTAGATGATTCTCCATCAATGTGGTATAAATAAAATATCAACACTTATCATTAGACGTCCCGACGGGTTTCCCCTTGCGTTGTTCAAGGTTCATCACAGGACCAGTGGGAGACATCAGTCTCTCTCCATGTGGCCAGAAAAAGTGCTGTGTGCAAGGTCTGGTGTGTGTGCCACCAACCTATGGCGATTGAGACAATGTCTTCCGAGTTGAGGTCGCCAAAATAGCCTCTCACCAAAGCATTTAGTACACCATGCTCTTTTTAGAATGATCCGCAACTGGAAATGATGTCGGTGAAACGCAAATTGCACTCTAATCTGTCGCGCAGGCGGAATTGGCATCAGTAGAATGCACCATGCCACTATATGAGAGGAAGTGGCATCAGTGGAGCGTTCAATGCACACCAAGCCTCAATGAGAGTGAAAGTGGCATCAGTGGAAAACACAATGCGCTCCATGCCACTATCAGAGTGGAAATTGTGTCAGTGGAGTGCACCCTTTGCTCTACAGTAGGGTATTGCAATAGTGGCATACTCAATGGCCAGGTTGCAGCACCCACAGAGAAACTCTGGTTGGAGTGCAGCAATCAAGGCCAGAATGCAGCCATATTTCTTGGATACATAACTAGATATGGGAGGGGCAAAAAAAACTGAAATGTCCTATACCCCCATTTAAAAATACTGTAAGGCACTAGACTCACAGATGTATACCTAAAGCAAATATCAATACATGCACTCTTATGTCTATTCTATCATAAAAAAAAGTTTACTTCCAGGGGATGATTCACCCAGACCAAAGAAGAAATTGTCCAAAGAAAAACATTTTATAGAAAAAGCCCCCCAGTTCCATACACAAGATAGTCACAGGGCATGGTTTCATCTTTCCACTGTTTTGCCGGGGATTAGAGGCAGCCCCCTTTTTATATTCCACAACTCTCATTGAGGGCATTGTCCCACAGGATTGGGTAAGGTGGAGGAAGCTAATCCCTCATTGCTCGATTCTTCAATTAACTTGCATATTTGTCCTTCAAGGTGTGTAGACTAGTAAACCACAGAGGGCTTATACAATACGTAATCAGCAGGAATTCCACATATTAACATACAAGAGTCAATGTACAGGCTCATATGAAACTATGGCTCAGGTCCCTGGACCTACTGAACAAAGGAACAATACATCTGGCATAATTAAGGATAATTCACCCCAACAAAAGTGGCCAGGGTGACCCTTCTTAATTAGCCCCAGAAACTGCTGGATTCTGTTCTTGGTTGCTGTTGACGGGGCTGCTAGACTTGATAGACTTCCTTCTCCACTTGTCGTGACAGTCCATTGGCATTTCTATCAGGACAGACACAGATGTAAGAAGTTTCACCTTCATGAGAATGAAACTTTGTATCATTCAGCTTCTCAAAGTATATTACACGTCTGCTTTTCAAATAAACTCCACAATCCCCATTCCTACACTCTAACGCAGAAAGTGCAAAGGCAGGTAAAAAATTATAAAGAAGGGCAACACAGTAATCTTCTTTAGGAGTCCAACTGCTTCCTGGAGCCCAACTCCCCAGTGCTTGGGCTCTAAGTGGTCCGGCTTTGGCTAGTGCCTGAGCCCCCGACAAGAAAAAAAATGGACGACAGCTCCCTGAGTCATCTACACAATCGCCTACTCCCGCATAGAAGGTGGGGAACCCCAAGGACAGTATGATCTCTAGGGGGTGGTAGTAGTCTGCGCCCCGAGAAGTCTATCCCAGGCCTGTTAATTTCTCAAGAAAGGGTCATCCTGCTCTCTTCCTTCTGGGATCAAACCCACCACATACAAGCAATGTTGACCCTCCATTTTCAGATCTTGCAGACTTCAAGGCAAATGGTTGAACGAGAGGTGATGATGGGTCTCACACTCTACGATGGACCCCATTCTCCGCTGCGGATCGTACGTAGCAAGCTCATTCTGGGAAGCCAAGTGTCGGTAGCTTGTGGCTAGTGGGGTCTGCTAGCATTTTTCCAGCCCTGGTCCTGACTTGCCTCCTTCTCTCTTCCGACCAGCCTAGGCCCCTCAGTCTGCTCATTAGTTGCTATTTCATGGCTCTCCTGTATGAAGTCTGCTAGAACTTCAGCGGTGAAGGCTGCAGCCTCAAATTTTTTTTCCAAAAGTGGCAGGTTCCGGAATACAGGCTACTGCCACCTCCGCTGTCGTGCCAGCTTGATCTGGCTCCGATATTCCTCTGGTTGCTCTGTAGGGAGTCTTACAGGATTCTGCCATCTTTGTAGCCTTGACAAAAGAAATTCACTGCACATGCTTTATTTCAGTGGTGCAAAAAATAATTTTATTCATTCGTGGGAGCAGTTAAAGACAAAACATGGCTGAGCAACAGAGTTAGACGTTTCGACCCCGCCAGCGTCTTCTTCACTAAGTCGCTTTAAGTTGTTGAAGCAAGAGGGGAAGAAATGTTTCTCAATAGTGGTCACTGCCTGACAGTTATACAGGCGCCAGAGTGCCAAATCCAGCTATAGCAACACAGCATCTTATGACATATGCCTTGTGCAGCCCTTTTGGACGCTTTTTTGGAGTGTTACACCACAGAAAGATTTGTAGATTGTAAGCTCTCACGAGCAGGGTCGTCTTATGTTGCTTTAATTTTTGTATTGTTAACATTGTTACTTATGACTGTTGTGTTTGAAACTGTTAAACTGTAAAGCGCACAGAGGACATAATACTCTATGGATGATTAATTTAACAGAGAAAACTTTTTCAACTTTGTTTTGGAGAGTTCTATGCCACAAAAATGTACCCCAGAGGACAGAATACTCTTTGGATGAGTAAGTAAATACAGAACTATTTTTTAAGGATTATATACCAATGAAATGTACCCCAGAACATGTAATATTCTATGGATGAGCAATATAACACCAATACATTTTTGAACAGTTTTTTGATAGTTACATACCATCAAAATGTACTACAGATGACGTAATATTCTATAGATGACTAAATCCAGATAAATTTGTCAATATGTTTTGAGGGAGTAATATAGCAACAAAATGTAACAAGAACCGTGTTACAGTGTATGGATGAATCATTGAATCCATAAGTTTTGCAAGGGTTTTTTCAAGTTTTTTCTTATAGCACCTTAAAAGTAACAAGAACTGTGCTACAGTGCATGGATAAACCACTGACTCCACAAAAAAAGTATTAACTTTTTTGGCGTTTTGTATACCACTAAAATGTAACAAGAACCACGTTAAGCCTTTATGGATGACTAATTGAAACCATAAAACATTTTGGAACTATTTTTTGGAGTCTTATATCACACAGAAATTTAACAGAAAGCACCTAATATTATATGGATGACTAACTGAATCCAGACAAATTTTTCAACACATTTTTGGAGTCTTATATACCACCGAAATGTCACAGAAAGAGAATTTGGGAATGTTTAGCTTGCAAAAGAGAAGAGTGAGGTGAGACTTATAGCGGTCTTAACCCCTTTCTGACATTAGACGTACTCTCCCGTCGAGGTGGTATGGGCCCGTATGACCACCGACGGGATAGTACGTCTAACGCGATCAGATGCGTTCACGGGGGGAGCGTGGACGATTGCAGCCGGGTGTCAGCTGACTATCGCAGCTGACATCCGGCACTATGTGCCGGGAGCGATCACGGACCACTCCTGGCACATTAAACCCCGGCACACTGCGATCAAAGATGATCGCAGCATAGGGAAGCACCGCGCAGGGAGGGGGCTCCCTGCGTGCTTCCCTGAGACCCTTGGAGCAACGCTATGTGATCGCATTACTCCGAGGGTCTCCTACCTCCTCCTCCCTGCAGGCCCGGATCCAAAATGGCTGCGGGGGGCCTTCCGGGTCCTGCAGGGAGGTGGCTTTCAAGCGCCTGCTCACAGCAGGTGCCGGGAAGCCTCCTACAGTGCCTGTGTGTGATCGCTGATCTGACACACTGCACTGCAAGGTGTCAGATCAGCGATCTGTCACTTTACTGTGATGTCCCCCCCCTGGGGCAATGTAAAAAAGTTACTAAAAAAATATTTACATGTGTAAATAAAGAATAAAAAAATAAATGCCTAAATAAAGGAAAAAAAATATTGTTCCAATAAATACATTTCTTTACCTAAATAAGGATAAAAAAACAATAAAAGTACACATATTTAGTATCTCCACGTCCGTAACGACCCGACATATAAAACTGTCCCACTAGTTAACCCCTTCAGTGAACACCGCAAATAAAAAAAAAAAGAGGCAAAAAACAACGCTTTATTATCATATCGACAAACAAAAAGTGGAATAACACGCGATCAAAAAGACGGATATAAATAACCATGGCACCGCTGAAAACGTCATCTTGCCCCACAAAAAACGAGCCGCAATCCAGCGTCATCAATGAAAAAATAAAAAAAGTTATAGCCCTCAGAATAAAGCGATGCAAAAATAATAATTTTTTATATAAAATAGTTATTATCGTATAAAAGCGCCAAAACATAAAAAAATGACATAAATGAGGTATTGCTGTAATCGTTCTGACCCGAAGAATAAAACTGCTTTATCAATTCTACCAAACGTGGAACGGTACAAGCGCCCCCCCAAAAAAGAAATTTTTGAATAGCTGTTTTTTGTTCATTCTACCCGACAAAAATCTGAAAAAAAAAAGCCCAATAAAAAAGTCACGTGCCCGAAAATGATACCAGTAAAAACGTCAACTCGTTCTGCAAAAAACAAGACCTCGCATGACTCTGTGGACCACAATATGGAAAAATTATAGCTCTCAAAATGTGGAGATGCAAAAACTATTTTTTGCAATAAAAAGCGTCTTTTAGTGTGTGACGGCTGCCAATCATAAAAATCTGCTAAAAAACATGCTATAAAAGTAAATCAAACCCCCCTTCATCACCCCCTTAGTTAGAGAAAAATAATATATTTTTTTAAAAATGCATTTATTTCCATTTTCCCATTAGGGTTAGGGGCTAAAGTTAGGGTTAGGGTTGGGGCTAAAATTAGGGTTAGGGCTACAGTTAGGGTTTGTATTACATTTACGGTTGGGATTAGGGTTGGGATTAGGTGTGGTTAGGGTTATGGTTAGGATTAGGGGTGTGTTTGGTTTAGGGTTTCAGTTAGAATTGGGGGGTTTCCACTGTTTAGGCACATCAGGGGCTCTCCAAATGTGACATGGCATCCGATCTCAATTCCAGCCAATTCTACGTTGAGGAAGTAAAACAGTGCTCTTTCCCTTTCCGAGCTCTCCCGTGTGCCCAAACAGGCGTTTACCCCAACATATGGGGTATCAGCATACTCAGGACAAATTGGACAACAACTTTTGGTGTCCAATTTCTCCTGTTAACCTTGGGAAAATACAAAACCAGGGGCTAAAATATAATTTTTGTGGAAAAAGAAAAAGATTTTTTATTTTCACGGCTCTGTGTTATAAACTGTAGTGAAACACTTGGGGGTTCAAAGTTCTCACAACACATCTAGATAAGTTCCTTGGGGGGTCTAGTTTCCAATATGGGGTCACTTGTGGAGGTTATAAACTGTAGTGAAACACTTGGGGGTTCAAAGTTCTCACAACACATCTAGATAAGTTCCTTGGGGGGTCTAGTTTCCAATATGGGGTCACTTGTGGAGGGTTTCTACTGTTTAGGTACATCAGGGGTTCTGCAAATGCAATGTGACGCCTGCAGACCATTCCATCTAAGTCTGCATTTCTAACGGAGCTCCTTCCCTTCCGAGCTCTGCCATGCGCCCAAACAGAGGTTCGCCCCCACATATGGGGTATCAGCATACTCAGGACAAATTGGACAACAACTCTTGGAGCCCAATTTCTCCTGTTACCCTTGGGAAAATACAAAACTGGGGGCTAAAATATTATTTTTGTGGAAAAAAAAGAATTTTTATTTTCATGGCTCTGCATTATAAACTGTAGTGAAACACTTGGAGTTTCAAAGTTCTCACAACACATCTAGATAAGTTCCTCAGGGGTCTTCTTTCCAAAATGGTGTCACTTGTGGAGGGTTTCAATGTTTAGGCGCATCAGGGGCTCTCCAAACGCGATATGGTATCCTATCTCAATTCCAGTCAATTTTGCATTGAAAAGTCAAACGGAACTCCTTCCCTTCTAAGCTCTGCCATGCGCCCAAACAGTGGTTTACCCCCACATATGGGGTATCCGCGTACTCAGGACAAATTGCACAAAAACATTTGGGGTCCAATTTCTTCTGTTACCCTTGGGAAAATAAAAAATTGGGGGCGAAAAGATCATTTTTGTGAAAAAATATGATTTTTTTATTTTTACGGCTCTACATTATAAACTTCTGCGAAGCACTTGATGGGTCAAAGTGCTCACCACACATCTAGATAAGTTCCTTAGGGGGTCTAATTTCCAAAATGGTGTCACTTGTGGGGGGTTTCAATGTGTAGGCACATCAGGGGCTCTCCAAACGCGACATGGCATCCTATCTCAATTCCAGTCAATTTTGCATTGAAAAGTCAAACAGCGCTCCTTCCCTTCCAAGCTCTGCCATGCGCCCAAACAGTGGTTTACCCCCACATATGGAGTATCAGCGTACTCAGGACAAATTGAACAACAACTTTTGGGGTCCAATTTCTCCTGTTACCCTTGGTAAAATAAAACAAATTGGACCTGAAGAAAATTTTTGTGTGAAAAAAAGTAAAATGTTCATTTTTTTTTTAACATTCCAAAAATTCCTGTGAAACACCTGAAGGGTTAATAAACTTATTGAATGTGGTTTTGAGCACCTTGAGATGTGAAATTTTTAGAATGGTGTCACACTTGGGTATTTTCTATCATATAGACCCCTCAAAGTGACTTCAAATGTGATGTGGTCCCTAAAAAAAATTGTAAAAATGAGAAATTGCTTGTCAACTATTAACCCTTATAACTCCCTAACAAAAAAAAATGTTGGTTCCAAAATTGTGCTGATGTAAAGTAGATATGTGGGAAATGTTACTAAGTATTTTGTGAGACATATCTTTGATTTAAGGGCATAAAAATTCAAAGTTGGAAAATTGCAAAATTTTCACCAAATTTCCATTTTTTTTTCACAAATAAACGCAGGTAATATTAAAGAAATTTTACCACTATCATGAAGTACAATATGTCACAAGAAAACAATGTCAGAATCATCAGGATCCGTTGAAGCATTCCAAAGTTATAACCACATAAAGGGTCAGTGATCAGAATTTTAAAAATTGGCCTGGTCATTAACGCGCAAACCACCCTTGGGGGTAAACGGGTTAAAAGATCTCAAGGGCTGTATCACTGTAGAGGGATCAGCTTTATTCTTATTTGCACAAAGAAATACTAGAAACAATGGGATGAGACTAAATGGGAGGAGACAGATATTAGAAAATACATTTTGACAATGAGGGAGAGGTTGGGAGTTCCTCAATGGAAGTCTTCAAACAGAGGTTGGACAAACATCTGTCTGAGATGATTTAGTGAGTCATGCATTGAGCCACGGTGTGAGGAAAATGTATGTCACGATAATGTAAAAACCATAGCTGACGGATTTTTGCACTTCTGACCATGGTCCCAAAAACACATGGCAGACACTGGGTAATTTGAAGCTTGTGTGTGAGCAGGGTGTGGCTTTAAACTGCAGGTGACCAATCCTGCAAAGCCACCTGTGTTCCCTCCCTTTTCAGTCCGGAATGTCTTTGTCTCCATTGTCTCAGAGCGTAAAGATCTCTGACCTCAGTGCATATAATTAACCAGCCTTTAGTGATGCCCCGAGACTAGAGTATATAAGTCTCTACTCTTAACCCAGCCCATAGAGTCAGCAGTTTTTTGCCTGAGGAGCTGTACTATGCACTGGGACATCTGGGGTGTGCCAGCCAGCATGGTTTTGCCTGAATAACTTAGAACATGTGAGTTTTACCTTTCTTATTTAATCCCTGTTATTTTTATAATTACCTTGTACATTTTCAATTGTCTCATATTGTAACATCTTTATATGTTTTTGTAAACACTGCCTTTTCGGAGTAAAATATATAAATTACTAGTTTCCGTTCTCCTGTTCTAAAACGTACCTTAAGCCTTCTGAAGGGAATTACACTACTGTTTGGGGTTAGCTTCGGACCCGCTTAATCGAAGCTGGTGGCAGCATACCGTTGTACTGGGTAGTTGGGAGTCGTGGTAGCGACTGCGGCGTTGATAATTATTGTTCCTGCCTGAGTGGGAGTATTTATATCGCCTCGCTGCAGCGTGCCCAATAGCCAGTAGCAAGCAGCCTTTCTGGCGACTAATCACCCTAGGTGCAGTACCTAATCTGACCTGAGAGTAAGGGGGGCACCAGAGAGCTGCAACTTTCAAGTGGAACTGTAAGCGGGATATACATAAATCCCTGCAGTTCGTGGTATATTGAAGAGCAGTGGGATACCTAAAATAAGCCCCGGCTGTAAACTAAGAGGTCAATAGCCTTGTGTGTTTTTTTCATCACATTGTAGCAGTGGAGGGATAACTAAGATAAGCCCCCTTCACATGTGATAGCCGTCTGTTGGCCTAAAGTCACCCCGATCCGTGACGTAGGGGTGACGGTCACAATGGGAATCGTGACAAATTGGCTGCAGCGGTGTGGATTCATGACACACGGGTTGGACCAGATGACCCCGGAGGTCCCTTCCAACTCTACCATTCTATGATTAAATACTACAAGGATAACTAATCGAATTTACACAATTTTGTTAAATGATTTTTTGGAGAGTTAGATAGCACAGAAAATTACCCAAGAGCACGTAATACTCTATTGATGAGTAATTAAATCCAGAAATATTTTTCGACACTTTTTAGAAGTTTTACATACCAACATAATGTGACAGTAACAACATTCAACTGTATGGATGACTAATTGAATCCAGAAAAATTCATTTAAAATGTATTTAATGTAAATATTTTGAAAGTGTTGTTGATGTACTTGTATGCTCATAAATGCTTTGCAGAAAGAGCAAAGCTAGGAAAAAAGTTATAAGGAAAGTCATCCATAGACCCCTGAAAAACAATAACTGGAAGACCTCAATCAAATATTTTTGACATGTAGTTTCTCTACACCTACACTCATAAAGGCTTTGCACAATGTAAAAAGCAATGAAAAAATTAGAAGGACAGTCTTTCATAGACCCCTGAAAGGAAATAACTGGTAGGCCTCATTCAAATATTTTTAAACTGCAGTTGCTGTACTCCTACACTCAAAGAATTTGCACAAAGTACAAAGCCAAGAAAAAAATTATAATGAGGGTACTACAGTAATTCTCTTCAGGTGTCTGCTTCTTATTCTCCTTCCTCGGGAAGCTGAGGGGACTGAATCCACCTGCTTCCTGGAGCCCGATTCACAAGTGCCTGGGCTGTGAACAACCCAGCATTCGGCAATGCTAGAGCCCAAGACATATGGAAATGGATGACAGCCCCCTGTGTCACTTGCACCATTGCCTGCTCCAGCATAGGAGGTGGGGAACTCCAAGAACAGAACAATCTCGTGGGGGTTGAAGTAGCCCCATCTTTAGCTGCATCGAGGAGCCTTACTCAGGCCCATTCATATCTCAAGAAGGGTTCATCCTGCTCCCTTCTTTCTGGGATCACATACCAGTGATCTTGACCCTCCATTTTGAGGAACATGACCCTGGTTCTAGCCATCAGCTCTTGCAGCCTTGAAGGCAATTGTTCCATCCCTATTGCTGAACGAAATGTGATTACTGGTCCACAAATCTTAGATGGACCTCTTTCTCCACTGCCGATCTTACAGAAAGTCCACCCACCCCCAGAATGCCAACTGTCGGTACTTTGTGGCTAACAGGCCCGACAGCATTTCTCCAGCCCTGGTCCTGGCTCGCCTCCTTGTCTCTTCTAACCAGCCTAGGCCCCGAAGCCCAGGCCCCACAGCCCTCTCACCAGTTCCTGGATTCTGGCTCCCCCATTACCTAGTCCACAAGAACCCCAGCAGTGAAGGCTGTGGCCTGGGTGCAGGACTTGATTGTTCCTGGAAAGTGGCTGGATCCGCTACAGGCTCCTGCCACCTCTGCTTTTGTCCTCTGACACCAATATTCCTTTGGTCACTCCCTCTGGAGTCTTGCATAATCCTGGCATCTTTGTCGCCAACTAAGCCCATTACACTGTATGGATGAGTAATTGAATACAGAAAAAATGTTAACACTTTTTTGGAGTGTTATATATCACAGAAATCAACCCCAGAGAGCGCAATACTGTATTGGAGTGTAATTTAATCCACCAAATTTTTAACCCCTTTTTTTTAGTGTTAGTAGTATAGAATAGGGATGAGTCGTCAAACTCAATTTGACAGATGGGCCCACCCCTATCAAAGTGTATCAAAAGTGTGTAACCCCTCCCCTCCCTGTCTGGCTGCTTCCCCTTTTGATACTGTTTGATATTGTTATCACAGTATTTGATACATCGCTTTTTATATCATATTAGATTTTCATTTTATATGACATTGATATGTGTTTGTTGCTGTAATCAGAGCAATGTATTTTAATTATTAGACCCAATGATCACATATAGTAGTTAGTGATAGTGTTTCTGTCGATAATCTGTGTATCACAGACTAGGTGTCATGTTCACAAGCTATTCCATGCTTAAACACAACCAGATGTGCTCATGCAAGACATACAGCAAACAGATCAATGACCCAGACATGTCCAGACAGACAGTGTATCAAAAGTGTGTAACCCCTCCCCTCCCTCTCTGGCTGCTTCCCCCTGTAATACTTTGTTGTGTTATAAGTGTATCAATTAAATTGCTAGACGTATTATCAAACCATTTAATTTTGATAATGTTACTCTCGATTAGATTACAATGTTGTGGCTGTACAGTGCAATGATTTTGATTGTCATGCTATTATTATCTCATTTTATATGTGTTTTTTATAACATACCATGCATTTTATACCCTAGCAGTGTATGTATTTGATACTGTGATTCTCATTTTACACGTGGTTTATAACACCAGTCTCCTTGTATGGGCATATTATGTATATGGCCATGTCAAAATACCAGCAAGTATGATGCGGCGTGTTTTATACGCTTATAAAAAAGCAAAGACAAGATATTGTAAAAAGTTTAAAAGATTTTATTGTTGCAAAATAAATACATCTCAAAGACATTTCAATAATATAAAAATTCTTACAGAATATAAAAAAGCAAACATTAAATAGTACAATTAACATACATCAGCACACTTCTTACAAAATAAAAAAGTAAATAGTATCACAAGTACAATTAACATACATCATTACACTTCTTACAAAATAAATAATATAGTGTTACAAGTCAACTACAACATTTATCCAGTACATTCTTTACATTGTGAGCCACATGGATTGTAGTATTGGTAGAGACCTTTTTTTAGGTAGCAGAGTTCCGCGTGTGGTGCCTAATGATGGGGAATGTAAAGATTGAATTGTACGGGACGGCTGGGATAGCTTCTGTGGTGTAGATACAGCACGTGCCTCACTGCTGGAAATTTTTAATTCATCTAAAAGCTGCCTACTAGTGGGATTACCCACAACTGTAGATGGTATATTTAGCTCGGCCATTGCCTGCATAAATGAATCCCAACCCGGAGATAAATTTCTGCTGGTCAGAGCATGACTCTGTGTTGTACTACGTACCTAATCCAGTAAGTTAGACCAGGGTATTACGGTTCCTTTGAAAATAAATTCAGCTTTATTATTCCAGGCTGTAAAATTTTTATTCTGCAGTAACCTGTTTAGTAAAAATTCAGCATTCTTTTTATATCTTTGGTTTATATGGCTGACAATTTCAGCGACCTCTTGATTTTTATCAGAGGCGGTATTTGGCAATTGTTGCTGATCAGGGTCAGGGTCGATAAACCCGCCTGCCTGCTTTAGTAGACGCTTCTTTTTCTTTATGGGCTGAGATCTGTCACTCAGGGTTCTTAAAGCTTTACGCTACTTCTTTAATATGCCTTTTGGCGCTCTTTCAGCGGAATTCTGCCTTTTAAGATGTTTAAAGCAATCTCGCCTATGGCTGTAATTAAATCATTGCTTGCATTGCGCAAAATAGACTTTCTGACAGTGGGGGTTGCTTTCACCAGGGTTTTTAAGAGAGCTCAGTTACGCCGGAGTCTCTCAGACATCTTTACATCACAACGCACACAGCGTGGAATGTCTGATACTGGGTAAAATTCACTTTTTAGAAGTGTTTTTCTTTTGAACATAGACAGCAGGCCACACTGGCGGAAACAGCCCAGTCCTTAAGTGAAGATCCTCAGCAAATCTACCAGCAAATACCCATAAGGCTCCTGCGTGGCATCCTCAAAAGCTTCCAGGAAAAAACGTGTTTTTCCGGGGTACATCTGGGGAGCTAGAGTTAAAATTAGTAATTTATCTCGGGGCAGTACATTGACTCCTTTCTTGAAAAAGAAGGTGTCCAATTACGGCCTGAAAATATAGCTGTCAATCCTGCTAAGAGACAGATCTCCAAGCTTTTCTTAAATCTTTATGGGGAAAGTTTGCTCAGAGATCTAATCTATCATGTACCAGCATTGTCAGGATCCAGATGAGCTTTTTAAGTAATTGTTCCTGCCTTACTATGACATTTCGATGCTACATTTCCTTGATGATGACACCGCAACCATTAACTGGAAATATGCAAAAGCACTCAACAAAAACACAAACATTTTTATAGCGTGTTTTACAACCGCGTATGCTCGGCTAGAGCTCTGTTCGGTACTGCACCGGTTGCAGGAGAGGTGCCTTTATCATGAAACAGATTCTGTTATTTTTGTACAGAGATGGTGAGTGGCAGCCGCCTTTAGGTGATTACCTGGGGGAGCTCACCAGTGAAATACCCGATGGTACACACATCACAGAATTTGTATCCGCTAGCCCAAAAACTTACGGATACAAACTCAACACGGGTAAAACTGTGTTAAAAGTAAAGGGGATAACACTAAATGTCGGTAACTCTCAATCTATCAATTTCAAGTCTAAAAGATCTACAGTAGTTCTGGACTATCCACATAATACTGCCACAGAAACTCAGAAGCGTATTGTCGTACAGCAGCAGTCCATTGTGAGAAATAAAAAGTACTGGGAGATTGAAAAAAGACCATTACGCAAAACCCAAAATTGCGTTTACACAAAGCGACGACTATTAGACTAATTCTCCACCTTGCCTTTTGGCTATTAGCCGAGTATTGCGATGGATACACGCCTGCAACACCCATTCTCATGCATTCTAGCAGGCCCGTCTAATTCTGGAAAGAGTTTTTTTGTGAAACAGCTGCTATATAAAATTGAAACTAATTTTTTTTGCAGAAACCTGATAATATTGTTTGGTTTTATTCGTGCTGGCAAAATCTATATGATGAAATCTCTCTCTCTTTTCCCAACACCAGATTTGTGGAGGGTCTGCCGAATACATTCGTAGATGACGACTTATTCCCTCCGGAGAAGGTGAATTTGGCTATTGTTGATGATCTCATGGAGAGTGCTAGCGATAATTGCGAGATAGAAAAAGCATTTACCAAGTATGTGCACCACAGAAATCTCAGCATTTTCTACCTGGTACAAAACATATTTTGCCAGGGTAAGAAAAGCCGCACAATAAATTTAAACACAAAGTACATGGTGCTTTTTAATAATCCCCAAGATAAATTACAAATTTTAACTCTAGCTCGCCAGATGTACCCCGGAAAAACACGTTATTTCCTGGAAGCTTTTGAGGATGCCACGCAGGAGCCTTATGGGTATTTGCTGGTAGATTTGAGAGCTAATACTCCTGAGGATCTTCGCTTAAGGACTGAGCTGTTTCCGCCAGCGTTGCCTGCTGTCTATGTTCAAAAGAAAAACACTTCTAAAGAGTGAATTTTACCCGGTATGAGACATTCTACGCTGTGTGCGTAGTGATGTAAAGATGTCTGAGAGACTCCTGTGTCTCTTAAAAACCCTGGTGAAAGCAACCCCCCGCTGTCAGAAAGTCTATTTTGCGTAATGCAAGCAATGATTTAATTACAGCCATAGGCGAGATTGTTTTAAACATCTTAAAAGGCAGGATTTCGCTGAAAGAGTGCCAAAAAGGCATATTAACCCCTTAACGACCGCAGTTACGCCTTTTAACGGCGGCAGTTAAGGGTACCTAAACCACAGCTCCGTTAATTAACGGCGCTGTGGAAAAAGTGAATAGGGCCCCAAGAGTCGGATTTTCTCTGGGGTCTCGGTTACTGGGGGTAGCAGAGACCCCAGAGAACATGATTCTGTTTTTTTTTTT
Source organism: Ranitomeya variabilis (assembly GCF_051348905.1). Taxonomy (NCBI): domain Eukaryota; kingdom Metazoa; phylum Chordata; class Amphibia; order Anura; family Dendrobatidae; genus Ranitomeya; species Ranitomeya variabilis. The sequence goes on from NC_135233.1 coordinate 538,474,347, forward strand.
TAACGACCCCCGGGTTGTGATCGCCGGTAATTAACAGTTTACCAGCGATTGCAAAAAAAAAAAAAATAATAATAATACACGATTTCCCATTTAATTTCTCTGTCCTCCGATGTGATCGCACATCAGAGGACAGAGAAATTGGGTCCCCGATAGCCCCCCGATACTCACCTGTCTCCCCTGGCTCCCGATGGGCGCCGCCATCTTCTTCCTGCCAAAAAATGGCGGGCGCATGCGCCCGCCGGCCGCCTCCCGTAAAATATTTGGGGTCTAGGCTGCCGGGGGTAGCCGAGACCCCAAAGAACATGATAGGGGTCAGTTTTTACCGACTCCTGTTTTGCGATCGCCGGTAATTAACTGTTTACCGGCGACCGCAAAAAAAAAAAAGCGATGTGTAATTCTCTGTCCTCTGATGTGATCGCACATCAGAGGACAGAGAAATAGGGGGATTCGGGGACCCTGTTATACTTACCGATGTCTCTGGGTCCTCCTGTGTCCCCTCCTGGCCGCCGGCTTCTTCCTTCGGTAAGAAAATGGCGGGCGCATGCGCAGTGCGCCCGCCATGATCTGCCGGCCGGCAGCTAGAGGAGTTGGGGCTAAATTTAGGGTTACGGTTGGGGCTAAAGTTAGGGTTGGGGCTAAATTTAGATAAAGAGAAGAGTGACGGCCGTTGGGAGATTCACAGAGGAGGCTTCGGACCGCCTCCAGGTATAATGACAGGTCTTTAGGGCAAATTTTAAAACGCTTTATTGAGAAAATAACTGAATCAAAAACTAAAAGAGCCACCTTGTTAGACTGCAGCATTACTGCTGCACAAGGTGGCTCTTTTAGTTTATAACGGCTGGAGGGGGTGACAGTGGCCCTTTAAGGTTAGGGTTGGGATTAGGGGTGTATTGGGATTAGGGTTAGGGTTGAGATTAGGATTAGAGGTGTGTTGGATTTAGGATTCTGATTAGGGTTATGGTTGTGATTATCGTTAGGGTTGTGATTAGGATTATGGATCGGGTTGGGATTAGGGTTAGGGGTGTGTTGGGGTGAGGACTGTTTAGGTACATCAGGAGGTCTTCAAATGCCACAGCCAATTTTGTGCTCAAAAAGTCAAATGTGCTCTTTCCCTTCTGAGCTCTGCCGTGCGCCCAAACAGTGGTTTACCCCCACATATGGGGCATCAGCGTACTCAAGATGAATTGAACAACAACTTTTGGGGTCCAATTTCTCCTGTTACCCTTGTGAAAATAAAAACTTGGGGGCTAAAAAATCTTTTTTTGTGGAAAAGTTTTTATTTTTTTATTTTCACGACTCTGCATTATAAACTTCTGTGAAGCACTTGGGAATTCAAAGTTCTCACAATACATCTAGATAAGTTCGTTGGGGGGTCTAGTTTCCAAAATGGGATCACTTGTGGGGGGTTTCTACTGTTTAGGTACATCAGGGGCTCTGCAAACGCAAAACACCTGCAGACCATTCTATCAAAGTCTGCATTTCAAAACGGCGCCCCTTCCCTTCCGAGCTCTGCCATGCGCCCAAACAGTGGCTTACCCCCACATATGGGGTATCAGCCTACTCAGCATAAATTGCACAATAAATTTTGGGGTCCAATTTCTCCTGTTACCCTTGTGAAAGTAAAAATTTGGGGGTGAAAAGATCATTTTTGTGGAAAAAATATGATTTTTTTAAATTTTCATGGCTCTACATTATAAACTTCTGTGAAGCAGTTGGGGGTTCATAGTGCTCACCACACATCTAGATAAGCTCTTTGGGGTGGTCTAGTTTCCAAAATGGGGTCACTTGTGGGGGGTTTCTACTGTTTAGGTACATCAGGAGCTCTGCAAATGCAATATGACGCCCGCAGACCATCCCCTCAAAGTCTGCATTCCAAGCGGCGCTCTTTCTCTTCCGAGCCCTGATGGGTGCCCAAACAGTACCCCCCCCACATATGGGGTATCAGCGTACTCAGGACAAACTGTTCAACAGATTTTGGGGTCCAATGTCTCCTGTTACCCTTGAGAAAACAATACATTGCAGGCTAAAAAAATCATTTTTGAGGAAAAAAAAAAGGATTTTTTATGTTCACGGCTCTACGTTATAAATTTCTGTGAAGCACTTGGGGGTTTAAAGTGCTCACCACACATCTAGATAAGTTCCTTAAGGGGTCTAGTTTCCAAAATGGGGTCACTTGTGGGGGGTTTCTACTGTTTAGGCACATCAGGGGCTCTCCAAATGCGACATGGTGTCCGATCTCAATTCCAGCCAATTCTACATTGAAAAAGTAAAACGACACTCCTTCTCTTCCAAGCTCTGCGGTTCGCCCAAACAGTGGTTTACCCCCACATATGGGGTATCGGCGTATTCAGTAGAAATTGCACAACAAAATTTATGGTTTAATTTCTGTTTTCACACTTGAGAAAATAAAAAAAATGGTTCTGAATTAAAATGTTGGCAAAAAAAAGTTAAATGTTCATTTTTTCCTTCCACATTGTTTCAGTTCCTGTGAAGCACGTAAAGGGTTAATAAACTTCTTGAATGTGGTTTTGAGCACCTTGAGGGGTGCAGTTTTTAGAATGGTGTCACACTTGGTCATTTTCTATCATATCGACCCCTCAAAATGATGACTTCAAATGTGATGTGGTCCCTAAAAAAAAATGGTGTTGTAAAAATGAGAAATTGCTGGTCAACTTTTATCCCTTATAACTCCCTAACAAAAAAAAAAATTGTTTCCAAAATTGTGCTGATGTAAAGTAGACATGTGGGAAATGTTATTTATTAACTATTTTGTGTGACATATCTCTCTGATTTAAGGGCATACAAATACAAAGTTTGAAAATTGCAAACTTTTAAAAATTTTCGCCATATTTCCATTTTTTTCATAAATAATCGCAAGTAATATCGAAGAAAAGTCACCACTAACATGAAGTACAATATGTCACAAAAAAACAGTCTCAGAATCAGCAGGATCTGTTAAAGCGATCCAGAGTTATAACCTCAAAGTGACAGTGGTCAGAACAGTAAAAATTGGCTCGGTCATTAAGTACCAAATTGGCTCTGTCACTAAGGGGTTAAAGAAGTGGCGTAAAGCAATAAGAACCCTGAGTGACAGATCTCAGCCCATAAAGAAAAAGAAGCATCTACTAAAGCAGGCCGGCGGGTTTATTGACCCTCTTTTAGCTTTTGCAATTCCAATAATAACAAGTCTGCTCACAGGAAAATAATGGCGCATACAGAGACAATGTATCTAGTCCCCAAACAGGATCTAGACAAACTAAGACACACTACTACAGATATAACATACGCGAAAGTGTTATTCGTCGCCTTGATGATGAAATTAGCGCCGTTTTACAACGTCGTGACATCCCCGATGATGTGAAAATTAAAATGTACAGCTCCGTGCTACAACGCTACTTGGTACATACGAGGCACAGCTCAAAAGAAGTAACGACTTTAAATCTCGTTAGCACTCCTGACCCTGATCAGCAACAATTGCCAAATACTGCCTCTGATAAAAATCAAGAGGTCGCTGAAATTGTCAGCCATATAAACCAAAGATATAAAAAGAATGCTGAATTTTTACTAAACAGGTAACTGCAGAATAAAAATGTTACAGCCTGGAATAATAAAGCTGAATTTATTTTCAAAGGAACCGTAATAGCCGGGTCTAACTTACTGGATTTGGTACGTAGTACAACACAGAGTCATGCTCTGACCGGCAGAAATTTACCTCCAGGTTGGGATTTATTTATGCAGGCAATAGCCGAGCTAAATATACCATCTACAGTTGTGGGTAATCCCACTACTAGGCAGCTTTTAGATGAATTAAAAATTTCCAGCAGTGAGGCACGTGCTGTATCTACACCACAGAAGCTATCCCAGCCATCCCGTACAATTCAATCTTTACATTCCCCATCATTAGGCACCACACGCGGAACTCTGCTACCTAAAAAAAGGTCTCTACCAATACTACAATCCATGTGGCTCACAATGTAAAGAATGTACTGGATAAATGTTGTAGTTGACTTGTAACACTATTATTTATTTTGTAAGAAGTGTAATGATGTATGTTAATTGTACTTGTGATACTATTTACTTTTTTATTTTGTAAGAAGTGTGCTGATGTATGTTAATTGTACTATTTAATGTTTGCTTTTTTATATTCTGTAAGAATTTTTATATTATTGAATTGTGTTAGAGATGTATTTATTTTGCAACAATAAAATTTTTTCAACTTTTTACAATATCGTGTCTTTGCTTTTTTATAAGCGTATAAAACCCGCCGCTTTATACTTGCTGGTATTTTGACATGGCCATATACATAATATGCCCATACAATGAGACTGGTGTTATAAACCACATGTAAAATGAGAATCACAGTATCAAATAAATACACTGCTAGGGTATAAAATTATATAAAATGCATGGTGTGTTATAAAAACACATATAAAATGAGATAATAATAGCATGACAATCGAAATCATTGCACTGTACAGCCACAACATTGTAATCTAATCGATAGTAACATTATCAAAATGAAATGGTTTGATAATACGTCTAGCAATTTAATTGATATACTTATAACACAACAAAGTATGACAGGAGGGAGCAGCCAGACAGGGAGGGGAGGGGTTACACACTTTTGATACACTGTCTGTCTGGACATGTCTGGGTCATTGATCTGTTTGCTGTATGTCTTGCATGAGCACACCTGGTTGTGTTTAAGCATGGAATAGCTCGTGAACATGACACCTAGTCTGTGATGTATATGATCACATATAGTGGTTAGTAATAGTGTTTCTGTCAGACTACAGACTGTCGACAGAAACACTATCACTAACCACTATATGTGATCATTGGGTCTAACAATTAAAATACATTGCTCTGATTACAGCAACAAACACATATCAACGTCATATAAAATGAAAATCTAATAGGATATAAAAAGCGATGTATCAAATACTGTGATAAGCATATCAAACAGTATCAAAAGGGGAAGCAGCCAGACAGGGAGGGGAGGGGTTACACACTTTTGATACACTTTGATAGGGGCGGGCCCATCTGTCAAATTGAGTTTGACGACTCATCCCTATTCTATACTACTAGTGTTATACATCACAGAAATCTACCCCAGAGAGCACAATACTGTATTAAGAGAGTAATTTACTCCAGCACATTTTTTAACCCTTTTTTTGAGTGTTATCTATCACAGAAATCTACCCCAGAGAGCGCAATACTGTATTGGGAGAGTAATTTAAGCCAGCACATTTTTTTAACTTGTTTTGGAGTGTTATAAATCAGGGGTGTCAAACTGCATTCCTCGAGGGCCGCAAACAGGTCATGTTTTCAGGATTTCCTTGTATTGCACAGGTGATAATTTAACCACCTGCACAGATAATGATTCCTGCACCTTGTGCAATGCTAAGGAAATCTTGAAAACACACATGGTTTGAGGCCCTCGAAGAATGCAGTTTGACACCCCTGCTATAAATCACAGAAATCTACCCCAGAGAACACAATACTGTATTAAGAGAGTAATTTAAACCAGCAAATTTTTTAACCACTTTTTGGAGTGTTATATATCACAGAAATCTACCCCAGAGAGCACAATACTGTATTGGGAGAGTAATTTAATCCAGCACTTTTTTTAACCCTTTTTTGGAGTGTTATATATCACAGAGACTTTTCGCAAGTGTACAGTATACTGTATGGGTAAGTAATTTAAACCAACAATTTTTTCTAACGCTTTTTTTGGGGGGGGAGTTTTATATCACAGAAATGTACCCCATACAAGGCCAGACTGGGACAAAAAAGCAGCCCTGACACACAAATCCCACCAGCCCACATACTATACACTCCCCACCCTGATCAGTGAATTTTGCTATACCTTGTCATGCCCATCAACACTCCTGTTAAAGGTGTTAAATGAAGAGCCACATGTGAAAGGCGCTCAAGTACGCACGATCGACCACAGCTCCATTTACATGTATATATACACACACACCCAGTGGGTACAGAAAGTATTCAGACCTTTTTAAATTTTTCACTCTGTTTCCTTGCAGCCATTTGGTAAATTCAAAAAAAGTTTATTTTTATTCACATTAATGTACACTCTGCACCCCATCTTGACTGAAAAAAAAACAAATGTAATTTTTGCAATTTTTTTAAAAAATAAAAACTAAAATATCACATGGTCATGAGTATTCAGACCCTTTGCTCGGTATTGAGTGGAAGCATCCCTTTGAACTAATACAGCCATGAGTCTTCTTGGTAATGATGCAACAAGTTTTTCACAACTGAATTTGGGTATCCTCTTCCATTCTTCATGGCAGATCCTTTCCAGTTCCGTCAGGTTGGATGGTGAACGTTGGTGGACCCTTTGCTCAGACATAAATAAGTCACATGCTGTCCATTTTCTTGTGATCCTCCTTTAGATGGTTCTGCTCCTTCATTGGAGTCCAGCTGTGTTTAATTAAACTGATAGGACTTGATCTGGAAAGGCACACACCTGTCTATATAAGAGCTCACAGTGCATGTCAGACCAAATGAGAATCATGAGGTCAAAGGAACTGGTCAATGTGCGCATGGGCGGCCTCCTGCTTCAGGAAGATGGACACAGAGAAACCAGCGATGGACTCTGTTCACCGTGGTCATCGGGCTGCGGCACTGCCACATTTCTGCCGCTGGCAGCCTGAAGAAGGGACCCTGCTCGAGTGCACTCCCCACCGCCGCAGCATCGTCTCACCTCTACCGCCGCTGGCATCCTGAGAATGGGAACCTGCTTCAGCTCTGCCTCACCGCCAACACCGGTTTCGCAGCATCGCACTCCGGGACTGCAGCATAGCCCCACTTCTGCTGCAGCCGGCTTTCTGTGGAAGGGACTCTCTGCCTTCTGTGACCCCGCTATACCACCGTCAGCTCTCAGGTAAGATACCTTAAATTTGGACAATAAGACCCCCATCTTATAGAAATCTTTTTTCTGCTATTTTCCACCCCAAAATTTGGGGTGCGTCTTATAGTCCGAAAAATACGGTATATACACTGCACAGTACCACTTCTCCTTTCATCTCTGCAAAGATTTCAAGGGCAGTAGAACTAGAAGCAAGAATCTACCACACAAGACAAGACCCAAGGTGCAGACTATGCAAAGAAACCTCAGAAACCATCCAACATATAGTGGCAGGATGCAAAATTCAAGCGGGAACAACGTATACCGAACGTAACAACCAAGTAGCGGGAATTGTATACAGGAACATCTGCACAGCATACGGGCTAAGTTCCCCTGAGTCCAGGTGGGAGACCCCAGAAAAAGAGGTTGAAAATGAAAGGGCTAAAGTCCTGTGGGACTTCAAGATCCAGACAGATAAGCAGGTGTTGGCTAACCACCCAGACATTGTGATAGCAGACAAGGATCAGGAGACAGCACTGATAATAGATGTGGCAGTGCCAAGTGACAGCAACATCAGAAAGAAGGAATATGAGAAACTGGAGACATACCAGGGCCTCAAAGGAGAACTGGAGAAGATGTGAAGGAGAAGGCAACAGTGATTCCAGTGGTGATAGGAGCAATGACCACTAAGTTAGAAGAATGGCTACAACAGATCCCAGGAGCAACATCTGAGCTCTCTGTCCAGAAAAGCGCTATGCTGGGAACAACTAAGATCCATTACAGTAAACGGTGGCCCACTCTCCCCAGTCCCACAAGCTCGCTGCATCGGGGTAATCCTTGACACTGATTTCTCCTTCAAACCACATATCCAAGACCTTTCCACTTCCAACTCAAAAATATTTCACGGATCTGTACATTCCTAAACCAAAAATCTGCAAAAACCCTAGTCCGTGCCCTTATCTCCCGCCTTGACTACTGCAACCTCCTGCTCTGTGGCCTCCCCTTGAACACTCTCCCACCCCTCCAATCTATTCTAAACTCTGCTGCCCGACTAAACCACCTGTCCCCCAGCTATTCCCCGGCCTCTCCCCTCTGTCAATCCCTTCACTGGCTCCCCATTGCCGAGAGACTCCAGTACAAAACCCTAACCATGACATACAAAGCCATCCACAACCTGTCTCCTTCATACATCTGTGACCTCGTCTCCCTGTACTTACCTGCACACAACCTCTGATCCTCACAAGATCTCCTTCTCTACTCCCCTCTTATCTCCTCTTCCCACAATCGCATACAAGATTTCTCTCGCGCATCACCCCTACTCTGGAATGCTCTAACACAACATATCAGACTATCGTCTACTATCGAAACCTTCAAAAAGAACCTGAAGACCTACCTCTTCCGACAAGCCTACAACCTACAGTAACCACAGATCGACCAAACCGAAGCACAACCAGCTCTACCCTCACCTGTTGTATCCTCACCCATCCCTTGTAGATTGTGAGCTCTCGCGGCCAGGGTCCTCTCTCCAACTGTACTAGTCATGACTTGTTGAAGATTATTGTACTTGTTTTTATTATGTATACCCCTCCTCACATGTAAAGCGCCATGGAATAAATGACACTATAATAATAATTAATAAGAATCCTGCGCAGAACCCTCAAACCCCCAGGCCTCTGGTAGAGGACCAGAGAATGAGAAAGGACAACAAAGACCATCCCCATTGGGGGTGAGAAGGAAGTTTTTTCAATGTAAATATATATGTGCGTGTGTAAATATATATATATATATATACATATATATACATATACACACACCGTATACTCAAGATACTCAAGTATAAGCTGACCCGAGTATAAGACCCCTAATTTTGCCACAAAAAATGGGAAAACTTATTGACTCGAGTATAAGCCTAGGGTGGGAAATGCAGCAGCTATTGGTAAATTTCAAAAATAAAAATAGATACCAAGAAAAAAGGGAAATTAGACTTACCGGTAATTCCATTTCCAGTTAGTCCCTCAGGACAGCACCATGGACAGCACCATGGAGGACGTCCTTCCTTGACCTATAGCGGGACAGTATCACAGAGAGGTTACAAGGACCCTCCCAACTCCTCCCTCCAGTGTTCTTTCAAAGTACCACCGAAGGATGGAAATAAATGGTCTAAACGTGCCCTTACAAACATGTCTGTAATAACCATTAAACTGCTTCATCTTAATTTCGAGCCATAGTGACCAGAAGAACGAACGATCAGCCGGTAGATTAATCCCGAGCAATCCTAAAACAGAAACATAAGGGAGGGAACTATGGGTGCTGTCCTGAGGGACTAACTGGAAATGGAATTATCGGTAAGTCTAATTTCCCTTTTTCCATTACGTCCCTCAGGACAGCACCATGGAGAATACCAAAGCAACTCTCCCAGGGTGGGTACAGAAGCCCAGGAATCAAAGTCCCAGGCAAAAACAAGACTAAATATATAAAGGATCTGAAAGATCAGAAAAAACATTGATATCTAAAGAGATCCGCAAAGAAAATCACCGAAGTGAGTGCTTGGTATACATCTATAATGGCCAATTTCAGTATGAATGTGGTAAATGAAATACGCATCAGGAGCAGAGAGTGAGATACACCCATTGTACTCCAATACCAATAATGAACCACAGCAAGTTATTTATTGTGATAGATACTTATAGACATCGCAGCCCCCGAATAGGGTTAGAAAACCTTATTGCCCAGCAAAATATGGTGAAAGTCACAGCCACCACACAATGAGGACTGTACCGACCAATAATAAGCTGCATGTGCTTATAACCCAGGATTGTTCCTTCTGGGCTCAGATTAAGTCTTGGTTACAGACCAGCTTACCGTACTACAAGGAGACCTGCAGGACAGAGGTCCTGGATTGCGGGAATATGAAACCAATAACAGTTAGTACATGGATAATGGCACAGTATTGGGATGTACACACATTACTCATCCAGGAGATCACGTCTATTCCAAATCCTAAGATGTCTAACCCCAAGAAGGGTTATACATTATTGAAACTAAGGAACACCATCCGGCAGGTAATATCTCCTGCCATTACCAACGTCGGGCTTCTCATTAGAAGCGCTGAAAGAGAAACGTGGATCATGACTCCTGTTTTACTTGATGTTAGACACAGGGAGTCCGGACTCTGAATCAATTAAGGTGGTGGTGGTAGTGCTAGTAAAAATCTTCCGACACTTGAAATTATTCGGAACTGCATTTATACGAGTCATTAGTCCAGACATTATAAGTATGTCAACTTATTTGTCCATACATGCATATTATGCACATACATATCTCAAGAGGCAATCTTCTCAGGAATCTTTATACACCCAGACTGCCATTGTGGGAGTAACCATATTCCATGGTTAGAGAAAAAGTAGGTTTCTTCCTCATTACGGAGGGAGATTATCTACTGTGAGGCAGTGAGACTATGGGGTCTTAACAGTAAGAGCCCTGGATACAGTTTCATTTATCTTAGGAGCCGTGATTGCTGTAAGAGCCGCGAGTATGGGATCCTCTGCCACACGACACAGTGGTGCTGCTTCACCACAAGGTACAAAAGGCAGTGCTGATGTCCCTGGAAAACAAACCGCAACAGACTTATGGGACAATAAACTGTCTGTCTATCTGATTGCCGAACGTGGAGTTTGGGAAGGATTAATAATAACAACAATAATAAACTTCCATCCATATAGTGTCCACATATTCCGCAGCGCTTTACAGTTTGACAGTCTCAAACACAACAGTCATAAGTAACAACCATATAATAATTAAAACAAAATAAACCCACCTTGCTCCTGAGAGCTTACACTCTACAATGAGGCAGGGAAGATACAAAGTACAGGTGTGTATCAACAATGTTTTATTTACAATGATGGCACAGCCATCTTCAGGGGGTGGGGATAGATGGAGATAGTGAATGGGCTATACACACACACACAAACATAAAATGACTGATTAGGGAACGTGATAGGCCGTTCTGAACAAATGTGCCCTGAGGGTGCCCCCAAAACCATACAAATTGTAGATAGTCCTAATATCTTAAGGCAAAGCATTCCAAGGCTGAAGGAGTCCCTACTTTCAACTCGTGGGATTTTCTGCTCCCAGGACAGTAGTATGTCCTTTTATAGGATGTACCAAAATGACGTATGTCATCTTTTAAAGCTAATTATGTAATAGACTTGCCTTTAGCAATCAAAGTAGAATCTACCTGAGAGATCTGTTCCAAACAGAAGAAATGCAGATTTTACTAAGCCAATTCAAGCCTGTTTGCTTGACTAAGCCCTGTTGTAAAGAATGAAGTAGCAGAAGCTGGATCTGGGTCCAAAACACAAGGACTTCATATCCAGAGTTGAGGCCCAAGACAAAAATGTGAAGTGGTAGGCCGATGATACAATGTGCGGCCACACAACAAGGCACCAGACAGAAGGTCTGACCCAGTGGCTCACAGCCAGAGGCGAAAAAAACACCAAGCCCGAC